>NC_048415.1:9172543-9280013 GCF_013103735.1 Etheostoma cragini | reverse complement strand
GTGTGTGTGTGTGTGTGTGTGTCTGTGTGTGTGTGTGTCTGTGTGTGTGTGTGTCTGTGTGTGTGTGTGTCTGTGTGTTTGTCCATGTGTCTGTGTGTTTGTGTGTGTGTTTGTGTGTGTGTGATGTTTGTGCGTCACACTTGGGCTGCGTTGCTTGCGTGGGCTGTGTGGCTGCTCAAACAGGGGCGCTGAAATGAAATGCAAAAAGTTCTGCGACGCACACACACTGCTCAGGTGGTGTAGCCCGGTCAGTCTCTCCCGCACAGTTAGCTGTCAGTGTCAAACAGTTTTACGTCATTCAGATGCAGACATATAGTGGGTTTTTTAAGAAATAATTACCAAGATCCAGACCTCTGTGACCTCATAGCTGGCTACGGCCATGACCATGAATTAAAAAGACACAAAGATGAATTCCTGCACATTCACCGTACAAAGGACTGAGGTATTAGAAGACTTTGGTGCTCTTTTTAGAGTACATTCAACAGGCTACGTGTCTATGCCAGCAGCCAGTCTTATATGTAAATATGTGCCTATACATGTGCATGTAAGGTGGTGTGGGTCTCTTTATCTCATTGGAATTAGACCCTTAGCTCTTGCTCTTATCGCTCTGTACTATTTGCTCAGACCTTGCAATCTTCTACCTTTCAAATGAAGGTTTTGGAGAGAAAAAACAGGATTAACCCATTAACTGTCACTGTTTCTACTTATCCTCCCGTCATTCACTTAACTGTTACATTTTCTGTCTCGTGTCTGTCCACCCTCCTCCCACATGCGGTGCCCTGCCATCTATACCAGCCTCCCTTTGGCCAATCAAGGTGTTAAATGAGCTCTAAGGGTAGTATTGTAACCTCTCTTTTATACTGTATAACTTTTAATTGCAATGTGGGATCATCTTCATACGTCCTGAGGTTGAATAGCCTGTCTTCTTGCCCCACATGCCCTCTATAAAAGATCACTGTTATGTACAGAGCAGGGTTGGGCTTTAGGTTATTCCTCAGAGACAGTGGTGCAAGCAGGGTGGCTGCTTGAATCTGATTCTCCCAGTTCAAGTTCACCTTTCTACCCTACTGCCTCTCTAAAACCTGTTGTAAAATGCAAATATAAGCCTTAAAATGCAAATGAAGGGCAGGCAGCATTGAGGTGGAGCAGTTAACCACAATCACATAGGGGACACTTTAAATCAAACATTGCTTTATGCCATCTTATTGTTTGAGCGTGAAGAGTTGTCTTCACACTAACTACAGCCGCTCTAAAGAATCCTCATATGTCAGCCATCGCGGCAGGATATACATTTGGCCTTTGGTCTTTGGTTAACACAATATGCTGTGTTGATTTAGAGGTGGACTATTGCATTTAGAAGTCCTTCAAAAAGGTCTGGCAAAAACATTGTGTAAGAAAACCTCTATTAGTCTGCTAAGTAGTTCCTTAACTGGCAAATGGTCTTTGACCACAGCTACTCAGCAAATGTTAGAGTGATGAATTAAAAACCATGAAGCAAGTTGGTTGCTATAATTAAGTTTCCAAAGTATTTTGATTAGCAACTTACTCATAATTCATTATCTATGCTTTTTAACAAATCATGATTTTTATATAATAGCAGGTCACTGTTCCAAGGCATTGATAAGCTAAAAAATAATCCCCTAAGTGCAGTGTTGATTTCCCACCCTGGATACAGTTCAGCCAAAAGAGACTCAGCAGGTTTTTTTAAAGGGATTCATCCCTGGACCACTGAGACTACTTAGTTTTTGTGCTGAGCTGTTTTAGATATTAAATGCCTTATCGCTCTAGCCACGGTCTAGTTCTTCATGTGTGAGAATGAGATACCAAGGGAAACCACTACACATGTTGCACAACAGAGATGCACCCAATAAGGGTTGTCATAGCTCTTCCTTCTTCCTAAAGCATTGTTTTTTTGTGTGTAAATCAGTATCCATATACACATGTAGAAAACATTTGACTTCTCTGTTTTTGGCTCATAGTCTCAAAAGTCTAGTTTATATTGCTCTGTGTTTTCATCTATTCTTGCCGCTTAACGCTGTCATATTTAAAAGGTTTTATGAGCATCAAGCCTACCTTCTCATTTGGGGAAGTGTGTTGGGGGGGTGGTAATGTGCACTATCTAACATGTAGGAAATCGTGATGCCTGTGATGAAAAGTAGCATGAAACAAAGCGACCACTTCTGCTTCCCCCTGCACAGGAACAGTCAACAGAACAGCTTTGTTGTACGGGTAATCACTTCTTTAAAATTACCTATAGGACACAGAGAGAAAGAGCAATAGAGATCACATGAGTTCAAAGTGTAGCTACTTCACATGTTGAGTAACACGTTTTGTAAGTAAGATAGGGTAGACATACTGTACAGTGCATGTATAGGCTGTTCTGCTGTGAATCTGCATATTGTCACTTTGCCAATTGTCATTTAATGCAAAATAATTGGATAGTTCTTGATTAAATTCAACTCTGAGCCCTTTGTCATATGTCAGTAAGTAGAACAGAGACAGGTTGTCTCCGTTAAACCAGATCCAGTTTGGAAAGATGTTTAAATCCTGCTAACACTGGTGCTATTTTCCATCTGACAACTGCAGGCGTTCAGTCGTGCCTCTATTGGCCTTAAAGAATGTAATGAATCAATATTGAATATCTGTTGGCTGGCTTACTGCATCTGCTCTGTCAGTTGTCATTTCCTTCACCCTCTGATGAAACAGAAGTTACACAGCTCTTGTTTCCTTGTGCAACATTTCTCTAACATATAGTACAGGGTGACTGAAATATATGCATGCTCTGGTTCTGTATCAACCGTTGTAAGATTTTTTTGATGTGTTGCATTTTATTGAACACCATTTAAGACTTTTGCTGTAGTGGCAGAACTCATGGAGTACATGTTGTGGCCAAAGCATCTGACCAGTTGAACTAAAAAACATCTGCTTACAAAGTAACAGTAGTAATAACCAGGATGATTGTGGGTGTTGTGTCTCTTCTCATCCTGTATTCCTGGCTATATAAATATAAGATATGGAAAACAGTCCATTATTCTGTAAATAGAAATTTAACTTACTGTCACTTAGCCTATGGAGAGACCTTGGACTTTACATGAAAATCTACTGTTTATTCTTCTCTGGGTTTGAGAACGTGCCTACATGGTAATTACACTAACAGACCCTGAAATGCTGGTATGACTTTCTGTGTAATTGAATTTCCTTTTTGGAGGTCAGTGGAAGCAGTGTAACAGGGCCTGACATAGGTTCTCATGCATCCCAGAACAATGATCAAGGTGACCATCTTTTCTTTGGCGCCATCGATATCTTCATATCACATACTTGATACAGTTGGAGCTAGGGATATAAGCATCAGGAAAAGGCACAGGACCTCAGAGAGTTGGGACGGCACTGCACAATGACACATCGTGGTTGTAATCTACTGCCTCTTTAATTGTCTCTTCAATTGAGTGTTCTTTAAATGCTTCTGTGTGATTCTTCAAGGTCTTCTAAACCTTCTTCACGTATGTGAAATGAGTTGTCCTGAGTTTTTCTTTAATAATTCAAATGTACTGTAACTGTATCTCATTCAAGCTTTCATCCAGAGTGTTCTCAGTATAAAAGTGCAATGCAAAATCAACAGTTTCTGAAAGTACACGACCAGGCAGGTGGTGGCAGGTCTGTCTTGTCATGTATTAGTCAGCGTAGCTGAGATGAGTGGTGCCGTACAGTCACCGCTGCCTCCTGTCATGACTGGCACTTTAGCATATCCAGCACCTGTACTTGAAATTAATTTTCCCACATGCTGTTGACTTGGTTCAGCTCTTATCTCTGCGTTGCTGATCTGAGCCACAAACTCAGACTTCTTAACATTGTAAACACTTTCTGAGTAAACATAGAGTGGGCAGGACAGACAATTACCCTCCCTCTAGTATCACTCTGGGCTATAGGTGGGATCACTGTTGTGTTGGTTAAAGGGAACAAACATTATTGATACCAGCATGTTTACGCTCTTTGCTTGTAACAGACACTGCTTTGCATATCTAAACACTTTTGGGAAGAGTTATGTAGGAGAAGCATTTCCGCCTACAGAAGCTGCAAAAAAAAAACTCCCCACTGTGTCTCTAAACGTCCAATATTTTTAATGAGGGAAATACCCTGAGCAAAGGCTACCTTCTAAATATTAATTGAATGTGTTGTAAGAAACTTGAGACAATGTAGGTGAGACAGCGTTGAGTGGTGGTCTGAATCTATTCTTAGCTTTAAGCCAACCAGGTGAAGAATGTGACAGTTCTTTCTATGATTTCACTTCCTCTTACTGTTAAAACATTGTCTTACTGTGTGAGCGGCTTGTCTAATCTGTTTGTGTGAGTAATTCTGCACATGCTGCACAACTGACAATTTAGGGACTGCATATTGAAGCTACACATGGACTTCAGACTGAACTTAGCATTTTTGTGTGTGAAATTGGGTATTTTTCTTTCTATGACATTTTACGTAAGTCATGATTTGAGTTGACAGGGCGGCTCTGTAGTCTTCGCTGTACTTTTCTCACTATTCTGCAACTCACAAAGGTTTTACAAAACTTCAGTCAGGATCTTAAATCTAAAAGTAATTGATCAAGTTTTTTCAAATGATATGTTGGACATTTTCCTTTTATTTAATAGGAGTTTGCAAAACAGGAAAACAAAGCAAAATGCAATATCAACACTTACAATTATAGAGACACAGAGTAAGACTGGAGTTTTAGTTTTATCCGAATGGAATCAAATCAAAGGAGCAGGATATGATGTCCACTTTAGTGAAAGGCCAACAAATGGAAAGTTTTAAAAATAGCAACATATCAGATGCTTTGGGGAACATTGTTATACAGTGTTTTTTCTGCCACAACAAAAAGATTCAACTGAAGTTACTGATGTTAACAGACAGTGGAGAAGCAGCAGTCTGACACTGTTATTCTTTCTCTCCCTCAGGTCTTTGTAGGTTGTCAGCATAATCTTGTCTTCCTACCTTGACTTCCGCTACTTGTGCCTCACTGAATGCTGTGCAACTCAGCTCTGCTGCTGGCTTTGGTTTCCCCCAAACTGCAGGAAAAACCATTGAGACAAGAGAGAGGCCTCAGTCTCCAGAACTGCAACCAACTTTTCTCAGAACTCTGATTGACCCCTCTTATCACTCCATAACCATAACCTCCAAACCTCCAGCCAGCTGCTAGCTGCTTTACCACAGACACGGCCGACCGGTCCCAGACTGGTGCGCCTTCAGTGGGGGAGGGAGGGGAAGGAAGGCAGCTGAACGGCGTGCAGCTTTCCCCGGAGATGAAGCTGCAGGCTGTCATGGAGAACCTGCACAGGCAGCAGAGGGCCAAGCTTCTTATGGAGCAGCAGCTACAGCAGCAGGCCACCGCCCAACACAATCAGGTCCGCACAATTGTTGGTGGAGGGGATGAGCCGATGGGGAGCCCGGCCCCTGAGGCAGAGCAGGCCCAGATGGCAGCACTGGCCGCCATGCGTGCTGCAGCGGCCGGGCTGCAGAGGGTGACGGACAGCCCCATGTCAGATCGCAGCAGTGGCGGTGAGGACGAAGGTGATGAGGATGACAATGATGACGGGGAGGAGCATTACAAGGACATGATGGGGTCAGATGAGGAGGAGCAGATGTGAGTAGTGAATTTCTGTGGTCAAGTTGCTCTGAAACATACAAACTGTTCCAGGGGTCCCCTTCATTGGTGCATCTCTTATTTAACAATGTTCTGTTTTTTAAATACACACAGCAAACAGAAATGGGACGAAGAAGACTTTGAAGGTGAGATGGAAGAAGACTTTGACGACGACCTGGCGGAGGAGGGTCTGCCGACTGGCCATGGCACAGTGGCTCCCGGGAAGGGCATCTTCCTGCTGCCCCACCGTCAACTCCACCCCCACTCCCAGCTGCTGAAGGCTCGTCCTAGTGTTGACCAGGAGACCCGCGTAGCCATCCTGCCCCCCCAAGCAACTCACAGCCATCTGGGCGGGCAGGACCACGGAGAGTGGACCTACGAAGAGCAGTTCAGACAGGTAGGATGTCTTCATATTTCTTTGTATACCTCATGCTCCTCTGCTTGGTGTGTTCTTCTGTTGCACTCATTTTAATGTACATTTACATGTAAATAAACATAGCTACTGGAGATTCATGTATGTCAAAGCCTGCAGCTTTGACTCTTGCAGTTGTCTTGTCAGCGTGGAGAACCATATCAGCTAAATTCCTAAAATTTCTCGAAATCCGCTGCTGTAGCACACTTAGCATCTACATAAATCGAAACTGTTAGTTGTTGACCAGTGAGTCACATCTGGCCTTTACATCCCTCATATCATGTCACTTTCCCAGCTGAAGTAATCTGACCAGGGTGGGAAATTAACACCAGCCGCCAGCCAAATGTTGATAAATCCTAAGCTAAGGCTTTTAAGTTTGTCCTTGCCACCTGACATCTTGGCACGTTACATCTGTTAAAGGTTCTGGTCATAGACAATCAGCTTAGTGCTAGGTAAGATTTGAAATTGACTTAAAACTGCGGCCTAAGAGTGAATTGAATAGGACTGCTAGCTGAGGCAAAGAAGCTGAGGGCAGTTAGAGGGTAGGGGGGAGTTTAGTACATTTTAACAGCTTTACCATGCTGGCATTTACTGTAAACATACTAGTGGGCTGGATATTATGTGGGAGGCCCCTGTGGAATAAGACAGGCTGTTTACATGAAGAGATTTAAGTCTGTCAACAGCTAAGTTTAGTTGGAGGGCTGCTCTTGATAAAAGAAGACTGAGAGACGATGGAACAATGTAAAATTCACTCATTCACACATTACTTGTTTATGTATTGCTTAATTTCTTTGCATTTTCTGCCATATTTGCCCAACAAAGTGACGCCATCTGGTAGTGTGCATGGACAATTCTAAAAAAAAAAATAGATTGCCACCTAGCATTAGTACAGAATGACATGTGATGACAATCCTCCATTTTGGGGAAATTGGATCATTACAGTAACCTTTTCAATACAACTTGGAATACAAGCCTTTGAGAAAACAAATGACCTTTTCTGGCAGTAGTTTTAGAGCTACTTATAATTTGTATCAATGTCAATGAAACCTTTTGAACTTGCTGGAAAACTAAAAACTAAGGCTACTTTAATGGGAAATAAAGAGTTGCATATTACCAAGCCACCATTTTATGGAAAAGTAGTTATATGACCTTATAGAAGCCACTATTGAAATTCAAACACACTCATGGCCTGTGGCAATATCTCAAGCCGTAAAACATGTTTGACAGTATGTACTAAGCAGCAGCCCTGTTTAGGAGAAGATTTTTATATTGATGCCTTCAGTATGTTTGAGGTAAACGAGCTTCAACCCAAACATGTACTTCATGTTTAAACTTAACCATATATTCTGTCATTTAAGGCCCATTTCTTTTAATTACAGCATATCAAATATAGCTCCTCTAAAACCTACACTCTGCTTCTCTGAATAGTCCACCCCTCCCTCAGAAAAGCCTCATATGTTGTTTTTCATACTTTAGGTAGGAATACACAGAACATTTTTATCATGACATGTCACTGTCACTGCTGGCGGTTATATAATCAAAACAACCAGTATAGCGGCTGTTAAGATAGTGTTATGCAATACATTGTTGATTAAAACAATGTCAAGCCTACAAAATATTGTACTCCTCCTACTATGGGGGGAGCAGAGGGGAAGAATAAACTTCATGCTGTCATTTAAAACCTGGATTTTGTGGGTGATAGGGAATAAACCAACAACGGTCACATTTGTTTGCAGGGAGTCATGGCTCTCATCCTCCTTACTGCTGTTTATAATTTAGCAAATCCAGGATTTTAGTCTTGCACATTATTCACACAGGACCCATTTGGCCTCTGTATGATTACAGTAATTAGTAATAAGTGCAGCTTTAGCCTGTTATTACAATGCTCTGTAAATGTGCTATGTAAAGCAAAAATGGCCAACCTGTTATGACCAAGACAGTCTGTCCCCTGATAATTCCATCCCAATGCAAATCAAACTGTGATTTCAGCCTTAATTTATATTTAGTGGCTGCCATTTCTCTTCTGCTTCTTCTTTTTCATCTGAAACCACCATTTGTGGTTTCTTCTTGACACGTGAAAAAGACACAAGTTAAATCTACAGACAACAGTTTTTTAATGCATTTTCAGTGCAGACTTGATAAGGATGTTAAGAAATGCAGAATGTTGAAATTATATTGTGATACATGTGGTAGTGTGGTGAGTCATACAAGCCCAAAGCAAAATGTCATAACTTACTTGGAGTGCACGCAAGCAAATTTGCAGCCGCCTAAAACATCACCAAAAAAAGTCAATATAATTATGAACTATTAGGGCTAGGAAAACATCACCCTTGAACAACCTCACCCAATCACACAATGACCCATAGTTGGAGCTTTATACAGTTAATTGCAATACCTGATTAGTTCCCATAGGCTAAAACAGACTTGACTTGAGTTAGCCAAAGAAAGTATGTGACCAAAGACTGAATTAAAATCAATCATTGTAAAAGCAGCACCCCTTAATACCAGAATGAGGCCTCAGTGTTTGGGGCATGAGATACATCTGGATATAGGTGAGGTGTGCATTTCAGTCATAATTTTGTATCTTTTTTTTTTTTTACATCACACTAAGGAAAACATTTGTTCAAAGGTGTTTTAAAGAACAGACAAGATATATGGTTGGTTATTCATTAGTTTCATTCCATGCAGTTGAAAAATTAATTCAAGTTTACAGTTTTATTTGTCAAATGTAGGTAACACAGAGTCAACGTTACAATAAAATGTACTGTATATGACAAGAGATCAGGGGTCAGCTCAGCAATAAAAGCACTGGTTGCTACAATAAGAGCACTAGCCATATACAAGATAAAATAAAATGACTAAAATAAGATAAAATGACAAATGGATGTAAGATCAAATGTAAAGATAGATCATTTATTATTCTATTTTTTCCACTTCAGAAAAAGAAGAAGTACCATGGGAGAAAGTTGTGATCTGAGTGGGAAAAAAAATGTGATTCTCATTTTGACCAGCATTGTAAAACTCCATAACTTACACTCACTATCACTAACACCTACTTACTTTCATATGTTCTGGTGTTAAATCGTGTGAAGGTTCAATCACACTGGGTGGGGAGGAAGGGGTTAAGGCTGTACAGTTTATTTTGGTCAGGTGGGTGGAGGCTGCTGGAATGTGCCTGAGGGAGGGTGATAATGTGGCCACTGGGAACCCCAGATCCTCAGCAGAAACCGTGTGTGCCTCTATCAGTCGGCAGCAGTTGGAGCTCTTCCAACCGGAGAACTGGCCTTTTCTCTGTTAAGTCACTTTTGTTAAGTCCCAATATCACATACAGCGTCTCTAGGGCATTACAGTGATGATTCATTACTCTGTCCAAGGTAAACCTCCCTATAAAGAATGTAGCGTGGCTTAGGAAGAATTTAAAAAAAACTTAAGGAAAGGTAATTCAAAAGGGAGACCATCCGTCTCACATGATTAATGAATCAATAGTACTGTTGACAGTACTAACAGTCAGGAGAAATACAAAATAAAGCAACTGGATTGTAAACTAACATGCATTTAACAGGTCCTGTACTAATGTAGTGAATCCACTTTAAGTAGATCAGTAAAATAAGTGAGTTCAGTAAAATAGCTTCAATAAAAATATTTGAATATCAGTTCTTCACACCTAGTTCGAGGGGCCATCTACTATAGGTGAAGAAACATGCACACAACCCCCACGTTTATGTTAGGTTTGCCCCAAAAACGGTGTGTAGTTAAGATAACTCCGCCAAGACCCAACCTGCATTCTCGGTTGAGCCGGCCACCTTTCTTTCTCCACGCTCTCAGCTGAAAGGTCAGACTAAATCAAGCCAGGAGGTGCTGTCTGTCTGAATGTTTGATTACGTTGTGGTTTTTAAGTGAATTAATCAAAATATTCAAGGCACTTGGCGAGCGGTGTCATATCTGGCAGGGCAGGGTGTGGTAGTATTAAATAAACGACAAGGTTGTATGCAGATATCAAATTATGCCAGCATTATTGGATTATATTGCAATTGAAACTGATTTGCATTGCTGGTAGCGCAAATTCAGCAGAGTTATTTCAGTGATACCCCACCACCCACCCTTCCCAGCCCACCCCACACCAACCCCTTACATCTGCCCCTTTTAATATCCATATCAATATCACTCTTTGCAATGCATTTGATTTTCCAGGAACATTTTTGCACTCCTTTTAAAGTTAATGGTACATGTCCTTTTCTACAGCCAATGCTAATATTAACTTTATTTATAGAACCTTCCAAAAACAAATTACTAAGTGCTAGGGTTGCAGCTATCAATTATTTCAGTGATCAAGTAGTCTACCGATTATTACATTGATTAATCGGATAAGAAATACTTTTTTTATTGTTGTTTCATTGAAGAGCAATAATATACAATAGACCTACGACTTTCAACCTGAGACTGATCTGTATATAGGCCTATATGTAAACATTAGTTAGACTCAACCTATTTTCATTTATATATTTGATTACAATGTCACACAGCTCTGTTACACTTATTCTAGTAGATTGTTGATCAGCTCTATCTCCGTGAAGAGGAAGAGGGAGAGGGAGAGAAAATGGTGCGCAACAATCAGTTGTTATTCCAAAGTCAGCTCTTTAGATAAAATTGTAGTCATCTCTACTTATTTTCTTGTCTTCGTTTTTGGTAACCGTTCTGTTTGGTGTAGTTTCATCGCCCATACAACTCTGTGATTTACTTTTGTCAGGTCCGCTTTGTGGAAAGGATAATTAAGTTAGACTCAATGTTTTCTGTTGAGAAGCTGAAGCATTGACGTTGTGCTATTAGTGTGGTAAGCTAGTTTGATTTTGCAGTAGACACACTGTACATAGTTTTTCTTTTAATTAATTTGAACTGAATCCAAACTTTGGACACTTTCTGTCGTATTCTCCAGCCTGTCTCTTCGCATAGTCCCTAACTCTTTACGCTCTTTCTTCATTTTGTATTTAGCGCTGTCAGTCTTCATGGCATGTGTTGTGCCGATGTTTGTGCATGCCCACATGATAAACCTGTTTTATGAGGATTTACTGTTCCCTTAATGAAAACATGGGATTTACGACACTGGACGATCTGTTCCACGCTTCCTGTCTTTTAAAGTTATTACATGCTGTCTCAGCTAGTGGTTAGTCATATTAGCTGTTAGCTAAACTAACGTTAGCTTGCCGGTGGAGGGAGGACCGCTACAACTACGAGTGTGGAACAGATCGTGCAGTGTATTAAATCCTCAAAACAGGACTATCATCTGCGCAGAATGGGTCGTGCAGGTAGCACAGATCGGGTACCAACAACGTGTGTCGCCAGTAGCAACAGCCCGGTGTGCGACAATAATAATCATCTGTGTGGAAACACCGTGAGTGATAAGATGTTGGTAACATTGATTAAATGAAACTTTGAGGCGAATCATTTTGGTTTAAAATCCGGAAGTTTTTTTCCTCTCTCTTTTTTCTTTTTTTTTTACGTTTAGTATTTTCTATGCCTGTTCTCAACTAGATGTGATTTCAGTTTGTCATAAAATAAAAAATTCTTTCATGCTCTTACACGGTTACCATGGTCACGTTAGCGCGTCCTGCAAGAGTGCAAGAGAGGAAGGAGACGGGAGAAACAATGTCAGCTACACAAGGGGGCGACCAAACAGCAAAAAGGCAAGGAAAATGACTTTATCTAGCATGCAGTGTGCTAAGTTGCTATGTAAAGCTTTATAAAGAACGTAAAGTGACATGCAGCTGAGCTGCCATGCCATTGGTCAGACGGCCTTTTATTCTGACAGCTAAATAGTCCGTTATCTTTCTTAACACCAAAATACAAATACAACTGTCTCTGTGGCAATGCCTTTTAAACTCTCTATTTTGACATGTATTTCAGAAACATGAACACATGTACACACAGCAAGGCATGCAAGAACACACACGGATATGACCATATACAATAGCTGTCTGAATAACGGCAGTCCCCACAGGTTGACATTGATTCTTGTGTAATCACGCTGCAATGAGCCGGACATTGCACGTTACGTTCACGCAGGGCCTCGACCCACCCCCCACCCCCTGCGACGGCTCTGCTTGCATGCATCTGTTCCAATAAGCCTCCAATGAAATGTGTGAAAGGTTTATCTCTGTCTACTGAATGGCCCGGCTAATATTTGAATGTTGAATAGATCTAGTGCTGAACAAGTAGAAAACTGTAATTCTGGTTTTAAAAGCAACCTCCCGGATTTCAAATTATGTTTGTTATGGCAGACAGCTCAGGTTCTCAGATAAAACATAAACTGAAAAGAAGGTACACTTACTAGCTATGACTGATTCCAAAGAGTGTCTCTAGTGTCTCACAATATATATTTATAATATATAACAAGTTTAACAAAGTGCATCAACTTCGCACCACACCAACATGCTTTATTTACATTTAAATAATGTCACCAAACTTATTAAGAATGAATCTATTTTCTTACCCCTGTGATATCTAACAGATACTCTTGCTTCAAAAGTTTTCTTAGGGACAGTTTCTTCTAAATTAATTCAGTGGTATTAAGAAGAACTATAATTTGTATTGTCTTCATCTTAATAAGAACTAAAAATCCAGACATTTTATCTTTGCTATGTTACGTAAATTGAGGGGTCATCCCTATGTACCCAGGGTCATTGTTGTAAGAGATTGGTAAGGGCTATCTCTGCAGTTCAAACTGCAAAAGAACAAAGGAAGCTGGACTTTCAAATGCAGTTTCTATGGCAAAAATCCATTCAGTCACTGTGGACATTTCAATGTCTAATGTCAAGAAAACTGTCTTGCTGGCAAATTTGAGGGTGTAAATGAGTATAAGATCAGTAGGCTAAAAGCTATAGGTGGGTGATTTCAACATAACTGACCCAGGCAAACTCCTTGAAATGTCTCCTGAATATGTAATATTGTAGAACCCTGGGAACGTAGATATGCTCCCCTACATGTGCTACGTTAGCCAAGTTAGCAATGTTTTCTAGTCAGCCTTACCTTTTGTTAACATTTTCTGGTTAACCTTTAACTAAAAATGTCTAGATAAACTAGTTGGCTAGCTGCTGGACTCAATATAAATGTGAGAGATGAAGGAATGAGAAAAGTCATGCCAAACTATCTTACTGTTCACTTTCCTTCTTTTCTTTGTTGTCAAGATATTTGTGAATGTACAATTATGCAATCGTCTTTCATTAATGTGTCATCAATGCTATGTTTATACATTTACATACCTGCCCAACTCCCTTGCCCACTGTTTTATAAACAATATCCTCCTCAGGCCAGAAGTCTTCCAAAGGCTGTGCGGAGCCTTTGAAGTCTCCTCTCCTGTGTCTCTGTCTGCTTTAAACACCAGCAGCTGGGCAGATGGAGCCCAGATGGACAGTAAAGTAGGGATGTCTTTAAAAATGCATGGCACTCACCATGATCAGGGCGAATGGAGGGGAGTTGGCATTAAACATTAAATTGCTCACACACACACACACACATACCCCACATTTGGAGTGGGGGAAGGGGGCCGTTAGTGACTACAGGAAGTGTAGCTTGAATGAGAGCCAATTGGGAGCGACACTTATTGGGATTACCTGTCAGGTTTCTGCTGATACAGCTGTCTGATAAGTGCTCGTTGGGTTTATATTCCTCTATTGGCCTATTGAGCTACCTTAGGTTTGTACGAATAGGACGGACCATGTTGTTTTTTCGTTTTATATGAACCTTTTTCACAGCTGTAAATGTGTTTAGTTAAAAACTAATTCATACTGTTTATTGATCCACAGTGGGGAAATTGCAATTTACACTCTGTTTTGTTAGTAATCACTTATTAGTAGTATTTCACAGGCCTGAAATACACACACATGCTCAGGATTGGAGAAATGGAGAGGTGAAGTAGCAACAGCCACTAATCCACACTCCTTACTTTGATTCGTACGGGGACTTGAACCCGCGATCCTCCGTTTCCCAACCCAGCTGCTTTTAAATTATAGAATTAAAATAAAAGATATTTCTAAATGTCTCTCGTTATAATTTCTCTACAAACTTATGTTGACAGGTTGACAGAATCATGCAATGAATACATTCTTTCCATTTAATTGACAGCTTGTTGTCCTCCACCCTCAAATTCACTGGCTGGCCTCATTGCTGTAAATGAATAACTAATGTCAAACAATGTTTAAATTATAAAGCTATGTCTTTGCACTGCTTGGTACTTACCCAAGCAACGTTTTACACATTACTGTAATGTTTTTTCCAAACAATTTACTTTGATTTAATTCATTATTTCAGAGTACATTAACTCCAGAGCAATACACTATTTGGTAATCTGGAGCTGTTTTCCTGAATTGGAGTCTGCAGTGGTTCAATCAATCAGCACAGTGGAGTTTTTATTTAATTAATTATTTTCTGCCTGGAGAGGCCTCTGTGCGCAGCACTTTGTGTCAGGTCAAGGCAACATTGGAAGACTCCTGAAAGTCTTCCTGTTGAGTGAAGTAAGAACACCACAGGACGGCAAAGACTAGGTGTGACTGAGAGTGCAGAAAAAAAACAGTCAGTTGGCATTGGGCTTTGAACCGCTGCCAAGTAGAGCGTGTAGTACACGCTCGTTTTGACTGCTAAGCTCTGCAGAACATTATAATCGTGTCCCAACATGCAGCATGCAGGACGAAGCTGATGTCAGAAACTGTACAGCCATAGGGATTCTGGAAATTGGCAGGCGTTCAATATGGAGGAGGAAAGGGGGGTTAGAGCAGGAATGTAAACAAAGATTGCATAAAGGCTGAAGCTAGCCTCTTCGTCTTGTCTTTTTCTTTGGCAGTTGGGTTATGAGATGTAGTATAAATTTCATTTTGGTACGCTCCTAGATTATTTTGAATTTTCAAATGTTTTGTCTATGCCTCTGTTGTGTGTGTAAATCTTATTTTTGATTCCGGAATTCTTTTATTCTTCTTTTCTAGAAGCCATATGTGAGTGCTGGGGAATCAAATTTTTCCATTTATTGTTCCTTGAACATAAACTCTGCTGTAGCCTTGTGCCATAATATATGCTCAGGAATCAATCTGCACTGAATGGTTGGAGTTGTAAACCTACAAACTTTAAGTGGCATACTGCTTGTAGTATGGCATGCAGTAACGCAGTGGAAGGCATTCAATTGAACAAAAGCAGTGCATGTGTGCTGTTGCCTTTTAGAATGCTTTTGAAAAGGTAGCATGTGTTAAAAGCTTTCATTCTCAAAAGAATCAATTTTGGAAATAGGTCTATGCAGATACTTTGCTGCACATTTTCAAGGTCTGAATCCCAGCTGTGTAGTCAATAGTCTCGCAATGCACACTGTGGAGTAAGGTCTGGCCCCTCCGCACATACATTCCTGGATAGGAGAAAAAAACTGCTCTGGGTTGTTGGATTATTTTTAAACTAATCACAATCGTCTTGGGCTCCGGACGCAGCAACGGTGGATCTGCCAAATGTTTTTTGGTAGAAACTAGTTTTGGTGGAACATTTGCATCCCTCAAGATGAAAACGCCACATACATTATTAAATTAGGTTAACTGTTCACACAATACAGTAAATTGAGCTATTTAAATAAACATAATTTGCTCTTACCTGTTTATGGCGTGTATATTTTGTCCACAGAAAATCCCCGCCAATCAGTCCCAAAACGTCCTAGTTAGATAGTAAATGCCGTAAATTCTTTGTAAATCTTTATAAATCTTTATAAATCTTTATAAATCTTTATAATAATTTACCTGAAGAATCAAGCAGGCCTGCCTTATACCACAATTAAAATTTTCTTTAAAAGTTGCAAAGCTTGTCAGCTTGAAGTTTTCTGTGGTTTCCCAACACAAATATATTTTTGCAAGGCAAGGGACATCCGGCGGAACATCCGGCAATCATCCTATAATTTAACGGTTGTCGATCAAGACTATGCGGTCAATAGCTTCAATCAATAACATTATGCAGAGTAGGGACCACTTTACTGGCATTGTATCATAAAAGACCCTCACCATCCATCCATAATCACATTTGACCCTTGAGACAACAGTCCAGCTGCCCAGTCTTGTCTGTGTGATAATAGCTGAAATTCATTAGTTGTTGAGGCATGGCTTTGTTCACATAGTCACAAGTCATTCTTAACCTCCATTTCACATCAATATTAACCAATAATATACCTTTTCCACTGCAGATATTTTATCGTGACATAGCAAGAAAATCATAGGTTTGACTAATAACATGTTAATGGCTGCATATCATTTAGATGTATACCAATTTGGCTATGCTAATGTGTATGCTCACTCATTGACAATACTTAGTATTATTGATTGGGCATGTGCTTTACCTGCTTTCCTTTCGATTTGTTACAGGTTGAGTCGTCATTGCTCATAACATGCTAGCATTCTGCAAATAAATGCTGATTGGTCAGTGAAGGGCTAATTACGATCAGAGAACCTGCTTGATGGCATCCGAAGCGGAACCAGAATGTCTGAGTGAATATTTTGGCGTGGTCTTTAAAACATTAGCAATCCTCTTTCTAGCTTGTGTATTGACAGGGAGAGCCTAACCTGTCAGCTGGGTTGTCGATGCCTCAAGAGATGTCGTACGATGTTGATACCAAGTGTCTTTTTTGTTCTAAAAAGTCTTTTAAAAATCTCAAACACCCGGCAGGGTGTATTATCTTAGGATCCCCTGAGGGGCATAGCTTCATACAACACCATTCACTCTGCACTCGCCTGTGAGCACCCCCAGTGGAACTCTGGTGGAACTGCAACCAGTTCAGAAGCCGGAAGTGTTGAGAAAGTGGAACTACTTCCCTTATTAGAAATTACTTGTCACAACCCATGCCGCTCTTCTGTCCACTGCGGCTGGGACGCAATTGAGTGCTAGTCTTTACAGCCAATCACAGAACACTTTCTGTGGTGCATCAACATGTTCTCCTAAACTGGTGCTTCCGAATTGATAACAACATGATAACTGAGAAGTTACTGCTGTAGCTTGTGGGTGGAGACATAGACACTGTACGTATGCTCTGATGAGAGGGGATGGTGGGGGGATATTCAAATGTTTTGGCCAATAACGTAGACGGCCCTGCCAATTTTGACCAGCTCACCTGGAGACTGAAGGCAGGATACATTAAAAAACCTGTATCTCACTCAAAACAGCATGGATGTTTTTTTTCTAAAATTGTATGTGTGTGGAAGCACAAGAGACACAAAATAACACCCCAAATCCCAGAAAAAGTGATTCTTTGAATAATATAAAATGTCCGATTTGAGTGATCAGATCAAAAGTGGAAAAGGTGTCCCACAGCAGAAATGAAAGGCTTGATGTGGAGAACACCCAGCTAGATCAAACTGCAGCCACTGCAGCCATTCCGCCTATTGATTTGTGTGGGCTTCGCAACATGGCCACAAGATCTCCGTCTCTGAGGAGCCTCATGGACAGATATCTTCCCTCCATGGAGGAGGGTGTGCCACATATATTTTTAGGCCACCGTTGTCAACCATTAGACTGTCCTGCCCACCCCCCTGTACAGCAAAGTGCTCCATCCATACTCTTTTTAGCCTTCCCGGGCTTGATTAAATATCTCTTACATGTCTTTATCCTGTTTGTATACAAGCAATGTAACAGACCTTCCTCTGAAACTGTAACTGCCCTTCCATCTCTGTCGCCATCTCTCTGCTTCCAGACGCAAACGTTATCACTGCATCAACACTGGCGCTGAATAAATACTTTCAGCTTTAACTCTCATTAGATGATTATCTAGGTTATGATTTCCGGCCATTGGGAGGGGAAGGATGTTTACAGATATACATCTTATGTGGAGATATTTGTGAGGGGAAATAACATTATACCAGGAGCACCATCTAACTGTGGTATCAGTTATTTGGTTGCTCTATTTCAACACGCTGATATATAACCTTTAATTGCTGTTACACCCACTTCCCCTTTGGTAGGCTCAGCTTAGCCCTGCCCAGTTTGGGCATCCATCATCATGATACTACTCATTAGCATTGCGGTTAGAGCAGTTTGTCCACAGCTACATACATCAGACTCTCGAGGGCCATGGGAAGGCTGCCTGCTATTTTTGATTGTTATCCAAATCTACAAGCCATGGCAGCTGACAGTAGCAGGCAGCAATAGAGCGCAGGATGTTAGCAGGGGATTGCGCTCATTCTGCTGTTTTTCACCTTTATCTCAGCAGGGAATACTGTATATTCAATTATATATTTGACAGAAGCCAAGCATAAAAAAAACTTTCTTAAAGGCCTCACTTGCAACTTCTCACACCATAAAGAAAGCATGTCTTGAAGATCATTGAATTCCTAGAGGTGCATTTTACAAGTTTCGTTTATTTCACATGTCACCATTGTATCAACACAATTTCAGAAGGTAAAATGATCATATTTTGCCCGGTGAAATGGGGAACCCGAATAAGCTACTAAAAGCTTTTCTGGCGACAGGAAAATTGTATTGCGTAGAAATAAAATGAAAACATACACATTAGTTGTTTTATAATCCAACTAGGGTGGAAACCAATCTGAGAAACTATATACTATTGATATCTTGCAGGTCATGGACATACTGTTGTTGTTTTTTTTCTACAGTTGGCACGTTATGAGATGTGGTTTTATTCAGCAGTTTTTTAAGTGCGTGTCTGTGTGTTTGTATGTGTGTGTGTGTGTCATTTCAGTGTCTTTTTGTTCTTGCTTATCGCTTTTTTTCATTTTAGGGGAAATGTGACTTTTGCAGATAAGGTGAATTCCAATACTGTCATTCACTGGTGTTGTTTGTCTCAGCAGGCTGCTAGCTCCTCATCCTCAGTCAATAGAGTTGATTTTACAAGGTCATCCGGTCAGTCAGGATTATGATGTGTTTGATCCTGCCTGTCAATAAAACACTGTTCAATGCCTCTGCAATCGCGCAGGTCTATTGTTGCTGTTAATTATGTGCCAGTGGGGGGATGGGAACGGCAGGATGGGGAGTAAAGAAGACAAAGATGTATTCATTGTAGATCTCAGTTTACAGAGACATGTCACGTTGCTGTCAGCTCTGTCGACTGACTGGATTAAGTTCATTTCCAGATGAACATTAGCAGACCAAGAAAGCAATTTAATTTGCATACTGAAAAGTAAATTTTTTGCAATGAAGTGTAATTTGTTTTTAGCCATGCATCTTTGTCGGTTTGCAATTGTTCTACCTTTCCAAGATTGGCTCTTGACGGCTTCTAGAAAAAAAACAATTGAAATGTGTTGGTTTTGATCAAAGAAGAGTCTGTGTATAACAGCAGGAGATGTTTGCTTACTTGTCTTGTATCTATCTTTCTCTATATTCTACATTAGATGTCTTCCTGTATAACCGGGGGAGTGCTAAATGTCCTCCTAGAAAGAATCCCTTTCTCTTCAATTACCTCCATAACCTGGGTTCTCTGAATAACCTGGTTACTTTAGTGCATGCACACTGTTTTATTCTGAGGGGCAAATGCTTTTTACGGTTTAGGCATTACCATTCATTGTGATGAGCCATGATAGCCAACATGACTTGACAAAGAAAAAGCACAAAGGAAGAAAGGACACGTCATAGCTCTGCTCACATTGTTTGATTAATGTGATCTCTAGAAAATGTCGTGCAAACAGCAGCCAAACAAGAACATGGGCTTGTCACTGTAGGAATCTGATCCATTTTTTTGAAATATTATTTTCAAGCAGAACGGACAGATTAGAAAGTCAATTGTGTTTTTCAGTCAGTATCACTTTATCAAGTTAGAGGGTGACTCAGTCATGCTCCGCAAAACCTGTAAAGCCGCTTTCACGCATGCACTGCAAACCTGAAATCATCTAGACATCATTCGGTTGAGCTGTATGTAAAAATGCAAATGTCCAAATCCGTCCTAGTACAAAATCTGTGTAAACTCTGATTGTGCTGAATGTGTGAAAATTCACAGCAAGCAAGTGGCCGTGTTGATGACGCCGAAATCATCAAAACAATTCAAGGAACGGCCAGAGACAGAGTTGTTTATGACCAAAACTATGAATATCTAATAGGAACCTAATTCCTCGGACATAGTCTGGAGTATATATGTGGAAACAGCTTAAGTTGGCTATTTTAAATAAAACAAAAGTCCAATCTTATCATAATAATGATCCAAAAAAGGACAAATATGGCAGCTCTCCGCTGGTCTCCTACACTGCAGTACACCATGTCATGTGTTTTGTAAACTGGGTGTTACTGTATCTTCGTGACTTTGACCGGGATCTTTTGATGGAAAAAAAATGTGACTGGAGTGTTTTGTGCCAAAAATAGTGGAGAGATTCAGCAGAATCCTCGGCTGTCTTAACTGCCTGCTCCGTTTATGACCTTACTGTGATGAAGGTAATCAGATAAGAGCTTCAATAGTCAGAGTATTGCCTTCTTTGCAGTAAAATTGAATTATGGGCTGACCCCACTCATTGAAATTCCTTCTGTCACAGAAGAAACTTTTTTTGGTTTTTACTGAAACCAAACTGAACCCACAAGCTGATGAACCACTTTCACAAACTGGTGATGTCAGTGGAGATCTCTGCCATATATTAGCTCTTTTATCTACAATATCCTCCTTCTGGACAATAAATAGAGATATTTTAAGTGTTCTTCGTAAACTTTTTGTCATCTATTCCCTCTGGAAGGAGGAGCATTGCATTGTGGGATTAAAGTACAAGCTATTATTTTCTTTGTGGGAGTACTGATACTCATAAAAGGGTTTTGGCCTGGAACAATGCTGTGTTTGAAATGGCCGATCATGTGTTCATGAACTGTATCAAGGCCCCCCACCACCACCACTTACCCTATACATACCTTCCCCCACTGTCACACATTTGTGTGTGTGTGTGTCTGTGTGTGTGTTTGTGTGTGTGTGAGAGAGTCTGCTTTATGAGAGTCCATCATTCATCATTGTCTTTTTGTTAATTTTATATAGTTGTACTTAAAAGAGCGGTACTTGATAGTCAGAACATTAATATAGCAGCAAACACATATTTGACATATAAAAATATATTAGAATAAAGGTTTCCTTAAGCAGAGAAGGAAGTCACACTCTGTCTGTGAGCTTCTCTGTTCTTTGTTTTGATAGCCTGCACGGCCTTGCCTTAGTGTTAGTTAGTATGACTGGGAAAGAAACAGAGTTTATCTCACGTATTGGGGAACTCTCTGTAAGAGCTGTGTGGAGGCAATTTCTTTTCAGTATTTCGAGTACAGTTTTATTAAAAGTGTAGCAAACTGCAACCTTGCATAAAAGAGTCAGCAGCATTTTCCATTTAAGTTTAGACAAGAGGACATGCAGAAAACAAGTACTGCTAAGCTCTTTCATGAGAAGAAACAACTCAAGGATTAATTTGAAGTTGTGAAACTGGTCCTCCAGCATTGGGTTAAAGGGGATTTGGTCTCTCTGTAAACCTGGATTCTGCTCTGTGTAACAACCACAGGAAAAATACACCTCCATTAAATAAAACCCATTATGCACCCTTAAAGTTATCACTCTACACCTCTGAAAGATCAACTCGTGTATGTTCTATATCTACTTCTAATAAAACAACCAAACCGATCCACTCATTTCAGTATTAAATAACTAACAAAAGGCATTATCAACTATAAATAGCATAAATAAGTAGTTGAACCCTCACATGATCTCTGACTTCTGAGCAGGCAACCACTGTATTGGAATTGATTCAAAGAAATAAATGAAAATGCAGCTGAAGCTCATGATTTTGAGCTGATATATTATTGATGCACCTTCTTAATGGGCTTAGGCGGAATAAACAATATAGTTAGCAGTCTTATGATTGCTCTGTGATGGTGCTGTGTGGTTCTGTGAGAATTCACACTTTTTATTTGGAGATTTTAACAACCTCACTAAATCAGTGGTCAATTCAATTTTATTAATAGTATCAATTCATAACAAGAGAACATCATCTCGAGACACTTTACAGATCAGGGACAGGGTCAGCAACCATTGGCACGCTGTGTGTGTGTGTGTGTGTGTGTGTGTGTGTGTGTGTGTGTGTGTGTGTGTGTGTGTGTGTGTGTGTGTGTGTGTGTGTGTGTGTGTGTGTGTGTGTGTGTGTGTGTGTGTGTGTGTGAACCTGACCTCAAGGTGATTGGCAGGTGTGAAGAAGCATGTAGACAATACCCTGGTCTCCTCTCAGTTTTGGTTTTCAGTTGCCAAGCCTTTATTATGTGCTATGTGACACTTGTGTGCCACTGGCTCCCTAACTGCCATTTGCATTAACAGTGAAGAAAACACCTCCCCCCTCACACATACATACATCCCCCCCTTCCCCCCTTTACGGTATCACCTACCACCACCACTTTGATGGTGGCAAAGCTGCAACAACAGGCTGCTATTTGGTTACTGATTATTTGTAGTATAAAACCACTTTGTTTTCTAGGCTTGTTTTATTAATGTATCTGCAGACAGGCTGACGCTGACCTACATACACAGACAGGGTGGGAAACTACAGTCAAACAGTCAAACACTGCAAAGTCTGAGGTCTCATCATTTTAGCAGCTAGCCATGATATAGCATTTGGTTCTCTTTCTATCACCTATTTGTCACTAGAACAAAATTGTGCATTCGATGCAAATTTTAAATGATATAACACAAGATCTGTATAATCTAATTGTGGCCTAATATTAGTTTTAAGTGTGCTTTCAGTCATCTGATGATGTCATATTTGCAGACTCCAACCCCTTACCAATAAAAGCTGTTGCTTTCCATAATGCAGCTGGTCCATTACCAGCTTCTGTTCGAGCCGCAGATTGACATATTTAAAGTGAGTGTATTGTATGAAGAATGATGTGTACATTTGCAGCCACTACACAAATGTTTTTAAGTGCTTATTCTTTTGATTTTCCAACTCCTGTTATGTTCCACCTGCTCTTTTACACCACAGTGATTGATCAAGATGTCAATCTTTATCAGTGACTATATTTACATAAACCAAATTAATCCAACTACTGACATCATTATTTATTAGACATGATTTGGATGAAACTTGTTCTACTACAGAGCATGGCTGAGCATCTGAAGCATGTTACAGGATCAGTTTACTTCCAGTTACTCCACACCCAACCTGTCTGTCATGGTGCTAACATGGTTTACCTTCTATCCAATGTTGTCAGAAATACTTTGCTTCAAGCTGTTCTTGTTACAGCTGCACTTCATGTTGCAGAGTTAAATGGTAGATCATGCATCATTTAGATGTCTGATTGCCATATGTGTGAAAATTGCAATACAGTTAGGGTTTGATAGAAGTGTAAACAAGTCTTAATTAGAATCATTATCAGCTTAATTGCCAAGTATGAGGATACATACAAGGATTTTTTCTTTGGATCATTATTGCTCACAATACGCTTACACATACAAAACAAACCACAAAACAAACAATAAATGCACACTAATATGTACTCACTCTAAACAGGAACAATATAGAGGCATGAGTTCAATGAGTGCAATGAAGAGTGCAAAGGTATGCAGGAGTAAATTGTGATAGTTAATATTTTAAATGTGGAGCATAGTGCTTGAACACATGGTATTATGTTATTATATTACAATATGAACAGTATGAACAGCTCTGAAGTAGAGAATGATGAAAAACTAATAAATAATAAGTGGAACCAGGAAACAGGTGCTGTTTAGAGACAGTGTTGCTGGGTTATTGCTGGGTTAAATTAAGTACTGTAATTAGAAAAAAAAACTTCAAAAGCCTCTCCTACCTTTAATTAAAATAACTAAAGAATATTGCAGTTTCATGTAAACGTAATGTAAATTAATCTATTCCAGTTATTGGATTGTAGCAATAGTAAAGCAATAGCATCTTTGTATCCCAAATACATTCGGCATTTATGAAAGTGCTTGAATTTATATATAGTGTGCAAGAATGAAATACAAGTTTTCTTTTGATATTGCTTTAAATTGTTTATGAAAAGTGTCATTCAAGTCTCTCTTTTTTAATTGTTGTTTGTGAGCTTCTGTAAAGCCTGTTAGTTCTCATGTAACAATGCTCAATGTTGTAACAGTAATTAACCTTGATCTGTGTCTTAAACTGCCATGTTGCCTCCTTGAGTTTGAGGGATTTGTGCCTGTAAAATCCTTGAGAAGTCCTTGAATTTTGATTTTAGTCACATGTTCATACATTCAGGATACCATGTCCGTGTTCACAGCGAATACCGAGTGAGACTTGTAACTGGATATGTTAGTGAGAGAGATACTATGAGTGTGTTAACACAGTTCACACTTCACTCTTGACTCACAACCGCTTCAGTTGGCAGGGAAACAGTAAAACCGCTTGATGAAGCAACACACTGCTCTGTTTGTCAACACTGTAATACTGCTGAGACACATCTTTAAACTAACATTACAAGAAAATCTCCTGCTTTAATAGTCCATTTAGGGTTGTGTCATGCAGGTGTAATTTGAAGAAGTGGTTGAATAGCATTTGGTTATTTCAGAAACCTTTTTCATTTCTTGTTACCAAATCTATAGCGACTGGGATCTGAGCGTTAGCCCCCTTGCTTCTATGGGACAGGGCTCCCACCACGCCACTCATATTTGTTTGTGTTATCAGGACAGGGATGGGGGAGTAGCGAGCAAATAAAGCTACATTGGGGGATGGGAGTGGGTGGGGGGTAAATTACAAGATTTATGGTGCGGCACTTCACAAAATGCACGCATCCTGTACTTAAAACTCCCCCTTGCCTCCAGCAGGCCTGTCCATTAGCCGGCATCCCCCCACATAAACCCTCTTCAGTCCCCACCACTCTGTTCCCCCAAGCCACTAAAACAGGGGTCTTCAACGTTTTTTAGGCCAAAGACCCCATAACTAAAAGAGCAGGGATCCCCTACTAATCATATTTTTATAAAGAATTAGTTGCATATTACCTTGTGCTGGATAGATGAAAATGAATGGATCAGTATTTATACTTATACATCATGTTTTAATGAGAAACAGACATGCGAAAGGCACAGTCCATCCTTAAGCTTAACTTTGTTTGTATTTTACGAATAGTCTGATTTATCTTTGCTAATAATGTTGGAAATATGTTGGATTCATGGTCATGTCTATTTTCAGGCATATTCTAATTAAGTAAACAACAACAAGAAAAACCTTCAAAGAAATATCAAAAAATAATTAAGCGGCCCCCCCTGCAGCAACTCTGAGGACCCCCTAGAGGACCCGGACCTCCTGTTCTCTGCACTAGAACATAAGATCTTATGGCAGCTTGGTGTCACTAATGAGGGCTGAACGCCACAACGAGGGGCAGTCTGTTTGTGGTGGCCACTACGGTCAGCAATCATACCAGACTTCAGCTTGACAGGCCTTTCATTTTCTCTGGCACAGTGCTTTAAAGCAAAGGCAGAAATCTTTTAGTGACTTATTGCAATTAGTGTTATTCCCTTTCACCTGGCAGAGTAGCTGCTAGCAGTATGCAAATATCAGTAAAATGTCAAATAAGCATTCCACTTCTTCTATTAGACTCATTGTTTGAGTTTAGCGCATACAGGCTCGTTCAATTTGTATCAGTGATGCAGCCAAAATGTGACAGGATAATACTGGGAAGTCAACAACAATAAGCCGATCATTACATTAGCTAGTAAACAGGCAACTGTTTTGAAATGTTGTTATTTTGTTCACCAGTGTGAAGATTTTCAGGTTTTCTGTTTAATGGGATTGTAAACTGAACATCTTTGGGGTTTGGACTGTTGGTCGGACAAGACAAGCTATTTAAAGAAAACATCTTGAATTATTTCGACACCACATTAATAAAGAACAAAGGCCTATATGGCAAAGTAAGCAAACTAAAAAAAGAATTTGTCTGGAATTAGCTTCAATCAATTGGCTCCAAATTTAAATGGGTTCATGCTTGACCAATGCTACATCCTTCTGTTATCCTGCAAATAAATAGACAAACCAAGCAAAAACATAACCAGCAAACTGGGCACGCCTAAATTAGTTATGGAAACAGTTGCCGATTAGTTTTCTGTTCAACAATTCATTTCTTCAGCTCAAGTATGTAATCATATCTTCTGTAAGTTATGTGCTGTGACGGTAATGCGTTCCAGTGATGTGATATGGAATGCAGTATATCATCAGGGTTAGGTGTGGCTTTGCCTTCTCGCTGTTGTCTGTATAGTAACAATACACTGCCTATGTTTCACAACCTGCTATTTTCAATAACAGATTATGAAAGTCAATGACTTCACATAGATTTTGTGTGAACATGTAGTTGTAGATATAACTAGAGTGCAATGCTGAAGCCGTACCACTGCTTACACACCTATTAAAGGTGCTCTAAGCGATGTCACACGTGCTTTAGGCTACAACAATGTTTAAGCAAACATCTCCTCACTATCTACGAGCTGCTTGTCCCCAGAACACACAAAACCTGGTCTCTGTATACAGCCCAGGGTCTACAAACCGCAACAAAAACAAACTGTGCCCACCTGCACCACGAAGCATACACTAACAGTGTTCCAGCGTTCCAGCCAATAACCAACTAGAAGGATGTGGGGGTGGGGGGGTTAGTGCGTGGAAGCACAGAAAGGAGGGGACGAGATGAGGAGGAAGGGACAAGCTAGTCTCGTTTTGTTTGAAAATACTTTGAACGTCAACAAGAAGTAATGTCACCAAACATCACTTAGAGCACCTTTAAGAGACCGAGTATTTGTCAGCATCAATTGTATGACACATAAATAGAAAGACCTCCAACACGATACTTCACTATCACACTGGCAAACTATAGCCTGGAAAAACAACCACTGGCTTCAATGGTCTCACTGTACTCCCTAAAGTTGGCGCCCCACTTTTACTGCTAACTTTCACCGAACTTTTCCAGAGCACGGGGCCCCACTAGCAGCTGGACCCACATCAGGTTCTCATCAAGCTAAACTGGCCCACAGCATTTCTCTTTATGTCATCTCCTCCTATGATCAGAGGGCAACTGATTGGTTTCTCATGACAGATCTTCAAGGATGAATCTCCATGTCGTCAATTAAAAGTGACTAATTGTCATAGTAACGGCTGGAGCATTGAGGACATTTTTTGTCAGCTATCTGAGGCGTCATTACATTTTGCTCTTGTGACTGCAGAATACCCCGGTCTTCTTCTTCTTTGGTAATCTTCTGTCAGATAGCAAACATTTGTTATTTCTTCATCTGCTTTCTCCTTTTCCTCTCCTCAGCTGTATGAACTGGATAGAGACCCAAAGAGGAAAGAGTTTCTGGATGATCTCTTCAGCTTCATGCAAAAAAGAGGTATGTTACGTGCATGCGTGTGACGGTGCGTGCGTGTGTGAGAAATAAACAAAGTACACCACATTGGCTCTTACTCACTAAAGTACACCCATATGTTTATTCAGTTTGCCATGTTACCATATTATATTTCCTCGCTTTATATCCATCCACTGACATACAGAGACTCTTAATAGTTGCATACATAGAGGGATCTCTCTCTCTCTCTCACTCTCTGACGTACGACACAGCACTGTCTACTCATTTTTCACTCACATGGGTGGGGTCGTTATTCATTTTGGAGATGATTGCTTTATGGTTGTGCAACCCCATGTCGTTCCTAGGCTATAACTAGAAGAGACGCATCATATTAATGCCTAGGAATGGATTGGTTTACCTTTCCATCCTGGTGCTTGTCCACACGGCCCTACACACACACACACACACACACACACACACACACACACACACACACACACACACACACACACACACACACACACGCACACACATATACACCATCACCACCGCCGCCACCACCACCACCATGCAGGCTTTTCACATTGGTGACACACACAACATCAAAACTGCAAACTGTGCCAAAAAAAAAATCCCATTTGTCTTCACCCGGAGAACTCATTGTCATACTTCGGACACTGATTGTTCAAGATTGTACTTGCATGTATCAGAGGCACACAGATCTTCCTTCTCCCATTAAATACAGAACAACCTTCTACTTTGACAAGTTGCTTTATGGCTGAATTAATCAGATCAGTAGGCCATGACATGAGACATCAGACGTGCTCACAACTGATAAAAACATTACTAAATGTTCAGAGTGTCAGAGCCACTGGCAAGGGGCGGATCTGCCAAGTCTGCTCTGAGAATCTGAGAGCGCCATCTGCAGGTTGTACCAATAACTGAGGCATCACCCTAATATGCAAATCTAGGATTTGTTATCATATTTTAAATCAAAGGTGGGACGGAAGATTGGGTTTGGGATCAGTTGGTGTTTAAATTGATATAACTTGATTAAAATATTGATAAAGACTTTGGTTTTCCTCGCAGGGAAAAGGACATTTGTCACAGTTTTACGATCAGAACAGCATACGACACCCTCTGTTTGACTCTCGCTTCGCATAAAAACATAAAATAAAAAAAACTCTTTAATTGGAGAAACAAATAGAAGAAACCTAAGG
Source organism: Etheostoma cragini (assembly GCF_013103735.1). NCBI lineage: Eukaryota > Metazoa > Chordata > Actinopteri > Perciformes > Percidae > Etheostoma > Etheostoma cragini. Next base: position 9,251,493 of record NC_048415.1, on the reverse strand, counting down.
AAGAGCAACTGAGGAGCCACGAGAGACAGACATGCCATAGATGTTGTGTGTACAGAATAGACTAATGTAATGCAATTTCAATATAGACAATCCCAATTACACATATGAAAAAAGAGTTCACTGTGTAATCTGGAAAAAGGGCAGACAACAAACAAAACTGAAAGGCAAAACTGAAGCACATCATCCACACAGACAGGACAATGAAACAAACAAAGAGAGAGAGAGAGAGAGAGAGAGAGAGAGAGAGAGAGAGAGAGAGAGAGAGAGAGAGAGAGAGAGAGAGAGAGAGAGAGAGAGAGAGAGAGAGAGAGAGAGAGAGAGAGAGAGAGAGAGAGATTTATGGCTGAATAACAAATTTGTCTTAGGGGGCTTTGCAATCTGTACAGCATTAAATCTTGCAATCATTTTGCAACGTGTTTTTTTGTTCATGCCAACAAAGCAAATTGAGGGAGCAAGAGAGAGGGAGAGAGCTTGTGGGGCACAAACAACAAATTAATATTATTCTGGTCGGCCTTAAAATGATACATTGAGACTGAGACAACACGCCAGCTTGAGTTTGGATTTAAAGGCCTCAACAGAAACATTGTGTGTGTGTGTGTGTGTGTGTGTGTGTGTGTGTGTGTGTGTGTGTGTGTGTGTGTGTGTGTGTGTGTGTGTGTGTGTGTGTGTGTGTGTGTGTGCGCGTGCGTGCGTGCGTGCGTGCGTGTGTTGTCAAAGCAAGAAAAGAAATTCAAAAGATCCTCCAGCCTACTTGTCAACTGAAGGACAACAATTCATGACCTAGGTAAATAAATGACAATGCAGGGTGGTAAGTGAACAATTATTATATGGGGCGACCTCTAGTCACCAGCAAGAGCGTTTGCCCCAAGTTGGCTGAGTCCTGCAGCGGCCTGGGTTGGATTCCGACCTGCAGCCCTTTGCTGCGTGTCATCCCCGATCTCTCTTCCCTTTTCATGTCTATCCACTGTCACTAATAAAGGGAAAAGCCCATAAAAAAAAAAAAATTAAAAACCCAATTATTATAATTCACCATCAGTCTTAATTGGCTTGTAAAATAGATTAAGGTCTTTTCAAACATGGTAAACCCTACAGATTCCCAGCAAGAAGCCTTTTTCTTTCAACATGAAAAGAAGTCTCCTGCCATGACAGAGTTTTTTTTATTATTTATTATTATTATTACAGGAACCCCAGTGAATCGTATTCCCATCATGGCCAAGCAGGTTCTGGATCTGTACATGCTCTACATGCTCGTGACAGAGAAGGGCGGCCTGGTGGAGGTCATCAACAAGAAACTGTGGAGGGAGATCACCAAGGGACTCAACCTGCCTACCTCAATCACCAGTGCAGCCTTCACCCTTCGCACACAGTCAGTACACACACACACACACACACACACACACACACACACACACACACACACACACACACACACACACACACACACACACCACAAGGGCCTGTAAACACAACTTACAAGTAGCTATTTTATTTGCAAGTTTTGTTTGCTATAATGTTGCTCAGAGATCAATAACGCAACTGATTTGTGTTTCTATAGTCAGCCACAACTCTCATACCCATAATCCTTTTGTTCTGCTAAGCAATTTCAAGCATGTGAAGTTGCTGGCTATCAGATGTCAACAACTATTTTGTTTGACCAATTAACTCCTGGCTGTGTGTCAAGCCATTTCCTGTAGTTGGTTCAGATTGCAGTACGTTCTCACTTCCTAATTAGCTGCACCGCTGATCAGTTCTAATGAGAATGAGACCTGCATTTTAAATATTCTTGTGTCGTCATTTAGTTAATCATTCTATCACATCTAGTTATTGTCAGTCACTCGATATATTGTATGATTAAAGGGTGAGTCAATTTTTGTGTGTGGCTTTCCAGTAGAGTCGCTATTTTTATTGTACAGCCCTATGTTTGGAGAAGCAAACAGGAAGCTAAGCAATGCTTTGGATGCCATGATAGGTCTCATCCAAATGTCACAACAACACAAACCAAAGTCACACAATAACAATAACTAACTAGCTAACTGATTAAGGTAGCGATAGCATCTTCTGTGTTCTGCAAGGTGCCAAAGCAGTGTGGTGGTTTAATAGAGCAACAAGTACTGCTATGGATGGGGTTAAAGGACCACTTAAAAAATCTAAATAAATTAAGGCTTACACTATATTTGGAATATTTTCACTGCTTTACCTTGCTGTCAGACATCCCTTTACAACAGGGAACTGAAGCAGTAATTGCACTCTTAAAATCCACCAGACTCCATTGACAAAAACATTAATTTCCCTAGCAGAACATGGGAGTTGCTTGTGTAACGTTTCCCATTGCCAAACGTGTTGTCCAACGTAGTTACGTTACGTTGCTTTGCTTCTGTACCGTTATCGCCAAACTTAGCACAGCTAAAGTTCACTCAGCTATTGCTAGCTTTCACAATAATCATAACCTTACATGGATGGGCTAGTTTGTATGGTTTGACCATATCCTGGATGTAGGATAAACAAGCCATTCACAGCACAGTAGGCAAGTAGTAGTGTCTTGAACTGGATTCAACAGCCGGTGCAGGGTGCGGAGAAGCCTTGTAGATATCATTAGGGGTTATTTTTTAGAAGACATAATACATGTATTTATGTGCTAATTAGCACTGATCTTGATGTGTAAATTCAGCTAAATATCCCTTTAAGTTGACTAAAGGGTCAACCCACCCATCCCAAGAGTTTTAAATTAAAGCTTTGAATGTCTGTAGTATGTAAAGTTTTAGGAACTAGTTGCAATTTCACCAGTAGATTAAAGCTCAGGGCATTCCTATACTAACAGGTCTTTAGTGAAACAAAAATACATTGTGTTCCTTTCAGATACATGAAGTACCTGTACCCATACGAATGTGATAAACGGGGTCTGAGCAACCCAAACGAGCTCCAGGTAGCCATCGACAGTAATCGGCGGGAGGGCCGCCGACAGAGCTTTGGCAGCTCCCTCTTTACCTATTCGCCCAATGGGACTCCCACCATGCTCTCCTCACCGAAGCTCCCCTCAGCCAGTGTGGGTCTAACGGTTGGAACCAACGGGGCCTCACTTACCCCCATCCAGAAGATCAAGAAAGGTGAGAATACACTCACATCACATTACATGGGTTCACTGTTGAAGTCAATGTTTGAAGACTGGAAAACAGGAAATAGGTAACTTTGAGTAACTGATTGTTGTGTAGACTGACTGTTGTGTTGTTTTGGTTTTGTACTTTTTTTTAAAAATTTTTTACAATGCTCAGAATTGTGATATGAAATGTGTTAAAAATTATTCCAACTTGTCTGTATCATTTTTAAATGAAATTATCAATCCTTCATATCACTGGAGATAGTTCCTGTGTGAAATTCAGATGTTACCAAACCTTAAGTTTTAAAGCAATGTATGTGCTGCCAGGAAGCAGATGTGGTGAACATTTTTAAGTAGGAAGCTCAAATCTTCACCAGAAATTAATTTGCTGTCCTCTCTGCTGTAAGAGATCTTACTACACATTAACATAGTATCTCAGACTGGCTGTAATTCTGTCAGTGGTGTCTGGAAGTAACGTATTTTTATATTTTGCCTGGTAACGCATCATATTTAATTGTATTTGAGTTGAAGTTACCCCCTCTCTTCCTCTCTATGGTGTTTGTTAGAAGAGGACGGAGGCCAGTCGCTGCCAGGGTTTGGTGTGGCTCGTCTGCCAGCGGGGTCCCTTGCGGGCCACACGGTGGCTGCTGTGCAGGTAGCGGCAGCTCAGGCAGCTCAGATAGCGGCTCTGGAACAGCTGAGGGACAAACTGGAGGCCGGCGAGCCACCAGAGAAAAAGATGGCGCTGTCGGCCGAGGAGCACCACCGACTGCTGCAGAGAGCTCTCCAACACAACCTGCTGGCCATGACCGCTCAGATACCCATGAACATCCGCATCAATAACCAAGGTACTGAACACACCGTGAGTTTAATATGTTCAGCTAACGTGAGTAGAACAAAACAACCAGTCTGACATGATTCTTTACATCAGATGAAGAAGTGCATAAGATAAAAGTGTGAGCGAGCTTTCTTGCGTCTGCTGAGCTCAAAAGGTCAAACTTTGGAAGTTATTTTTCAGACAGAACACACTGATGTTAACTCCAACAGTAATTACCAAATCTATGATGAATGACTTTTGTTCTGATTAAAGTAGATATCGTCTTTGGTCTGACAATGTAATAAAAAAGTTTTTTTTAATCTCTGTTTTTTAAAATCTGTTCACACTTGTCCATCTATTTCTATCAGAGTGACAGGAAGCATAATAGAAACAGGGTCATTTGGTTCAACAGACATCAATATTCATTTAAGAATCACAATAATCAGTCAGCACAAAGTATGATCTTCCAGAGAGATCTAACTCTGCAGGAAATTTCATAGGAATCTGCAATAAAAACAAAACTATTTAACAAGGGCTGCACAATTACTCAAATTTTAATCATGATCATGATTTTGGCTTCCCACGATCAAATTTGTGTGATCGGGGCAATATTTTAAATGCGTTGAATGAAACTAACTTCAGATCGTAGAATAATAACGTGTGAGACGGAGCCTGCTGGTCCTGGGCGAGAGATGGGACCCATGGCCAGAATATCATAGTTCATAAAAATGCAGCGCAGTGATGATACAGACATTTCATACACACCACGTGTGTAACTCTGCTGACCCCCATTCGACCCGTACTGGACCCCTTAATAATGAGGCAGGCGTCACTCTGTGAGTAGTACACGTCCATCGCACTCCCTCTCTCTCCCTACCTCTTTTAATAAGTTATTGTTGAAAAGAAGTAAAGGAGCTTTCTCCTAGGCTATTTATTTCAGATAATTTTCATTTACATGTGTTCCAGCTGTATGTATGTACAACGTGCAACTTCAACATAAGAGGAACGTAGCACAATATGAATGTGAAAGCAGTTATAAGTAGCCTATTTGACAATACAATTTGTTTTGGTTAAAATCAACAAATAATCGTGATCTCAATATTGATCAAAATAATCGTGATTATCATTTTGGCCATAATCGTGCAGCCTTATATTAAACATTAGCACATCACATCTACTCTGGGTTTTACTTTTCATTGTTTTACCCCAGAATTGACATGGGCTGGATTTCACACACTCTCCCTCTTCCTGGCAGTTAGTATCTCAATACACTCTTGTCATTTTACCACAAACCACAGTACCTAACAGTGAAGAAGTAACCCACAGCAGGCCTATATGTTGACCTGTTTAGCTCATAGAACAGCATGCATCATATACAATACATGTGTGTGTTTGTCTGAGCGGGGATTCCCTTCTGCTGTCAGACACTTAGATCTTATAGCGGAGTTTGTGTTGGTCGATGTCTATCTGATTGAACATGCAAACTGTTTCTCAGTATTGATAATACAGGTGTCTTCAGAGAAATGTAGAATTGGATGTTTTTGTAAATTCACACAATTGCTGTGCTGGGAAAGAGTATTTTGTTCTTGAGTTGCTCTTTTGGTTTGTAAATAGTCAAGCGAGAAGTCAACTCTGGACTGGTGTTACAAAGACATCTTGTAGTCTGAATAAATTGTGGTTTGTCTTTCTTATAGACAGCAGACAGGACTCGGCCCTGAACCTTACCACAAACGGCACAAGCAGCATCAGCATGTCAGTGGAGCTCAATGGAGTGGTGTACGCTGGTGAGTATCGCTGTTATGTGGCCCAGGCACTCCAGCTTTGTAAATATGTTCTTTACTTTAAAGGTCCCATGTTGAAAAAAGTGTCTTTTTTTCTTATTATAAAGCAGGTCAAGGTGCTAAAACTGAGTGTTTCAGACAAAGATATAGGTACAGGTATAACCAGACTGAAAGTATCAGAAAACATTAAAGCATGTAAACATGTTCTAGTAGAAACCCCAAATAAAAGTATGAACCTAAAAATGAACATAATATATAATATATTAAGGAACTCTCATTGACTTGTTCAGCATTATTTTCTTCATATTTCACGTCTTTCCGCAAGTAAGATGGCGTAAGATCGACATTGGTCAATCTTACACTGGTTACAGATAACGTTATAATGAGCCAAACTAATTGTCTTGTCAGTCATCTGATGGGAACACTGTGCTGTCCTAGGCTGTGACAAGAGTGTGTAAATGAAACATTAATTTGTTAAATTGCACTAATTTGGTGATCGGTCTGTGTAATTTTGACATAGGTCAACAGGAAGCAAAAGCATTGTTTGTGGCCGGAGGTAGAATTAATGTCATTCTCCCCATTCTTCCCAGCTCATGTATAAGGGGAGAACTGGCATAACCTGGTTATTCATGTAACCTAAGACCATACCCTGGTTACTAATGTGTGTGGAGTAACAATAGAGGCAGGAGATGATTAGCTTAACCACACATTAAGACTGGAAACAGGGAAACAGCTTGAACAGCAGAAAATGTTTCTTCTTATCCTTAAAAAGAAAAGTTTGAGGTTTCAGGCGGAATGACGTATTGATGTAACTATTTCTTAGAGAACAACAGCCAGGTGCATTGAATTCCCTTAGTCGTTTTGTCACAGTTTGACTGCCAGGTTTGGTATTTTTTTTAAATGTGTATCCCACTCACTTTTCTAGTTTCATGTTGATTTTCGTAAGAAAATCCCTCTTAACATTGTCCACTTACTATCCAGACACTATCCAACAGGACAAGCAAGGATTTCATAAAACGCTTTCAAGGATTATCTTGTGCACAGAGGACAGAGAACTTTTTTTTCATCTAACTCACGTCAAGAAAGTAAATCATTTGTTGACCCATTTTGGAAAGAAGCCAAACGTTAGCTAGTCCTTTAAGCTATATTTTGAATGGAGATGAAATTAAACAGGCAAACTTTGTATTCTCACCTTTAAAATTACCACTAACCTTTTTTGTGTTTGTTGTATCTTTTCTTGTCCAGGCGTCCTTTTTGCTCAGGCAGCAGCAGGATCGTCCGTCTCCAACAAGACGGTCAGCAGTCATGTTGCTCCGCAGCAGCAGAACACACCTACCTCAACCTCAACCTCCAGCAACCTGTTGTCCTAACTGGCCTTTCCCCTTCTTTTTTTTTTAATAACCACGCTAAGTAAAGCCAAAAATCAACCTCACTTTCTACATAATCTATGCCAAAAAGAGAAGAACCATCAAATGTACAGAAAGACACAAATTGAAAATCCGATCACTTGAAGTACACTATCTCAGGTTTTCACTCCCCAACTCGCCTCTTTTGTTCTTCATAGCCAAAATGATTTCGGAAAAAAAGAATGTCTCAACAGAGAGCCAGTATATGCTAAACAAAGATGTATGCACAACCTGTTAATTATTTATTTCTGCATAAATGTACAGATTGTTGGCGAACAAAAGAGAAGTTAATAACTAGGAAGGTTAATGCACTGTTTACACACACAAACACAGCTACTGACTGACAGCAATGTTTTTCCTCTGGGGGAGAGATTTAGTTTATTTTATTTTACCTTTTCATTGTCATTAATGTTATTCTCTTGACTGTTTTATCGTTTAAATCTTTACAAATCCCCTCATTGCAGGAAAAAATATATATATATATTTAGAATTCTATAAAAAGAAAATATGAATATCCTCTATTTTAAATCAGAAAAGCTTTAAAGGTATATGTTGTTTCGTTAGGGCATATAACAATTTACCGTTGTGACCTCATTTTGTGTAAAACCTTATTCACATGGCAGCCAATTTAAATCCCTATTTGGAAGAGTCTGGTGTCGGTCTGCGGCAGGCCACAGATTCTTTAGTGAAACACAAATGGAAAACAGAATATTGGTTCACTTTTTCACACATTTTATCTATTATCTATTGCTACCAGAGTCTCATCAGTAGCGAGTTAGTTAGAGTGCTATGTAGCTGATGAATTCAAGCATTTATGGGTCTTCGTCCTGAGACAGCTGGCTCATTTTGATCTAAAATCCTTATCTGCTTGTTGACATAAGGCCAGTTAAATGTATATCTGTGCCAATCTTGCGGGTAGTTTGTCAAGTTAGTGTTCAAATGGCTGTTTTCTAAGTAAGGTCAGGTGGGGAAAATTAACCAAAGTCTTTCTTAAGGTTTTTTCCCTGCTCGATGCATCTCAACACGCTGGACTTTCTGAGCATCAGCGGCTTCCACACCAACTGTTGCTGTTTGGGCTTCAGATCATATGTGAATAATACACGTTTCTGATTGTTCTCAGGTGTCCGTCAGCTCATCGCTTTGTACAATCTCATGACAGAGCAATGTATTTAACATCTTTCTCTGCAGAAAGATCAATGTTTTATTTTTATTTTTTTCCTAACTTGGCCTTTTATTGGAGTGATTGTGTTAAGGTCAGATGCATGCTTATATTTGTAGATAAGCCCTTCTGGGATCAGGAGTGAGACAGGAAAAACTGTGATTTCCTGTCTTAAATTCACAGGAGTTGTGTATCCACTAAATCCTTGTCATTTTGGAGACACTCACATGGACAATCAGGTGTCAGGAGATGCTATCTGAGCTTCAGAGAAACTTGACAGTTATTTTAGCTCATATCGGACGTTTTGTTGTTGTTGTTGTTTTGTATTATAGATTACAGATACTTTTATTTTTTGTTTCAGCTTTGTGTTTTGCATGATTTACTGCTTCTTCTGATCCAAGTGCTTCTTATCCTGTGTTGTGACAAGGACCGGGTCTCCATGAGGCTGGCTGTCCAGGATGTAACAGAGAATGTCTTGTGATCCTCTGACTGTTTTTTTAGATGTTGCTTAATTGGGGATTTTAACAATGTGATCTCAGAGGTAATAGCTGCGGCTTGCTTGTGTCTTATTGTTTGTACAAATACTCACTGCAGTTAGATTTATAAAAAAGTAAAATCTGCCACAGTGAAGATACCACACAATTCATGTATAGTTTTGTTCAATCTATCAGCTTTTGAACTTTAACCTGTGTTACCTCTCTGGACTGTTAAAGAGTGTTACTCTACCCACCCAACCCAACCCCAACGCAAAGCAGCCTCATTCCTACTGACGTTAGGAAGTAAATCAGGCTTTGTATGTGGGTTCTGTTTTGAGGCCTTAACACAGCATGAGATGACCAGAGACCCAGCAGTACCTCTGTCTAATCAGTTTTTACTGTTCCAGTCAAATATCGCCAGATGGCCGTCGCGGCTTTGATTCTCGACTTGCCTCTCGGTGGGAAAACACCACCAGCTGCTACACAAACACTTCAGTTTTGCACCATTTTACCATTTCTCATTCAAAGACACAAACACAGTAATGAAATGCTCTTCCTAAAGGCTTGATAAAATAGTGAGAAGTGAACTGTCCAGCCTCACTTGTTTTATACAGCCTACAAAAGAAAAGTCAAGCTTTAGTTACATATAGTAGATTTTAAGTTAGATTGTCAGAAGCAGAACCAGGTTGCTGATACATAGACTGTGAAGGTGAAGCCAAAACAGCTAGATCGCCGCCTGGTGGCTGGCTGCAGTAGAGGTCAGAGGTCTAAATCCACCTCCCTCCATTTTAGCAACTGGGACATGTGCCAAATTAAAAAAATCACACGTCAAACACATTTTCCCTAAGAGGGTTTCTTTCATTTTAGGTATGCCTAGTTCTTATCACTCAATGTATGTTAAAGTGTTCATTTTTCAGAAACGTTGGGGTTTTAATTGTTATTTGATTCTCTAAAAACGGGGTGAAATTTTGTGATTGACAGCTGTGATTGACTTACGATTGGTTAGGCGGGTGTATTGGCGGGACTTTGATACTGCGCCTCCACTGCCCAATCACTATTGCGTAGACTCTGGCTCCAAGATTATTAGATGGCAGTGCCCGTTTTTGGGAATATTTTGGCTTTTGATTTGTACAGTGGGAGGAAGTGAAGAGGAGACATCCCACTTTATACAGGCCAACAGTCAGAAGGGCTGAACTGGAAGCAGAAACAGGATGTCATTGGTTGAGTTAAATTTCAATGAAGCTGAAAACCACTGTGTTTCAATAGTGAGGAAAGAGGAATTCTTGTCATATATTTGATAAGGCAGCTGACTCACCACAAGGGGCTATTTGTGTCTCATAGTTGCTGTTTGTGGGTGTTTGAGGTTTTACATTTTTACACTTGTACCACCTATTGGCTAAAATAACTAGGCTACTGTTAGGAAAACTGGTCGATCTCCACAATGGCACATCAGCTTCACCCAACCACTACCCTGCAACACACACAAACACACACACACTACACGGACCGAGGCATAGGATACTGGGGCTGTTACACTAGGTACATGAAAAAGGATGGCAAATCATTGCGTTTCCCCATCCTTCCGTGGTTATTAAATAGGCCTACTTGAACCAAAACTCAGCTTATGACTGTACAATACCAACTGTAACCTTTTTTTCATGATCAATGAGATTTCTCAGGCACTTAATTAAACATTATTAATATTTCATTAGGTCCCAAGTTTATAGTTACTCAACACAAAATACAGAACTTTGCAGCTGCAAACTTGCAGTTTTTGGCTCCAGGGGGCACAAGTATTCTATCCTTTTTGGTCATTGATCAGGCTCATGGAAAGAAGGAAATGGGTACTACAGTGAAGAATGTAGGTATGTCTGGCTGCATCCTCACTGTGGACAGTTGAGTCATGTTGAGTCATTTACAGATGCACAATAATGATAGACACCTTTTATCCAAAGCTTTATTAAGTATGGCTACATTTACAGTATTGAACATCGGCCATTTGAAATTTCAGTGAAATTTAGATATTTTTATTGCAATCTGGGTCTTCTTGTTGTAGTTTTGGCATAACAATCAATCGAAAAAATGCTGATCATGTTGATTGTATTAATCATTTTTGTAGACCTTACAACAATACTAATGTTACGCTCTGTTTGAACAATCGCAAGGGAAAAAAAAAAACATTCTCAAACCAAATGTTTTTTCCTCAGCTATCTTGTCCATTTGAACAGTAGTTCCATAAATTCGTCTTTTAATTAAATACATTTTGAATATGGGATTTGAAGGTTGCCTAACCACATAAAAGTATTTGAAATTCCACAAGACTTGGATGCTGCAGAGAGGGCAGTTACTGTTGCTCTGCTAGCTAGGCTAGTTAGCATTTAGCAGCACTAGCTTTATCTGGTATTCCTTCTCCGTTAATATTTAATATATAGGTATTGTCTTTTTTAGATGGTATAACAACTTGCTTAGATTTTGGAGCATCAAAATAGATTTTTCAATTCCAGGAAACAGGAAAAAAGTGGCTAAACTAGCTTTAGCTGAGGCTATCTCAGCAGTTAGCCGGAGTAAAGTCACCACAGTTGGTTTTTACTTCAGTTTTTATGAATGTTTTTTCTCTCAAAAAATATACATTTGATGGTATAATGATTACTATGGTAAAGTATGATGTCAAAAAGTCAGATTCTGGGGTTAACTCATTTCTGACCAATTACTGTGTTTTGCCTTTATATGGCATAATAGTCTATAGGCTACAGTAGGCTAATGGGGCTATGCCAATTCATATATGTCATAACTATGACAAAAGTCCCAGGGTAAAAAAAGAAAGAATTTCATTTTACAGTTAGGGTTGTCTTTCTCCTCAATTCTTCTGTGCAACCAGATTTAAATTTCATGAACTACAATGTTAACGGTGGTTTCTATTCAGTCGGTTAGGTGGCACTCAGAAAGCTCACCATGCATCTCTCTCTCTCTGTCTGTAGCAGATGTCACAGTTGCTGATACTGGCTGACAATCAAACAGAGAAATGTATGGCTGAAGCATTAGTTTGTGGGGGAGGGCTGCTACAATCAAAATTCAATCAATAGGCTACTGATCAAAAGGGTCAACATTGCTTTTTTTAGATTTGACCCTATGACCTTTTTGACCCTGTGCCCTCTTCAATGGATCCATGTTTACCTTATATATCTATTGACCGGCTCTGTGAGATATTTTCATTTAAACAGTGGTTTTCTCTATTTTCTCTCTCTCTCTCTCTCTCTCTCTCTCTCTCTCTCTCTTTTTTTTAGTAGGTGCATGGCAGCATCTTCCGGGATTAGTTTTAATTGCGTGGTAGCGACAATCAGACAATGTTATGAAACACAGTATGCCTCCAAACACTCTGACATCCCTTCAACCACAACCAAGCCCCGTTTCTACCTCAAGAACTAATAAAGCTTTGGCAAATATGTTTTTTTGCTTCAGCCACAACAAACTGTAAAAGCAGGAAAACCTCATCAAAATGTTGTTGGTGCTGGTTTCAAAATGCTGGTTTATGAAGACTTTGACTATGCAATAACTTATAAGTACCACAGACAATCAGATATCACTTTTGGTTGGTTGGTTATTGCAAGGGGAACCAGAGATAACAGTATATTTGAAGGTTCAGTTCAAGCTTAAACATCTTTACCAAGAGCTCCCCTCAGTGGAAAGTTTTTGTCATGATGCAGAATCGCTTCAGATTGCAAATGGAAACAAAAAGGTCTGAGCGAAGGCTGCAAATATTCAATGTCCTTCAGTCTAAATATTACTGCAAACAAATTACATATTTTCAGTCTTTATGTATTCATTTCCTTCCAGGGTTTCCAGTATTTTGTCTTGTTAAGGGGACAAAGCCTCTTAATATCATTATAATGGGACGGACACTAAAAGGCTCCACTGATACAAAAATATTGTTTAAAAGGCACCACTTAAAACAAACTCTGTTAGCAGCATTCACTTACATATTACCTTTAGTTATTATAGCAGTAAACAATCAATAATCAATAATTTTGCGACAATATGGGTAGTAAATGTAGTGCTTCTCAGGGGCGTATTCCCAATCAACACAAACCCCCCTGAGGCTCTTGTGGTTGGCTTGCTCGCTTTTATGTCATAACTTTTAAGTGTTTTACATTGAAATGTTGCTGCTTTCACTCCCACCAGAGCCATAGCTAAATAACCTCTTGAAACCTTACAAGATCCAGAGTGTCTTGCATGGAAAATTGACAATGACTCCTGCTCCCACATGTTGCCGACATGGAATTTGCTGGAACATTTACGGGTTAAGGTGCCTGTGGGGTTTAGGGGCTTTTGACTGCTCGCCACTGACCATCAAGGGGGGATGTGGACAAGGAAAACAGAAATAACAAGATGCCTCCCGCTGTGACAATTGTTGTATGAATTAACCTGTATTACTAAGATTCATTGAATAGATTATTTCTGAAATATGGCTTTTTACGGCTATGAATTATAACATGTTCATATTGTTTTGGCTTTTTTCTGTGCTTTGTTTTCTGGATATGCTTTAGCAACCCCCTGCACACAGAGATTACATTTAAAGCAGATTTATTAATACAGCGATAATGCTGATAATAATGTGATTATTTTAGGGCTGCATACTATGCGTGTGTGGGCTTCACGTGGCTTCAAGTTTACTTCAGAATTGAAACAAGGCTCTTGTCTCTTTCAACTTCTCAGGAAAATCTACCTCTACCTTCAGTTTGATGCATTTAACCCAGTTCAAGTTACAATTTAATGGGTACACAAAGAGGGCGTGAGAGAGGTCACCAAGGTCTGAAATGAGCTACAACATACCAGTATAGTACTTAAGAGTAGTTAGGATCTCATGACACACATGCGATTGTATTGAAAACAAGTATTGTGGTGTAATTATATCGTTATCTAAATATTCTCAGCAGATATTTATCACCCATGGTAGGTGACTGGGAGGTTTATTTTGGACTCCGGGATGTCGTTCTCCGTCTCTCTGTCTCTCTCTATCTGTGTTACCGGTTTGTAACACTTCTGCTGTTTAGTTTATTTGAACAGGGAACCTCCAGTACAACAGATAACTACTACTTAGTACTACAACAAGTACTGCTTCTAGGAGTACTGTTTTTCAGTCGTTTTTCAGTCTGTTCTATTAATGTGTGTTTTTTTCTCTTTTTTTCTTTAAATGATTCAATTAGTTTGATGAATGGGATGTTTCCTGGTAACCATGTCGGGCAATGCAACAGGTTTCTTTTCTTTCTTTTTTTGATGGGTGAAGATCTTTTCTTGCCTATTTACTCAATATGTGTTTGTGTGAATACTTTTATTTTGAATTTAAAATTAATAAAATATCACTTTTCTTAAATGTCACCAGAGTTTGGGGTGTGGGTGTCTTTGATGTCCTGTATCCTAAGAGTAATACTAACGAAGAAATAACAGAACCATTATACAGGTTTTAAAAAATTGTACATGAAAACATGAATTTACAATTAGTCAGAGGTTTTAGGGGAAAAAAGCTCTACAGTTTCCACAATTGTAATACTTTTTTGTTATCCAACACTCTAAGTGACTTCAGTAGAGCTTTAATTTCTATGAGAAAAGGTAAAAAATTAGGAGATGATTTAGAACATTTCTGCGATTGAATATAGAGTTTGGCATACGGAATGATGAATTTAATTAGACACCCAAGAGCACCATTTCCTGAATTATCGTAGAAACAGATGATATCTTTAAGGTTAAAGGTGTAGACAAAGTTGGTGGGTTTAAAAAAGTAAGACTCTGAATCTGTCCAAAATCTTTTGGATATTTCACAATAAAAAAGGTGAGACATTGTTTAAATATTCTGTTTACAAAATGTACAGGACGAGTGAATGTCGGCTAGGTGATTAGTAGGGCATTTGTTATGTAAAATGTTGAGGTGTACTCCCTAAATCTAAGGAACTTGTTAATGTAGCTGTTTGACAGCCTCAAGCTCATGCGTTTTCAGCCCAGTGTAACCAGTTGTTTTAGACCCATTGTTTCAGGATCCGTGTGCTGGATCCTCTAGAAAGACATTTTCTATAGGCCCCTCCCCCACATCCACGGCTGTTCATTCTAGCATCGCACAGCCCCTGGTTGTGTATAGATAGATAGACAGATATTGATCCCAAAAAATGGGAAATTATGGTGTTACAGCAGGAAACATACATCAGTCACACAGCCCAGATTATAAATGAAATACTAGGATAAATTATACATACATACAATATACATGAAATAATAATAATAGGAAAAAATATAAGTATTAAGTAGTAAATATTTGAATATGCACAAGATGGGAAAACAAAGGGAGTCAACAACAGGTAAGATTGTGCGTGTGACAAGAGCACGGACTGCAGCTAAGACAGACAAGTCCCTCACGTTGCCAATGCAACAATGCATTATGGAGTATCTTTTTGTTTTACAATCAAATTCACTGTGCCCGTTTTTTATGTTCTAGTAATAAATAAAAATGTTCTTCTTTTCACAGTCTCTTCAACCCATTGACGAGTTTTGGGTTAGGGTTATCTATGGGCTTTTGGCTGGATGAAGAGACTGTCAAAGTTCACATACCTGATGTTTTTCAATATTACTCTGATGCACAAGTGATTTGGGACTGTACTGAACTGCGTTAGAAGACACCAAGCTCTCTTCTTCTTCAGAGCGAGGTGTTCTCTACCTACACATCTCACTGCCCTTTATGTATACTGTAGATTGTACTCATTTTTTACATGTCTCTCTCACCCCCCCCCCCCCCCCCCCCCCCCCCCCCCCCCCCCTTACACACACACACACACACACACACACACACATTCATTTTAATTAATTTGGCAGCCTACCAAAGATGTAGTAGAGTGGCTTGTCAGGTGAGAGATTCATTGCACAGATAAGGGGAAGACAGCCTGGTTCGAAGTCAGCATAAGCAGCAAGCAGGGTCGAGGGTAGATGTGTCTGGAAGCTCACTGTAGACCTTGTAAAGTGCAGATCTGGAATAACATTATCAGGCAATCAATAACTTTTTTGCAAAACAGTATAGCGTGGCTGTTTTCACTGACTCTGCATACCTGATTCCACTTGGTGAGGTAGCACATGGTTTGGGCTTTGGGCATCCACCCGTCCCTGCTTTACTCTCGATTTATTAGATGCCATGAAGACCATAAATACTATAGCAAAACTAACATTGTGTCAGATGGTTAATTTATTTAAACTATTCTGGTGATATTCTTGTCTCTCTGAGTGGCATTTTATCACTTAGATGATTCCACTAGGGATTTCATTTATTATTACAATTTGATATTCTTCATCAATTGTTTTACTTTTTTTTTAAGGTATCTAGATCTTTCTTTCTTATACTGTCTATGGTCTAGAATGATGATCCGCCGCTGCCATAGACAGTTAAAGAAAGGTCGCTGCTAGTCCCATTCCACAGTCTAGCCTATAGTACACACGTCTCACGTTGACGCTGGAGCTTTATGAAGCACCGCCCAATAGCAGTGTTCTGCAGTAGTGAACCTATCGCAACCCGGCAGATTTAAACACGCGAAATAATAAATAATTCGAGAAGACACGGGGACAAAACCAGGGCGGAGCCACACCGAGTCTCTCCTGGTGGGGGCGGGGGGTAGAAGAAGAGCATAGCACCCGGACTCAAAGCGATTAGCAATAGCTTCATCACGCTGGAGGAGTTTGTGTGTCGATGTTATCAAGTCCCATTTGAAATAGAAAATGAGACTTAGGTCTCAAAGAACTGTTACATGTTACTCGGAGACGCCGAAGAGTACGCGTCGACGGTCCAACAAAGCGACGCCGAGAACACCGCGTTTATCGGGGGTCGAAAGCCCTCTACAGACCAAGGTAACCTATCTAATTTTGCTACGATTAGTTTCTCAGTCGGCGACCTTATACTAACCTCACAAATGTTAGTGGTATCAATAATTGTGTTAGTTACCGGATACAGTAATAATTAGTATAAGTAATCGTGGTATCGGTAACATTATTCAGATACTAGTTAGCTAGCTAGTGACAATTCATAACAAACGGCAAACAGTTGGCGAGTATTTTTTTCCCTAGTATAGCGACGTCATGTCCCGCCCTACTCTGCCCTTGATTGGCTTACTTGGACTTTCTTACCCTAACCTACCCAATCCCACGTTTCTTGCCTACACCTAACCAACCCGACCAACGAAGGCAACGAATAGGCAATCGGAGAGTAGGGCGGGTCATGCCTTCGCCATCCTAACAAAAATAATGGGAAACTGTGGACGGTTTTGCTAACTTTGGCTACCTGTTTAAACTGGCTTCTGGACGATAGGTCGCTTTTTTATCCCTCCTT
Source organism: Etheostoma cragini (assembly GCF_013103735.1). Taxonomy (NCBI): domain Eukaryota; kingdom Metazoa; phylum Chordata; class Actinopteri; order Perciformes; family Percidae; genus Etheostoma; species Etheostoma cragini. Next base: position 9,234,404 of record NC_048415.1, on the reverse strand, counting down.
TACTTATGTTAGCTAACTAACCATCTGCTTTGTCTCCGGATTTATTTAAATACAATCTTGGTTTACGAGCACCCGAAACTGCTGTGTGTTGGAGAGTTACGTTAGCCGGTTTAACAGACGTTAACCGAAAACCTGGTTTTAAATGTCGGATTATTGACTTTTCTGCATCGAGACATACTTTCACAATAAATATAATAATCCATACCTCCATCCTTGCATCATAACGTGCAGTGTTTGTTGCATAATGCAAACGGAAGTTCCTGTTTTTTTTTTTTACCATTGCTACACAATTACAGTACCTTGTAGGCAGTACAGGTTACATTGTACAGCTTTTCTTTACAGCAGACATTTTTACTCTGAAACGGTTCTGATTTGTCTTGGGTAAACCTTTTGTCTGTCTGTATTTTAATAATGGCACAGTCACGTAGGATTCATGTTTCAAACAGACCTGCTCAGGCTTTATGCAAAGTGTGTCACAAAGCCAATGCAACTAAGAACACTTGTTGAGGTAGCGTAGTAGTAACTGTAGTATTCCTGCTTCTTAGATTAATATAGTATTTTAGGTGTATGTTTTCTACTTCCGTTCCACAGATATTTGGATCTATTTTAGATAATAATAATAATAATGCAATTGTTATCTTTTTTATGCAAAATTACCTGAACGATAAGGGTCCTCCTCATTATTCCCACAGCTTAAGTGAAACAGAATGACGTCACTTGGCTTTGCTGTGCTTGATAAAAGACCTCCTTAGGGCAAGATTTTTGGTGGTATTTTGGACACATCTAGACAATCATACTTTCCAGTTTTCGTCAATGCCTTTTTTACTCTTTACTGTGTAGGGTGAAGAGACCTTGGATAATGACTCCCACCACTCGGATGATGAAATTCCCACGTTGACGAGGAGACCACTGCCTCGCTGCCGGCCAAGGAAGAGAGCCATTGCTGTTGATGACAGAGAAACTGGTATATTTTGCAGCTTATTATCTTATCGAGGATTTTTTAAACATATTTTGTCATTGTCTTTTTCCTAAATACAAATTTCCTTAGACTGTCCCCTGCTCTTGTTTTTGTGTTTTCTGAATGATCATGTTCTTGTGGTCTAGATTTGGCATTCAAGACTCCGATCAGGCCCATCATGCGCCATGAGCGCATACTGTCAGAGATCGACCCAGGGTCTCCTCGCAATACAACAGCCAGAAACATCTACTCGCCCATGGTGCGTTTTCTCACACCCACCAAAGAGAGTAAGTACAGATCCTATCACTGCAATCCCTGTTCTATATAAGACTTGTAGTACCTTAAACAAACTCTACTTATATGTGTGAAAGACATCATAAAGTCGTTAACAAGCCCTCCAGATATTTGGATTCCACAAATGTACTTTTCACATATACTTTTTTTTACCATTAACTTTGGGAGATATCCAGTATAAGGATTGTTTTCTTAGGATGAAAGTGCTTGGTGGAGAAAGCTCACTTACCAACCACAGCATAAATGTACCAACGTCTTTCTGGTGGCTTTTTGGTAAATTCCCACTCAGGGTGCATCAAATAGAAAGGAACATTGTGAGCCCATTGATCTGCTCAGCAGCCATTCAATGTGATGAGCACTGAGCAGACAGTTCGTATTTATTTTATTGGTGGAGGATTTAGTGTATTAGAATTCGGATCCAGTATGAGTCGTTGCTATTCCCTTCGGAAAAAGCCAGAAAACATTGCCACTGTAAACAGCTTTAGTAAATAAGTCTCACTGTTTTGGCTTGTGCATTATGTGAGCGGTTCCAATTGCATCCATGTTGTGTTCAGATGCAGCTTTTTGTTGTCATTCCTTTTGACAATATTACACTTTGATGTAAATAATAGAGCCTCAAATAACATTGAGAACAGACAGGACACAAGTACTTTGTAGCTTTCCATCCTTAAGACAATTTATACTTATAGTTTATCAAATATGTCAACCATTTGCTGGATGTATTGCGTTTCCCTGGCTGCTTGAAAATTAACAGACTTGTTTTGCTTATAGTTTGTACATTTTGTTGTTTATTCTGTCCAGATGTGAAGTGTGCAGGTACTGGAAGCAACGTGTTGATGAGCCCAGAACAAGGTGTGTTTGGTTTTGGCTCCATTGACCTTCTGGCTGGAGAAGAGGATGATGACATCTTCAATCCGTAAGTATTAAGCCCTTTTTAGACATCAACAACCTTACAAGATATTTTTTCATGCTTTTTCACATCCTAGAAGTTAAGAGAGACTAGTGCCTAAAGTATAAAAATAACGGTATTCTCACTTGAGTGTTGCTTTTTGATTTGATTCTACAGCGCCAGAGCTTATCGATCGTCCCTTTTTCATGTCCTCATGTACATAACTCTCCTGTTTTTAGGGATTCTTTCTATATCTAAGAGCATTCTTTTGTTTTTCAGCTCCACGTTTATCAAGAACATACAGTCACAATCTCAGCTTTCTCGACCCCAACTCAGAGATATTCCCCCCAAGACCAGGAGCACCCCAGAAGCCACCCTGGTGGTCGACTTGGTGAGTTTAATTCTCTGGAGCGATCTGCTTTCACGTATGGGCACAACAAGTCAGATGCATGGTGATGTAACATGGATCTTTAACTTTGATTAATTGATCGGAACTCAAGATCCATTTTTTAATGAACTCTTCTTCATAAAACAAAGGTATGAATATTTACTGTGAGTGGCATCCTTGGGTTGGTAGTATGTATTTGAATGATGCAGGTGTTGAGATGCTGGTATGTATTACAACGATCATACATTTATGAGGACACAATAAACAAGACTGCAGCAATGTAAATGTAGAGCAAAGATGGAGAGATCTCAAATAAGCCAACAGCAACCAGTTGTGACCGAGCAGGTCTCTCCAGAGTCTTAGTCTCTTTGCCAAACATTTTTTGTTTTCTTGAGAAACATCAGTCACAGCCCAAGTACTGCTCCAATTCAAAGTCCACATCTAGCCAAGTACAGTCAAAAATAAACAGAACTGTTCATGGCTTGCCTGTTTCATCAAGGATACTTTGGGAGCTGACTTGTGTGACTGCTGTTATGTCACTTTTATTAAATTTTGATAATTTATCATACAAGAAAGCATCCATTTAGATTTCAGTTATGAGGCTGATGTATCCAAAAATGCCAAATTATTGGAAACCACCTCCAACCTTTTTTGGAAATGTGTGGATGTCTTGTCAGCTAGCAGCCCAGCTGCCAGTCAAACCGTCGCCAGACAAGCCCTTTCCTAATTTACCGCCACTGTGTCTTTAGCGTTTCAAATATGATATATTTACTTTTGGAAGATGCATTTTGTTTGAGAGAGAAAAATAGTATTTTTTGATGCCACATTTGTTTGTTTAAAGTTAAGATATCACCTAATTTTGAAAAGGAACAGAGGTAGTGGCATCAATATTATATATTGTTTCCTTTTTAATATACATTACAGATTGGATAATGGTTTTATCTTTTTCATTTAGGTTTAGCTGGTTTTCTTCCAAAAAGGTACTGTAGTGGAAGAACACTGCTGTCCCAATTGCAAATGAATTGTGCTGCGCCTCAGGAGTCTAAATGTAATGTGTCATACACAATGTGTCATACACAACTCCGCAACACAGAGACAGGAGTGTGAGTTCATGTATGTGCAAGGCTAAGACTGTGACGGAGTTCAGTGGTCAGAAATATTGAATATCAGAGGCCTGTACTACAAATCAAGATTAACATGGCCTGGATTTATTTCAATTACCCAGCTTTACCTAACCTAACAACAGCGGTCCCGCATACGCTGTGTCACAACGGTAGTTAACAACCAGTTCAACTAACCCAAGGTTTCCCAATCCAGCCAGGCATGCCTTCACATAAAAGAGGCGGTGTTTGCACAGCGTGATCAATAGCAAACATCTACCAGAACCACATGTTTTACATAAGAAGACCAAACTATAACAATGCCTAAATATGAAGAACACAGACACGGTTTTTCAGGCAAAACACAATACGGTCGCTGCTTCCTAAAACAGGAAGGAAAGCTGGCAAAAAAAATGCGACGCTTCATATCAGAGGCTGAGGACGTCTCATCCCTATAAAACCCATTTACGTGTTGCCTCTCTCCTCCGATGATTTCCTCGTCTCTCCCGGGCCTCCTCTGTGGGAGGGACTAAGACATGAGGAAGGGAGGCAGCTGGAGGACTCAGGGATGCAATTTGAGTGCTATGGGACGTACCCAAAGTCACATTGATCTGTGTCCTTCCAGGAGGAGACCTTGATGTTCAGCTCTCTGAATGTGATCGAGGAAGCAGAGCACACCTTCCACACAGCTTTCCAGGACCATCAGTACAAGGTTGGTGAATCTGAAGCACACTGAGCAGATGGAATAGGATATAATCTTTTATTCTCTTTGTTTCACAACAACGAAACCCGGTTGAGCAGCTCTCAGCTGACAGTCTAAGTAACAGACAAAAATATAAAAAAGCAGCATTTAACTAGTAAAATATAACAATCACACACAAAAATGTTAAATAACTAAATTTGAGTAATGAAGTAAAATCAAGATAAATAAACATGATACGGTGGCACTCTTTACATATAAGGTAATTGCACTAGACAGGATGATGGACGAATCACTTCAGTGTGTTTGTCCTCTTCAGTGAGGGATGACAGGAAGCAGGAGATGGGAGGGAATGTAGTCTTAATGTGGAGAAATACCAGAACTAACAATAACACACTGGGACAAGCAGTGGTTTGCTGCAAATTTTAGATACTTAAATAGTAACTGAATATGTATGAAATACATTTATTCTGTCATCCTCTCTGCTCCCTTGCTATCAACAGGTGTACATGATCCTACGACCTCATGTCAAAGAGTTTCTGCAGTCAATGGCAAAAGTCTATGAGGTATGTGTTAATGTGATGTAAAACTAAAAATTGTCTGGTCATTTTATTGACACAACTGGCTCGAGACAAGTGCTGTCTACAGTCGGTTTGTTTTAAGTGAATTCAGGTAATGTTTTATTTTACAAAACTTGAACTGATCTGCTTCAGTTTTCACAACACCTTTGCACACAGATATTTCTATCATACCTAACCCCTTTTATTGGTAATTTAATTATTCTGAACCAATTTATTTCCACCTTATGTTATTTTTCTTTGTAAATGAAAACATAGTTTTTGTGGCATCCCAATGCCCATTGACTTTTGGTTTCTTGCCATCGGTTCCAGCTGCTGTTTTTGTTCTCTTCCAGCTGTTTGTTTACACATGTGCAAAGAAGGAATATGCTGAGAAGATACTGGACATCCTGGACCCTCAGAGAAAACTGTTTCGGTATGTCTCTGTTCCGAAGAACGGCTTCCACTTGTGTTTCATAAACTCTTTGCTCGACCGCAGAGACGTGGACTCTGTCAGGTTTATCAGACTCGAGTCTGATAGGCGAGTGTTAGCCTGCCGCTGACACGTTTGTGACACGCACACTGACCTCTGGACGTCGATCTGAAACGTTACATATTCTGTTTGACTATATTTGACTATATATTGACTATATATTTGATTATATTGTATGTTTGTGGTCATACAATTAGTCAGTTACTCTTTGATGTTCTCATTTAACGGTGGGAGGGATTTAGCTGACTGTTACCCACAGTGAATAACAATGAGTACAGATGTGTCTGTGCCATATGGTGAGGTCAATAGATTAGTTTTCCTTTTGGCTTCAGGTGGTTAATGTGACGTAGAAGAAGAGATGTGAAGATTAACAGATAATCCTCAAAAAAATTAACACAAAAGTCATATTGATAAAAAAAAAAGATTCCAGAGCCCAAATTCTACATGAAATTCAGAAAAAATGACATTTTGGTGTGTAACATCCCCACACTGAAAGAAATGTCATTTTTCCGTGTACAATACGGCCTGTATAATACAATATTCCTCAAACCGCACTACTCATTTTAAGGCGGCTGTATTCCATAATATATTATAGTTGAAACATCAACCAATGTGTCCTTTAGCAAGACACTTGACCCTTGGTTGCTCCAGAGGTGTGCAACCTCAGACATATAGCAATTGTATGTCGCTTTGGATAAAAGCATCCGTTAAATGACTTAATGTAATGTAACTTGTAGCTACAGATAATTATCATCCGGATCTGAAGTTCCCCTCAGCTTTGCTGCGTTTATAGCAAGTTTTAGGTCATTGGTTAACTGTCCGTTCCACAACTTTACTGTTTTTTGTTCACTCTCGACGCTCAGATGCACTCCTCCACATAGACGTGATGCAGACATCACATACAAATAGCCATACACAAAACATGTGACACACTTGGTTCACAGAAACTGGTGTAATTGTTTTTTACATGTTGATGACTTCTCTTGTAGACATCGTCTGTATCAGGACGACTGTGCCTGCGTTCTCGGCCACTACATCAAAGATCTCAGCATTCTCGGGAGGGATCTTGCCAAGACGGTCGTCCTGGACAACGCACCCCATACGTACCCGTACCATGTAAGCACTGTGATTTTAGATGCCAGTTCAAAATCTAATACTGTGCCATTTTCATTGCTTTTAACGGACAGAGCATAATTAAAAATGAGAGACAAATGGATAGTATTTGCTGACGATAAGAAACAGAATATAACCAGACATGTCTTTTATTAATATCAGAAATGTTATTGAGGTTTAGTTTTTTTTTTTTGTCAGACTTGTAAGTCAAATTGCTCAATGTTGGTTCTCCGGTGATAGTATCATCTTGCAATTGCAACTTCACAGGAAAACCAAATAGAAGACGGTTCAATAGAAGACCAATCATTTAAGTTTTTGTGGTGTTTTTGCAGCTGATGAACACGATTCCCATCAAAAGCTGGTCCGGGGAGCCGGAGGACAGAGAGCTCCAGAAGCTCGTCCCTTACATGGAGAAAATGTCTGCAGCGGTACGTCATTTATCAGCTTCTCTGATTATTACATGTAGGCTTCAGATTTTAGATTTCTGCTCATGTGTCTTTTTTTGTGATACAGTTTCAGATCTTATAAATGGGGGATTTAAAGCTTTAGTGTGTAACTTTTTATTTGAATGAACATCAGTCACAGAAAAGCCAAATCATGTTTACTCACCAACAGTTATGTTGTCATTACTTAGAATTCCTCATGGGGGCGGCAGAATCTATGCACTATAGCTTTAAGTAAAGTTATATAATTGTTTACAAGCTAAATATGCAGGGATGCACTTATCCCATACGTTGATTCACTGTCATTCACTGACTTTATTAAGCAGTTTGAGTATCCAGTTAGTCTTGAGTTTACGATAAAGGATAACTGTTAGTTGCATCCCTCCATATTTGAAGATTTGGAAGGAGGACAGCACTGGCATCAGATGGGTAGTCATAGTCAGAGACGGTTGGATCCCTAAATTGTACTAGGGTATCAAAAGTCAAAGTATTTGCAGCGTTAAAGAATTGGTCCATTAATATTTAGAAGTGTTAAATGTTGATTTGTTTTAGCACTGTGTGAGGACTATTGTTTGATGTGTGAACCACTTTTATTTGTGTAGTGGTGATCAGTGGAGCCTCTAGCTCTTCCAGTCAGTTGTGAATAAAACAGCTGGTTATCTGCAGCAGCATCTGCTGTCTTTCCTCCCCCGGTTTCATCATTCAGTCAAATATCTCCTGTTGTGTTTTTTCAGGAGGATTTTCGGGAGGTGCTGAAAAAGAGGAAGGATCACTTCCACAGGCTGCTGTCGGAGGACTAACCCACCCCCTCCCTCACTTTAACTACTTTATGTGACTTTCCCAGCTCATTGTTTGCTTACTTTATGCTTTGGCTAAAAGCAGAATCCAGTTGGAACAAGCTAACCTTTATGGCGGACCTGCTCTCCCTCCTTTCTCCTCCCTTATGACTTTAAAGGACGGCAGATAGGTATTTTAAACATGCTGCTGGTCATTTGTCACCAAAACCCTGTTTCCACAAGACTCATTCCACAGGGCAATGAACTGCTGCCCAGTGTTTGTGTATATTAACAAGGAAAAACTTGAAATATGATGTTTATAGTCATGAATTTTTATTTATTGATTATTCGCTAATCAACTGCTGTTGTCTCTGTATATTTTAGATATGCTTTTTATGCAATAGAATCACCCTGATAATAAATACAATAATAAATCATATTGGCTTTACTTTCAGTACATTGTATACAATCGGTTTCAGTTCTTTGAAATATTTGATTTAATACTAGATGTACTTCTCTCAACATGTGAGGTGAGCGGTTGGTCATGAAAGCTGCTTCAGAATGATGATGAGGAGGAGGAGGAAGGTGTTTAACCCTCATGTTGTCCTTGGGTCAAATTGACCCGTTTTCCTATATCAATGTTCTTTTTAACTACCTTTTTAATTACCTCAAATAACATGATTGATTCCACACAACGCTCTTGGGGTGGTTTTGATAGGTAATTTTGGGGTGTCTTATTCATTCTATATTTAGAAAAGAAAAAAAAATTGAAGTGGTTTTGATTGTAAGAAAATCCATTAATTAAATTGTTGATTTTCAATTTCAACGGAAGACAACACGGGTTAAGTGCACAGCTGTGAATTTTTGAAGAGAGGTAAAGTGATGCAGCAGAAGGAAAATCACATTTCTGTGTCATGCTGTCACTGTTTCAAATGACGAAAGAATACAAATTCCACAAGACTGCCTGAACCTGGTCCACATACTCTGCCAGTTTGTTTTATCCAAATCAGAAACTATAGTCCGGTATTAATACTATCATATTAAACTATAGCTTTTACCAGATTTTTAACAGCAGACGAGAATCTAAAATTGTCTATCTGACAGATATCCTAAAGCTTAATAAGACAAAATTATATATGATTAATAATAAACCACAGACAGGTTTTAGAGCTATAATATAGAAATGCCAAAACTAAACCATATTTAACAGTTTAGGAAAGTTATTTGAATAAATAGTACTACCAAAGAAAATGAAAATGCTATGAACAGACTTGCTTCTTCCATTAATGAATTTAATGAATAAAAAAGTGGCCTACGATGACTTAATCAAATAGTATTTTCTTCACATTCATATTTAAGATTGTAGACCCAGCTAATTGTTTGACAAACTTTATAACAAAGTACACCCAAGTCGATATACACTGTATTAACACAATGTTGGTCATTGTTATACAGGTCTATACTTAAATTATCGAGCCAATAATTAATAATACCAAATCAATGCTAAAGAAAACAAAGGGAAGACTTGTTGATGTATTTTACAGTTGATAATAAAAGTCCATTTGACCATCTTGTAGTCCATTATAATGACATAATAGTAATAAATGCAGGTCTTAAACACGGTGCAGGAAAGTCATTACATAGTAGTACACACTTGTGTAGGAATATTAGAGGAGGGCTGAGGTTTAGTTTGAGTGTAAATGTTTACTGTCTTGTTTAGTTAAACTCGTGTTTGTGATGGATGTGATTGTTAATGTTGAATTTGGAGGTAAACTGAGAGAAAGTGCCTCCACCTCCTCCTCCAGTCTTTATTTGCTCCATATGGTGTTGGACATGGTACCCAGGAAAGAAAAAAGAAAAAAAACTTGTGGGCGGAGGAAAATCCTAGTATTTTGTCCGTCCTGAAATTTGATTCAGAAGTGCAGGATCCTGAAAGACAAAAAGCAAACGGAGGGGGAGGGAAGAAAGGCAGAGAAAAACGGAGAGTTTTTTTTTTTTTTTTTAACTGCGAGAAGATTTAACTCACCAAATACTCTGCAACCTCCGACTAAAGTAAGTCCATTTGTACGCGGGATGTTTCTAATTGAATGAAGCGCTTACACAGGCATTTCATAGAGCTATGTGTCTCAATTGTGTCTGAGGTCTGACTGTTAACTGCTGTAATTGCTGCTGAATGGCCACACAATATAAGGTTTCAGCGCTGCTATTTGAGAAACACTTTTGTATCATTTACGAGCAGATTCATGCCGGCGCGTTTGATTTATTTATCACCAAATTAGCCATTTCCTGACGCTCCTATACTAAACCACACAAGACCAGACTTTACTTGCTTTGTGGAAGGGGAATCATAAAAAAAGAAATTACTGTTCAGCAGCGGGAGAAAAGTCATTTTTCAGAGGGGGGTACATGCGCATTGTCCCCACGCGCGTTTCTACATCCACGCCAACTCTGATAACCCTCCAACCCAAACCCCTAGGAGAGCTAATGTGCGCTCTATACATGGTAAAAGCCCCAATTGTTTGGAGAAAGATCCCCGCCGCAGATTTAGCGTGCTCATTCTGCGCCACAGTTGAATGTGCGCCAAAAACCTCCAGGAGAAAATGCTCCAAATTCAATCTGCAGATGTTAATGAAAACCTCTGAAATTCACCATGCAGTTCAAACAACTGCCTACCAACAAAGGCGCGGGATTGGTGTTATTTTTCATTTATTTGTCAGACACCTTGTCCAAATCGTCTTACTGTAAGATACAGTAAATACTCCGAACTTGTACTTCAGAAAAAGTAGCAATACCACAATGTAGAAATACTCTTTTACAAGCAAAAGTCCTGCATTCAAAGTATTACATCAAATATGACATATTTTACAGCAAAATACAACATTATTAGCATCTACATATTTTTACCAAAAGAATTAATTACACAGAAAATGTATATTATTGAATTATAATTCTTGTTGCATGTGTTCATCACTTGCAGCTGGTTGGGTAGGTTACAGGCTGATATTACATCATCATTTATGAGTTGATTGTATTCATATTTAAATTTGCAAAGTAACTAAATGTAGCGCAGTAAAATACAATATTTCCCTCTGAGATGGAGTGGAGTAGAAGTATAAAGTAAATGCTCAAGGTATTAGTACAGGTACCTCACAATTGTACAGTGGCCTACTTGAGTAAATGTACTTAGTTATTTTCCCCCACTGAAAGTGACTGAAAAAGTAACCAACGGTGCTAAAAGAAGTATTTACTTAAGCAAAAGCAGCAAAAGTGAACTTTAAAGATCTGGGTATCAAACCTCAACAGGGTCAACCAAAATGTGTCTGCAGCATCAACATGTGACAAGCATCTAAAGTTTTCGGCTATAAAGCAGGACAAATATAAATATATAAACATAGACATTTAAATATAGACAAAGCTTTTTAGTTAACCCTGATTCATTTAGCAGTTTGACACATTTTGTTCAAGAAATAGTTCAACATTTAGGGAAACACGCCAGCCAGCTGTAGTTTTATATTAAACGTACAGATATGAGAGTGTCATTCTTCTCATTTATCTTTTAGAAAGAAAGCAAAGAAGCGTATTTCCCAAAATTTCGAACCAAACATTCTTATATTACCCATACTTAAGTATTTTACAGACTCTCATGTTAATTTTTAACCTTACTTCTTCAAATACTAATCAAATGTACGTATATTGAGTCTAAACACACTGGAATGAAAATGTAACACCCACCATGAATATGTTTTTAATTTTCGGACGTAAACTCTCCCCAGGTTGTAGAAACCTACAGATTCTTAGAAAAAAACACGAAGGACATGACCTCAGTGTCCCGACTGCATGATCCAATGTTGTGCCAATCTGTTCTATAGTGTGTGCCAATCTGTTCTTATATGGAGCTGTTCATCAGTCTTACTTTTTTTTTATTCCTAAAAGAAATCAAAATCAAAAATACATCAGAATATAATTTTTTACCTGTGTTGATTTTTCTGAGGAAAATGATCTCAACAAAACTTAGACGTTAAATGACAACAGTTAAAACCTGCCCAGGCAGTGTTACCTTGCAGAGGAAGATAAACTTTGACTTCCTGTCAGTGCTGATTATTGTACAGACACATAAAGACATGTCAACACTGATTTCCCTTATTACCACCCCAAAAAAAGGCCCTTTCCTCTTCCCCTTTTGGTTTTAAGGATTTATGTTTGCCAATTTTTAAACGCTACCTTTGTTAATAAAATGCGGTTACAAAGGGCTTCACATGTTAAATGTTTAGGGTTTTTAAAGCTTTTTTTAATGACCTTACATGTTCTGTCAGGATTTATTCTGAGGTGACTTCCTTTTCCACAATTGCCACCTGATGCTTGAAAAAAGGGACTATTTTAATCTATTTATTTATTTGTTTAAGTAAATATGAGACACTGTCGGAAGAAGTGTACTGATTTACTTCTCTGACATTTGGAGCAGAATGGAGGAGGTTTTTATTGCCCTGTGAGTCCCTGCTCTGGTGTTTTTAACTGGTTTCTGGTCTGGACCTCTTCCTGCTTTGCTCAGGCTGTGTGACTATGAGCACCTCGGGGCTTCAGGCCACTAAGGGGCAGAATGTGAAGGAGCTCGACAGCATGAAGGAGTCCATCAGCGACATCATCAACCAGCTCCAGGACATTGACCCGACCAGGCTCTCCTTTTCCCCCTTCCTGGACCTGGACACTCAGATCTCCTTGGCGCCGGTGTCAGACAGTCCCGAGTCCTCGGTGGAGGAGCTGCACTCATCCTCCCACTCTGTCTCCGGCTCCCAGCGCTCCCTTGAACCACCACCAGCAACCAATCAACCAAGGGGTGAGTTATTGCTGATGTTTTTTACTGTCTGTCTGATGGAGCTGCAGGATTTGAGGGGAGGCCAGAGCAAATTAGCATAGAAATGAAGTGGAGTTTGAGTCCAGACGGGATCCAAAAAGAGTTGAGACAGAGTTAGGGCTGATTAAAGCAAAGTAACAGTTATCAAGCAGTGCACAGTAAAATATTTATTTAAGGTTAAGGCACATGTGTAGATGTACCTACATGAGCTCTGGACTAAATCAACATTTATGCCTTGCATAAAAGGTTTTTATACATATTGAAATTGTATATGTTTTTTGTAGTACTCAGTGAGGACATAACAAAGCACTGTGAAGCGAATTTTTTTTAAATTTTAATTAATAATACGTTGAGTCCAGTACAGTTACATTCAGCTACATAACCATTAGGTTTAGGAACAGGCAGGTTAAAGTGTCTCCCTGAAAAGAAAGGGCTTTGTTTTCTTATGTAAATTATGTGAGATTGAAGACTATATTTAATTTTTTATTATATGCTGATTTAAGAACTGCACCTTTTAGTAAAAGGCTTTTCATGAGTAGCTTGGAAATCCAGACCCAAATCCAAAAGATCAAGGGTCTGGCATTGAGTAATGAAAGTCGGCCGAGCGTGCATTTGAAAATCTCACTGCACGCAATTGGAACGGTCAACCAATCACAACAACAAACGGCGCGATGTATCCAGAGCCCCAAACACTTAGCTACCAGTCGTAAATTAACTGGTAGATTAAACTGTTGTCATCTGTTTAGCTCATCTCTTTCCCACCTATGTCAGATACACCGATGTGATTGGTGCAGCTCGGTTACAAGGGCATAGTTAATGAGCAGCATCAGTCGATGTCAGAGTAACTCGCTGAGCAAATTCAAATTGTGCTCTTGCGAGAACTCTGGATTTCTAGATATATATAAAAAGGCTCGTCAGACCGGCTCGGGACAGGAGTCAAAGTTCTTTGTTTATAGGTTATATGTATAAAAAGTAACGTAAGAAACTAACATTTTTTGGAGAGACAAGTTTCAGACATATTTAGAGTCTGAAGTGCTGCAGTCCTGTAGGAAGGAAACATCATCTATGACGTAAAGTGGGTGAATGTTTGCAATCCTTCAACCAAGAAATCATTTAAGTGTTTCATGGATGTTGATACAATCGGTGTAAACACTTTTGTTAAAGTAGAGAGAACATCTGTAGATGTCCACAATTCCTCTTTTGGCACATTGCCACCAGATGTTTGATAGAAAGTAAATAATTTATTCTACTTAATATGATTCTCTTGATTAAAAGGTGAAGATGCCTAAAAATGGATTGTCAACCGGCCAGGGCCCCTGATCCCCCAGACCCCCGAAAGCTCCAAGTTCACTGTCTATTCATAATTGCAAAATTTTCATCTAAGGTGCATCATAACGTTATCTTATAACCCTACCTTATCTTATGTGTAGGCTCTAGTTTTAGCACTGTAGTTATGTCTATTTATATTGTGTTTGTGTGGTGCATATTTATTAAATTAATAAATGATTGATCCAATTATCACAAACTAATTTACACAAAGAAAACTTGTGATCATGTTGTAATATTCTTGCATAGGCGTACTGGTTGGTTTCTGGGTCTCTGTGTCCGCTGAAACTGTAGGAGGGGACAGGGCATAAACACACAGAGGGTGGGTCAATAGGGGCCCAACAGCAATTATTGGCCCTGGGGCCTTCTTTTAGGTTAATCCATGTAGGGGTGAGGCTTTCCAACCCCACCCCCCACCCCTATGTAATGTTTTATGAGACCCAGGCCCGACATGAAGTAAGGGAATGATTGATTAGTGTGAGTCTGTAGTTGAATGCTCTCAGTATCTGGTTTTGGATTGTGTAGTAAAATGTGCTCTGGTTTGAACAGGCTCTGCTCCCTGCCATCAGCAGCCCGGCCACGACCTCCCAGATGAGCCACAAGCAGATCAGACAGAGGAGGGAGAGCTCGATCAAACTCTTTCCAGTCCAATCATCACAGCGCACAATTTGGATGCCGCCACGGAAAACTGCATCAGCTTTCCAACTCCAGCCTCTCAGGGAGACATGTCTAACGGCACAGACACACCAAGACGGAGTCCAGAATCCACCAATCTGGACTGCACTGTGGACGAGGGTCGACCTCTGATAGGCCCGCTGCCAGAGAGCGTGGAGCTGACTGTGTGGAGCTCAGTGGGGCGGGGAGAGACTTGCGAGGCCGCAGAGGAGGCTTCAGATCGGGGACGATGCTGCTGTCCTTGCTGCCAGTGTAAATGCTGTCAGAGCAGCCGGGTTCCTGCTTTCTTCTCAGTCCTGGCTTCACTTCTGTGTGCAGCTGGGATCCTCTATGCACTCTATTTCTATGTCCCCATTAAACCCCCCGACTGCCCCAACATAGCCAGCCGCATTGTTTTCACCTTCTGCTGCTCCTTGGTGGCAGCCGTCCCCATCTTGCTTGGTACGCTTCAAACACCTGTACAATGACATTGAAAAACAGCCATGTGAGCACCGTAAATGAAAGATAAAGATTAAGAGAAGATTTGGTTTGTCTAGCCGCCTTGTCTTGGAATGTTTCAATGCATCCCGTCCCCTTTAATTTCATACGCTTTCAACCTCAGTGCAGCAGACATCTCCCAGGGCCTCTAGAGAGAAGCATAATTTCCTTCTCCTGCACATAGCTTTAAATGGAAACTACAATAAGAGGTTGGCAGTGTCTCTTGTCTCCCAGGCTGTGGCCTAATTGTTTCAGAATATTCACATATAATCACTTTCCAGCCTGGGCGACCAGAAACGAGAGGGCAGGTGGCAAACACATCCAAACCAAAGATCATTTTCCTCTCACCTATTTGTCAAGCTCATGACAGTGAGGAGTACTTGCATGTAGGCCATTTTGCTGTATTCAAATGAAGAAATTGACAAAGTAGGCTGTCAGACAAGATCAAGTGCGGCTAGGAGTTGTTTGTGGAAAGATGGCCAAGAGTCAAAATGCTAACTGACTTATTGCTCTTTCATCCCTTGCAGCGATGCTCATGGGTGCAGCCTGCCAGTTCTGCACAGGCTCCTTCAGTCTGCAGGACTCGTCTCCCAGAAGTCAGGCGCTGCAGCAGCTGTTTGTCACGGCGTCCTTGGAACAGTTACTCCTCTACGTCCTCAATCTTGTTGTCATGGCCGCTTTACTGCCTCAAGATCAGCTGAAGTTGGTGCCCATAATGGTTGCGATGTTCATCTTTGGAAGGTGAGGCCCAAATGTGGACTTTAAGGGTGTTAGATAAAGGAAACTGACCCGGGATTAAACTATGTTCATTCTGGTTTAAAAACTGATCCTCTGTGACTTTGATACACAAACATTAAACACAGGTCACATCAGTTCAAGATGAAGAAAACTGACATGTAAAGACAGAACTGGGATGTTCATGACCACAAAGCAGCACATATTAAACTTATTTTTACTTGACATAAAGAATAAAATCAAAACCACAAATGTAATGGAGTAATTTTGCATTGTTGTATTGGTACTTTTAGGTTTTCTGAATACTTCTGCTAAGGGAGGTTGTGTGTGGTTATCAGTGAAGTCTGAACTTGATCAGATTTCCTGTTTTGTGTTTAATCCTCTACAGGCTTTTTTACTGGATCAGCCTGAACACATGCAGCTCCTGGAGAGGCTTTGGCTCCGGCCTGACTGTCTTTCCGCTTCTCGCCATGGTGGCTCTCAATCTGTTCCTCATGTACACCCTGAATCTCAAAGAGCCACTTTTTGGCTCTCAGGACTTCCTCTATAATCAGGTCACCCCCTCTTCCTGGTCAGGGGAGACATCACAGAAGCCGAGTGGCAAACCAGACATCCTACCCACAGACATCCTGGGCGCTCAATGAGGAGGCGAGCTGCGCTTTCTTCTTTCAGAGGAGGAGATCTTTTCCCAAAATAGACCATTCCTGTGGTCTGCAATTTAGCACAGCAACACACGCTGCCACTATAACCTCCAAGTCTGTGATGGCTTAACTTGTATTTTTTCTCCTCCTATACAGGACTTTAAAAAAAATAGTGGATTCATGCATATTATCTGAAATGAAAAAGATCTTTGCCTCCTAGTAACAGGGGAAGCCTTTGAACAATGCTTTAGTCTTGAAACATTTGTCCTTTTACGCTATTCCAGTGCTAATCTGAGTACATAAAAGCTCTGCTAAATGCAGTATATGGCGGAATTTGGTTTGACCTAGAAAACCACAAGCAAAGCAACTGCACTTGTCAGACTTTATTATTATGTTAACTTGTCCAAAAAGTTTGTACATGATGAAGACAGAATAAAAGCCATTTGTAAAAACCTTTTTCATCTTTTCCAGCCAGTTCTCAGTTCCCTCGCTGATGTCGGCAAGTTTAACTGAGCAGCTATTCCTAGAGAAACTGCAGTGTGTGTTTTCACTGCTGGGACTGTCATTATGTGATAACATGCTTTCGATGTTCTCTGGTTGCTCTCTATCTCCACCCTGCTGGCGTCTTCACCGCTGCTGCTGATGCTTACTCGGTTTGTGGAACAAAATGAAAGCAAAACAAAAACAGGATGCACTTACTTTCTTTTAAACACCTAGTCAACAGGAGATTAAAAAGTTTTCCAATTTACTTTGATTAAAGGCAATTCATTTGACATTTGTCCACCTCAAATGCAACGATTTACTTGCTTTTACCAATTTAATGTAAGAAAAGATTAGATTCTCGCATGCCAGACAAAGGTACACGACTGAAGCGTTGTGTCTCTGAACATAGTGCTGGCAGTACCTGTGCCCCACATTTGACCAATTTAATACCCATTGAAAATTAAAATAAATCTTCTTTTTGCCTGCAGGTCAGACTAAGTAATCAAGTTTGAAGTTGGGGCAATGTTATCATATTTGACATTAAGTAAACTATGGGTCTCAAACTAGCTGTCTGGGGTCCAGATCCAGCCCACAAGACATCTTATAAGCCCTTACTGCATGTTTAGATTTTACTGTCAAAACTGTCCAACAAATTTAGGTAATATAATATTATTCTGGGTCATTTCTTTTTGCAAAATCTGAGCACATGAAGAGTTTGTGTTTTTCAAATTTAACAATTAAAAGCTGTGCCAGCAGCACTTAAATCAAACTACATCACATTTAACTTTATTACCCAAAGGGAAAATTAATTTGGTCAGAGGTACATAGAGGGGTAAAAAGGGTACAAAAGGTGACAGTACGGAAAACACATGAAGCAAAGATGCAGAGCAGTTTGACAGGTATGATGGAGAGGTATTGTGCGGGTGAAATGTCTTCTTCTTGTTTCATATTACACAATCTTTCTGAAGATGAGGTGTCCTTAAAAAATGCCCAAATAAATCTAAGTTTCCATGACAGTTAGGCCAACTAGCTTCTGGTGTGACTTTTTCTAGCGTTTAGCATGAACTTTTGATCTCAACTGGAGTTTTTTTTCCATTGATGTAATTTGAGCATCGACTAAATGATTCATCAAATAATAATTGTAATAATAATTCATTATTACTGCAGTGCCACTCTGTTCCGACTGCAATGCTGTTTTGTCACAGCACTGTGGCTTTTAGGATATATTTGTTTAAATCTGTGGAAAGAGCTGAACTTCACTTCCCATTCATCAGCGCTCTCTCTCTCTCTCTCTCTCTCTCTCTCTCTGCCCAGTAAAACCACAGTCGGCTGCTGTGAGCCACTGAGCACCAGTCAATGCCTTGCGCATGAGTTCCAAAACACAACCACAGTTGCAACAGAGTGTTTATGAATCATACTCAGGTGGCTCTGTCTGACTTGAGAGGTAGGCTATATTGTGATTCTGACATGTGTAGTTAAATAAATGTGTTTGTTATGGCAACACATGCAGCTAAACCAGTAGAGGCGGGTTATTGCTCCAAATTTGATTATCTGGGTCAAGTCCTAACCTCTAAAGTGAAAGTACAAAACCAGTTATTTCTAGAAGCTACTGTGAGTAATCGGGCAGATTCTGCTCAAATAAAAGTGCAGTTCTTAATTAATCCACAGACAAATTGTGAAAGTGATTGTTACTATTGTAATGTTAGTCAATTGTATGCTTAAATATTATGTGTTGCATGCCACAAAGAAGTGGATAAGGGTTCTGAATTACATTGCATGACATAAAACAGGCTGTTTCATTTTTCAAAGTCAATAATCCTGATTTCCAGCTTCCAATAGTCCAGCCGCGTTCTGCTTCTGCACCTCTCCACAGACACTTGTTAACATAAATTTCAGTATGACACGTTATGCCGTAAAGCATTTAAATCTGAGCATGAGCAACTCAAAACTGCACTCGACTTAAACTAAATCCAATGGTTTAAGCAAGGCAAGGCAGCTTTATTTCTATAGCACATTTCCGCAACAGGCCATTCAAATTGCTTTACACAAAATCAGTGAAAAACTGTTTCCTGGAAGTTTGTTCCAGATATGAGGAGCATATAAACTGAATGCTGCTTCCCCCGGTTTAATTCTGATCATCATCCCGATCATACGTTGCTGATTGGGAATAACCATACGGTCTATGGGAATAACTGGTATTTCTCTTGGCACAGCAACTAGGATACTTACAACTTTCAGATACGTTGCTCACGTCACAACTACGCCGTCAAGCTCAGTTGGAGGCTGCGCAGTAACGCCTAGCCATCACCGGAAAAGTGCTGTTTTACTTCACTGGTCTCCGTCTAAAAACTGTCTACGCCTCTGAGGTAACAGCGCCCTCAGCAGCTTGCGGTCATACGCACAGGAAGCAATCTGACGTAACCATTCCCAAAGATGGCGGCGTTAGCTGGTAAGTGATGTTTTGATCAAATTAACTTGCTTTTAATAAACATTACATTACTTTCAGACTTATGTTATGTACAGTATTTAAAACATTAACTACGTACAAGTGCACTACCCTGTGAGTTGACTGTGTCGGTAATGGGATTTGTAGCTTTTAATGAATGCGCATACTGACCTTGCTCTGTCTGCGTTAGCACGGCGGCTAACCAGGCTAGCGCTGATACGAACTCCAGCTGCAATCCCAGTAGCAGTCAAAGCGCAAAGCTACCGTTAGCTAACACCCCTTAACTTTAAACTAACCAGGGTGCCTGTTTTGTCAGTAAATGTTCATTTACATTGTGGGTGGACTATGCCAGATATTTCGACTCGCTATCGATAAGATTGTTAAACCAAACTACTTTTGGAAACTCTACAATTGGAAGGTTCTCATCTGTATTTGCGAAATGTATGCTGTGTGAAATATAGCTAGTACTTAGGGACCTTCACAAATCGCAAGGGGATAGTCTCGGCATGCATAAAACATACTAAGCAGCAACAAATGTAAAATAAATGTCCATACATTGCATATTATTGTACTGTTGTTACAGTTCGACATATACAATTAATTGCAAAGCACAATGTCGCCGAATAACCAGAAGAGCTGAATGATTCAGACAGGGTCTTTCGGTTTACGTACCTGTTGGCTCAGGCCCCATTTGCAGAAGTTTCTGCCTTGAGGCATTTCTATCACCACAGCACTGTGGAGTAAATCTTGAGGTTGGGAATCTCACCAGGGTTAAACTTTTGTAGACATCACTAAATTGTCTGTGTGCCGCTTGACAGTAAAGGAACGATTTATGTAACAACTAAATGTGTTTTAAGCAAGGACACCCCTTGGCCAGTGATTGGACAATACATCTGATTAAACATAAAGTACTACTTCACTCGTACTACAGTATTGCATCACTATTGTAACATTTCTTTCTTTTATTTTGCAGCGCCTCGCCTGGCCATGTTTGGCTGCTTTTCAACAAGGTTAGAACTATTAATCCTGTGTTTGTTTTTTTATAACACTTAATTTAATCCCATTCCTTCCTGCTGGTAACACAGCTGCTCGATTATTACAGAGGTGGGGTTGGTCTTTCTTACCCACATTAAAACATATATTACTCAGCTATAAAGATGCTACTAATTGAAGTTCTACCCTCATTAGGCTAAATGCAGAGTGGTCTCCACCAACATTATATTTATTCACCACATCACACAGTAGGTCATGTAGCGCTAAGGATTTTCTGTTTCTAACAACTCACTTCCAATCTACACAGTTTTATTTTGTTGTATTTTGTCAGTTCCAGTTATCTGGAGAGGTCCTAGTATTTCTTATTGAAGATCATAGCAAGCTGAAAATCAACTTACAAATAATGCCATTAATGCATGGGTCATTTATTTTCCATTTATTCATTTTTCTTACAGGCCTCTTTCAGTATTTGCTATTCATCAGAGAAGCCTGCACAACAGTGCCAAGAGCGAGAATACCACCAGGTGGGTATAAAAAATATACTCCACTGTAAATATCAGCATAAAGAAACAGACACTCGGTAAACACTACAGATCCCCTGCATCCTTCTGTTGCAGTGTGGTTCCAGTCAGAGAGAAGAGCACAGCAGTAGCAGCAGCCAAACCATCAGCTGTAGCCAGCAGCAAGGGGGAGTATGTTATCACTAAGCTGGACGACTTGATTAACTGGGCACGCAGGGTGAGTAGATGAGGATGTTGGCAATGAATCAATCAAAGTCTGCAGTTTCTAACTCGAGATGTGATGTGACTTTAGCTTGCAGCGTTTTACTGTTTGGTCACGGGTCTAACTTTGGCCAACGACCGACCACAGGGTTGGTGTGATATATTTGAAATATCACAATGTCAGTGCTGTTGCCTTTTGTAAATGGATCTCTTTGTCTTTCACTTAAAATTGCCAATGCCAATCTGTAATCTGATGGTTCATCTTCCTGAGCGAAGAACCTTCAATAAATATACACCAGCAATTAAGGGAATTATAAATGAGATGAATACCACTGACTTGTCATCTTTACCAGAGGTCTGATGGTCACAGTTTATAAGCTTTTAAGGGAACAAAAGTCAACTCAAAGAGTTATTAACAAGCTACAGACAGCACAACTGTGTAATTTATTTACAAGGAAAATCTTAAAAAAACAGCCACATGCCAAAACACAGGTTTCTAAGTGGATCCTCACGAAACACTGACTTGAATGTAAATAGAATAGATAAAGAATATATAGATAGAATAGAATGCATTTTATTGTCATTATACACTTGTACAATGCGATTAAATGCAACTGGGGGTGGGGGTTAAGGTCCACAGTTCTAAGTCGCTATATACATATACAAATACTTTTTTTTTAACACAAGTGTTTTACTGCAAACAAACAAACTTATTTACTGCCGGGCTGCTGCATTTGCAGGTGTTATTTTGTTCATGTCCTGAGTTTCTTGGAAAAAATCTAAAAAAGAATAAACTTCAAAATCTGCCAAATATCAGCAGTGAGAGTCAATCTATATTGGCTTTGCCTCTTAAAGCCGATATAGTGATGTGCTCCCTGCTGATCTTGAAGTAGTTAAACAATGCTTCGAAGATGTGTGTTTTGGACACTACCCTAAGTAACTGTGTTAATGCGGCTGCTCTGTTGTGTTTTACTGACTCATCGCTGCTCTGCAACCTCATCAGAGCTCTCTGTGGCCTATGACCTTTGGCCTGGCATGCTGCGCGGTGGAGATGATGCACATGGCGGCACCTCGTTACGACATGGACCGCTTCGGAGTGGTGTTCAGAGCAAGTCCCCGACAGGCGGATGTCATGATTGTTGCAGGAACGCTTACCAATAAAATGGCTCCGGCTCTGCGGAAGGTGAGGGAGGGAAAGGTTGGATGTAACCTCAACCTTTTTTTTTTTTTTTTTTGTGTAATTCAACAAATTAAGCTCCAAACCACACCCCAACAGCTGTCTCAGGTTGGATTCAGGTCTATGACATGAAGGAAAAACTCAGGATAAACCTGGTTTCCTGCTCATAGACATGGCAAGTTTCTCTCTCTCAGCCTTTTATGTCAGCAGGATGGGAGCGCTGAGAACAGTATAGCTATTTAAATGCTGGCTGGATTATGACCAGTCTGTCGCAGGATTGGTAGACTGGCATGAAGCTTTCCTCCAGCTGAAAGCACAGATTAGATCTTAGTCAGACATTATATAAGACTGACTGAACTGCATCTTCTTTCCAACAGGTGTACGACCAGATGCCCGAGCCCAGATACGTCATATCCATGGGAAGGTAAGTTAACAGCAGTGCCCTCCTCTTCCTCAGCAAATCCTTTTCATACACTAACACCTGCCAGTCGTTTGTAGTCTTTACTGTTTCCATAAAATCTCCACTACTGCGTTTCTGTGACTGGGTTAATTACTGAATTTGTCCAATGTTCCTTACTTCTGTATTTTGGCCACAAGCGTTTACATGAAATGTAAATATGTCATATTTGGTTTTATCTTTTATTGTGGTCATGGTAAGCTGTAAGTGAAATGATTTTGCACTTTTATAGCTGTCTATTACCTACTGTGTGTGTGTGTGTGTGTGTGTTTAGGGTTAGGGTGTCTTAAAAGTCTCATAATGTTTCTCTTCCAGCTGTGCTAATGGTGGAGGCTACTACCACTACTCCTATGCTGTCGTCAGAGGTTGCGACCGAATCGTACCGGTAGACATTTATGTTCCAGGTAAACATTTACTGCACCATATACAAATTCCTTTATAAACAGCAACGAAATAGACTAGACTCCCCATGAAAAAGAGTTTATTTCCAATATACACTTTATTGCCATAAGTATGTTGACGACCTTGGTGTTTGAGAAATGTGAACGCTACAGCATACGATATTTGAGACAATAGTATGCTATCAACTTTGTAACACTTTGGGTAAAACCCTTTTCTGTTTCAACATAACATTACCCCGTGCACAAAGCTAAGCCCATCGGATGTGGTCTGTATACTTTTGGCCGTATAGGACACGTCCGGACATGTTCCCGTCAACTGTTATAACTAATGTCAATGGTCATTGTGTCATCACTCTGATGGACAATTAAGGATCACATTTAGGAACAGTAGTAGTAAAAGCATGAGTAATTTTTGTTCTTTTTGGTAGCAGCTGTAATGTAGCAGTAGTAGATTTATTACCAAATACTATATAAACTTGGACTATTAATTACTGGTAATATAAGTAGTACTGTTGGTGATACATTTTGTGTAGTAATAAGTAGTAGAAGTACAAGATGAGGGCATGATGATGTCCTGCTGTCAGTGTGATAGCAAATCTCTACCAAACAATAATAAGAGTTGCTCTGTTTTTCCCCACCTGTCCTCAGGTTGTCCCCCCACTGCAGAGGCTCTCCTCTACGGGACTTTACAGCTGCAGAAGAAAATCAAACGTGAGAAGAAAATGAAGATCTGGTATCGGAAGTGAATGTGTTATATTTGTGTGTTTGTATCTGGTATGTAAATGTATTTCTGGTTTCATTTGGTGCGCTGCTCCTCTTCGACGTAGAGCTGCTAACCAACCTCAATAAAATCATCATTGTAATTAACACATAGTGAACTCCCGCTTATTTTGAACCAAACACAGCAGTGGTCACTCAGTTCAGTTTGTCTGCTTCTTTAGTTCAGTATAAACATCTGGAGACTATTTATGTAACAGCTTGTTACCCACAGTTTAAATTACAATTCTTCAATATACTGGCTATATTTTCTGATTTTTTTTTCTAAAACTAATTCTCAATCAGTCATGACTGTAAGATCAGAGACATACTGTATTATCTTAAATATTGTTTTCAATAACTATGGCTCACATGAAAACATATTATTTTAACATCTGGTGTGTCACTCTTTCCAATGTGACCACTAAAGCCAAGTTAAACCACTAGGTGGCTCCTGTGATCACCAACTGACCTTCACTGCTCTGTCCACTCTGTGGGGTTTTGAAGCAAACCACACTTTTTATTTAACTGAGAAGTCATGGTCTGATAAAACACTATGCACACCCACAAGGTGAAATGCAAGAGCACTAAGTCAAATGTGGATTTCTGTTAAAACTGCAGTATTTTGTATATTCAGCTAGAACTGTAAACCAGCTGCTGGTTGCTCTGAAGAATTGCGTGCTTCTGTGTTTAAACGGTTAAAGTGAAACATTGTCATGTTAACGATTGCCATGTGCTGGTTAAAGATTGATTGATATGTTATATAACTGCATTTATAATTTACACACTCTTACTAGGATTGCTTTACACATTTAAACACATCAAAGAGTTGTCACTCAGGTGCGTTTGGAACATGACCTTAATACAAGTCTTCACTACGTCACACTGGACCTCTGTGTGGTGATCAGGCACACATATATCCACACATGTTGGATACAAGATCATTCAATATAGTTAGATGGATGGACTTCATTAGTCCCAAATTGGAAAATTACTTACAAGCAGTGATTCTAAGTAGAGTGTATGTGACTCCTTTCAGACTAGCAAAGATGATTGCCATGCCTCTGATTTGTGTTGCCATAACTTTGGTGGTCGTGGTTCATTAATTAATTTGTAATGGGACTGTCCTGCTGTGAAATCTTTGTGGTAAGAAATGCATGCCATGATGACCGAGCGTTTTAATATTGATGTTTCCGTATCTTGTATGCATTCTGGGTAAAAAGCCTGGCAATATAACAAGTTAAATGATTACATACCTTTGGGCATTAGGTTGCCCCTCAGTTAAGAGATTGATACTTCCCAACTAGAAAGAACTGGAACAAAAGCCAGCTTGCTTCTTGAAGGAGTCATGGCTGGAGGATAACAGAGACCTGCTTAACATGGAGAAAGTATCCAGTTTACTGAAAGACTTTGATAAAGCACTGAGTAGGTATTGGTCTTTTGTCAGGAGAACGTCAGTATAAAACCTCAAAAATATTCAGTTTACTTCCAAATAAGACAAAGAAAAGAAAATCTTCTCATTTGGGAAACTATAACTAGATTTTATAAGGATGTCTTGCACTCTTAGCTACAAGTGTTTCTGCCTCCTCATATTTCTCTTAACTTCTTAAAATAGAAGTAATCTGGTTCTGATTCAGATCTGAGATCTGCCAGCTGCTGTAGATTTCCACCTGATGGTAGCCTGGTGTTGCATCATCCATCCATCTAATGATTAATGTGTCCTTGCCAGGTGGTTTTTAGATAACATGCACTGTTATCTATAAATTAAAACGTGTGTGCTGTACTCTGTCATTTTCAGTGAACTATTTAATAGCAGAACACATTAAAGGTCCATGACAAGAGTACATTATGCATATTGTCAAACTTAACCCCACTTTACAGGTGCATTATAACTTAGGTTAAGTTAAAGAGGTTAGTGTAGTTTCTGGTTAATTTTACATAAAAAAACATGTTTATACAGTATATGTATATGATGACCAATCTTCCCAGTAGTAAACAATGTATCCATATACTCCAGTGTTAGGTTTCCCTTCTGACAGAGATGTTATTCTCCAGGCACTGCAGATGAAAATAAATAAATAAAAAATCTAAAATTTGCTCCGGAATTGAAGAACTATAAAGTCAAAATGCTCTTATTTGTATTTGCTAGTGATGAAAACCGAATAATATAATTCATAATACGACATTGTTAAAGGTGCTTTTCTGCGTAATGAGTATTTTGTACTTTTGATACTTTAAGTTAAATTTTGTTGATAAAACCTCTGTACTTATACATTTAGAATTCAGTTTTTTGATTTATTTAAACAATCAGTATTCCCCCCCCCACATTAGTCATTGAATTGGCAATTCATAGACAAGTTCCCACAGGATTAACAGTCTGCAGTGTTTAACACAGAGTAAAGAAAACTTTCTGAAGTTCATGACAAACTAAACATTTAAGAATGTTTCTTGATTGCTAAATGTGTGCCAAGAAGGATACTGGGTGATTTAGGACCTAAAACATTGGGCTGTTTATGCATTTTTGGTGGTTTCAGTCTGCTGTTTTACATATTTGCTGCTGTGAAGAATAACATGTATCAATGGATTGATAAAGAACAGTCTGCAGCTACACAACCACACTGAACAACAAAA
The DNA here is from genome assembly GCF_013103735.1 of Etheostoma cragini. Classification (NCBI taxonomy): domain Eukaryota; kingdom Metazoa; phylum Chordata; class Actinopteri; order Perciformes; family Percidae; genus Etheostoma; species Etheostoma cragini. Next base: position 9,207,921 of record NC_048415.1, on the reverse strand, counting down.
CTTCACCTCAAATTAAGAAGTCAGTGAATAGCTTGTTATTTTGAAATTGAAACCAGAGGTAAAAGAATTTTCAATAATGTATTAAAATTACGAGCAACTGTGATCTGAGTTGGGATGGACTTGAGTTTATTAAATTATTGCAGAACCTTGAAATGAACACAGTGAAGAGGACAGGATGGGCAGGTGAAAACGCACATTACCGTTAAAAAAGAAAGAAAAAAGGTTGCAGGAGCATCTTCAAACTTTACTCCTTGATGATGGTGGGGGTGATCATCTTATTAAAGGAATAGTATTTGCATTCAGTGGGTGGTGCAATGTCCATGGTGGTGGTGCTAATCTTCTCCCTCTTGAAGCCGGCTTGGAGCAGATGAGGCACCTGGGTCTCCTGAAAATCATTAACAGACAGAGCTGGTCAGTGTGAGGCGGCTCAGTGGCTTTATCAGGCCCTTCAGCTTGATCCTGTTTGTTGTAACCTTGAAATTATTGCAACATGTAATGCAGAATATACCTAGCGCTGTTCCACGTGGTTAAATATCAACACTAAAGTCTAAACTGTCGTGTTGAAGCACATGTTCCAGGCAAGGAAGGACAATCACACTCTGGACACGTTGATTCACAGGTACAGATCCTATGAGTACTGAAATGTATTATGGCTCTCAGTATTCAATAACTTGAACTCATCAGAATCAGAAAAGGTTTTATTGCCACAATAAGTACACTCATGTGGAACTTGTCTTGGTGACAGGTGCATTTATAAACAAACAAACATATTACAAATTAATATAAAATAAATAAATAAGACAGAAAGAAAAGTGATGCTCACTTTAAAACCACCAGACTCTTTTGATAAAATTTGAATTTTACCTTGCAGAACAGGCAGGTATACCGATGCCTAAATAGGTTAGTTTGTGATTTTGTTGATTTAAAGGGTTAGCTCGGATTCACCAAGGTAACACAATAGAACAAATAAACTAACCAATCAAGGCCACTCCTTTGTCCTGCAAGCTAAAATAACTGTTTTTGTCAAAGGAGTCTGGTGGCTGTGAAGCAGGCATAGATGAAAATAATGGCTTTACTTCCCTGACAAAAAGGACCGTCTAGGGTAAGGTAAAGCAATTTAAAAATATTCTAAATATAGCGTACACTTTGGGTTGGTAATGTGCTAGTTGCTGCCCCCGTCCACAGCAGTACATTGGTTAGCTCTACTCCAAACTGGGGGTCTGCTGACAGCTGTCTACTGTAGGTTAAAGACTGACAGTGGGTAAATACTTCATATAACCCTACTTGAGGTAATGCAGGTGACCAACCTCAAACATCTTCTCAATGTTGTCGTATTTGGTCTTGAGTAGCTCGCCCCAGGAGGTCAGGTTGCAGTATGTGAGGACACCACCAGACTTCAACATCCTGTGAGCGTGACCCTGCAGAGACACGCAGACCAAATCAAACAGTCCTATCGAACCTGGACCACTGCCAAGGACTCAGCCAATGTGGGTTGCACACTCTACAGTGTGTACTATAACTCAGTATCTTACATGCAAACAATTCCAAGAATCCAGCAAATATCCTCCTTCAGAACATTTATCTTTTTAGGGCTTTATTTAACTTACTGGGGTTTTATGTGGATTTGGATGTGGACTAGATACCTTAATGAAGTCAAACTGGTGAGTGTGCCATGTCTCTTCTGACAAAGGGTATGTGTCATACAGGATCCCTGAGAGAGGAACACAGTTAGCAGAGTGCATACAAGGTTATTATTCAGTTTTCTGCATATTTTGTTGATCGCTTCTTATTATCATTTTATCCGTCAAGTAAGTAAAATGGGACATGGTCTCAGAGTGCGTTCATCAAACAGGAGATCTCAGAGGTCAGGGGCTGAAGTTTGGAGGACCCTTGAATGGATTATGCATCTAACACTGACTTTCAACAATCAATAACTTAAACTGAGTGGCCAAACCAAAGTTCAGTAATGTTTTTTCCCTGATGTGATAACCAATACCCCACTCATTTCTTACCATCAAAGTGGTTATCTGGAAGTGTGGGAACAACGTTCTCCCAAAGGCCCTTCAGAGGGACAACCTGCAGCAACAGAAACATCACTCATCGTTAAGGACAGTAACGGTCAACTAGGTGTGCAAGCATGCAGTGCAACAAACACATCTGTAATGAACCAAGACTGGCAGATAATATTGCCTTTTGGGTCTTCTGACCTTATGTGGCTGAGACTTGGCCCAGTTCTCCAGTCTGGCAAAGACACCGTCGTTGCACTCAATGATCCAGTGCTCCTCGATGGGGAAAGACTCAACCTTAGTGGCGGCAATGGCCATGCCAAAACCAATCTCCAGAACCCGACCGCCTACGAGACAGAACACAACAAACAGATAAATCTATTGAAGCTTTACAGCGGCTCAAAGAGAGGATATTTATTAGAAATATCCTTAGAAAGTTTGGGTGCTAGATACTGCTTTTCTAACAATGTTTTACAACTTCTGACTGTCTATGAGCACTCTGGCATTCATTTTCCTGTTGACCGGTGGTCTAACATTTTATGTCACTACACCATTTGCAGTTTAACTTAATATGTATCTAATAATAGAGGTGGGGTAAAGGCTATTTGTTGTTCCTTAAGCCCTTCATGATGATGTAGTGAACCTTTAATTAGTAGCTCATTGTAATTTTCTCATTTTCACAAGTCAACAGAGACACTTAAAAAATATGCAACATTTTTAATTTGATTTCTTTTACATCCTCTACATGAAATACAGTTTTTACAATTTGTGCATGTAATGGCAGGAAACCTTTATTCATATGTGATTACAAAAAGTGCAAACTGCTTACTGCTTTAACTGCATGTCTTTTTAGAAGTGGGGTTTGTATATTGGTTTTGTAGAATAATTAAATTAATCAATCAATCAAAACTTGCAATTAAGTATTATCCAAATATACTTTGACTGGCCAAAATGCATCTGACATGGAATATACTTTAGATTTGTGGACAACATTATGGTGAGAAATGCATATTCAGTGTCCAAAATTTACAATTAAACTACATACTACACTAAAAGGCCTTCGTACATGCCTGCTGTGTGTGGATTAGTCTATTTGCACATAGAGCTCGGGGCAGTTGAGCCTGTTGCCCCCTGCAGACTTTGTGGCTGTTCCCATGAGTAGAGAAAACAGCTGCTGTAGTACTCACAGAGCACCATGCAAGCTCTCTCACACGTGTCCTCAAAAAAGTAAAGGAACGGCTGTGTAAAAAATTAACCTGGTGCTTACAACATTATCACACCATTTTAAATATCGAAAATTAAATCAAAACACGATTATCAACACTTTTTAAGATGAAAAAGTTCGGTTTTTTGTTTTCCAAAAAGTAAAAGTATGACAATAATCAATTTTGTGTGATTCACATGTTTTTATTGCCTCTGACCCTTTAAAAAAACACAATACCTTGTTTTTTACACCTCTCCCCACTCAAGCAACAGTGTGCGTGCTGATTTTATACATAGCTTACTGAGACTTAATGTGTACTTGTTTTTTGTGATTCAAGGTTATATTCACCTGGCAGCTCAATTTTAAATTATCTAGTAACATATGAATGACACATACCTGTTTCCAAAACTAGAATCTATAATTTATGACACTAACTTGTTATACTTGTAAATCACCCTCTCAAAACGTCTATTTTGGGGGCAGGAGTCCATTATCAGACTTACTAGCATTCGCTACGATTTTTACCTTTTGAGGCTGCAACGGTTGACAGTGAGTGCATGTACGGGGTCTCCCAGCGTTCCATCACGGGTTTGCCCATGATCTCCAGATGTGTGTCCGTCTCATTGTACCCGGCGCTAGCGTCGTGCCAGGAGGCCTTGCAGTTCTCTCCCTTGCTGAATATGGGCTGATCAGCGGTGGTCATTTTGTTTTGATACGGAGGAAGGCAGTGGTGGTTGTTAAGTTCTTGTGAACGGTTTGGCAGACTGTGTCTACACACAGAAGAGGGATTGAAATGCAGCAGGCGGCGGTTTATATCGGGCTCAGAACTGCTGACACCGTGGGAGTTTCACTATCGTTACGGGTCAAAGGCTCACATTCCCAGAGGAGGGAAGAAGGCGTCCAAGATCCTGTGTAGAGAGGATGATTCACTCCGCGATAAATAATTGGCAGACTTTAGCTCTGCAAACTTTAAGTTGGTCGGTGTTCAAGAAAGTGCCATTCCTTTGGATCTAAATGTTCTGTAAACACCGAGCCTGTCAAACTAATACACAGCATAAACACGTTACCATGGTTCCCAAGTGTGTCCAGTTAAGCCTGACATGAAGCTGCTCTATTCTTTTCTGCTTTTTTTATGATAGGCTAATTGTTAATAACAATTGCAGTGTTTATAACCTGCGCATATTAATAGCACATAAGTCACAGCTGTTTTAGGCCTTCAACAGACAGCACGTTAGCACCCAGGGCGGCATGTTGTAATTGTTTTAAATGAGATTGAAATGTTTCTGTTTTTGCGTTGCTGGGCACCACTCTATGCATATCACATTTTTGCAGCAAAACCCCTAAAGCCGCTAGTTGAAAACGTCAAGTCAGCATTACTGAAGCTGCAATAAACAAGTTTGACCACTAGGGGGCGTGTGGACTCAAGTTACTGTGAATTGTGTGGTCTTGCCGCGTTATTGAATCCCGCAACTTCTAGACAAGTCCCGCCCTACAAAGCAGCCTGATTGGTTGGGGTTAGGCATTGACATTGAGTAGTTAAGGTTAGGGTACCCGACTGGTCAGGTATTAGGACCTGAACAAATTGGGTTCCGTTACCCTGCGTAAGCATGGACACTTGGCCAATAGTAGCTTGTGAATGCTATTGAGGTTGCCAGCAACTCTAGGATGTCACGTCTGGCCAAGAAATGGAGCAGCACAGAAACTCCCCCTAAAACCGCAACATGTTGATTTTACACATTTTGAAGTATTAAATTAAACAAATGAGATCAGACTTGTTAATTATGATGATAATAAGCAAACCTAAGGGGGTGCTGGTAAATGGTTTTTGTTACCTTTGGACAGAGCAGGATAGCTGTTTACCCAGTTCCAATGTTTATGCTAAGATAAGCTAACGTATCATCTATAGACCAGAAGTTGCCATATTGGAGGTACTCCGCACCACAGCAATGCACAGGCACTGAGGTAGATCCAGAACGTCGTCAAGAAAAATTGTTGTTGGTGTACCAATAGGTCAGATCGAGAAAAACATTTGAAATATTATCGACTTCCAAAAGTTATTCAAAACCAGGGAGAGGAGGCGCTTGTGGTTGGCCTAACCCTAAGCATCAGCCACTTCCTGATCTTGCCGTCACTCAAAAGCTAATTACCAAAATCACCAACTTCCTTTAAAAGAGAAAGCATGTTTGTTTATGAACTTGAGTGATTGTTTACAAATCAAATGCTACAGTTTTTTTCAACCAATTGAATTGAATGTACTGTCTTGTAAAATGGTGTTTCTTGTGTTGAGTAAACTGAACTAGCAGCAGAGTGAGAGCTCTTTGTTTTTACCGCTCTCTGAGCATTGACAGCTGAAGTCGAGGTCCTGGATCTAAATTCACACATTTGGTCCTATTGCATAACATCATTTGTGCAGCTTGATGAGCTTTTCATGTAGCATAATACAAACCTTTATTAGACTTATTGAAAGCTGCAGTATCTATGAGAAACAGTACATATAGGTATTACTGCCCTGTATATAATGTAGTTCAAACTGTCTTGTAAACCACCTGTTCCAAGTCCACAGCTGTTTTGAATGCCACTTCTGTGCCACAATTTTGAATCCTCTACTGATGCATATATACATTCCTGCAGGGATATTTTAAGTCCTAATGGCTTTATATAAATAAAATTAAAAATTTAGATTTTGTTGTTGTAATTAAGTTACAGGATTATAATAGTCATAACAGGATGTACAAGGTTATTGAGCTATAACGCTGAGATGTTATATATCCTCCATATAGGAATTTTAAAGAAATACTAATATTAGGATTTAAAGTAAAATTGAAAAAAGTAAATTTATTAGTCAGTCATAGAAAATGAATTAGCCGCTATTTTGATAGTTGATAGTATTGATTGTTTCTTTACTTGCATAGGCAAACATTCACTGGTTTAAGCTTCTAAATTGTGAAAATGTTCAGCTTGTCTCATTTTTCTATAGGTGACTGTGACTAAAAGTTTATTGGATTAACATCACTTACCCACTTTAAACACGATAGTTGAACTGAAAACTGCACCCAAAACTTGTAATAAACAGCAATTTCACTGTTTTTCAATGTCACTTTTGCTGTGTTGTTCAACTCACTGTACAATGAGACAGAGCGGCAGTCAAAAATGGCTAATTTGCTCATCTTCACAGCCCAGCTTTCCCGCTTGCCCATCATCCACTTCTGTTCCATTATAGGTGAAGCTGAGTGGGACTAGCTCCTCAGTGAGGGTTCTCATCAAAGCCCAGATTTTTATCCACCTACCGCTCTTAGGAGGCTCTTCATCTGCACTGCCTTTGAATACTTATTTCCACATAAGCTCACATTCATGCAGCAACCACAGCACCCTGACACAGGAATCAATAAACCATTACTCTTTTTTTACCACAGTTCTCAAATGCTGTCCGGTCACAGACCCCAACAGTCCCATCAGAACCCTTTAGATGATGTTGAGTACCAGAAAATGTGCCACTTTGGAAAGGTTGTTTTTGAATTTTAGAACCACTTGGGCAGGCGAGAGTAAACCTAACTGGGATAGTTTACACTGATCTCAGTTACAGTACTATCAAAGATATCAGTGAAATCAATACCAAAGATGGCAGTTGTTAACCCGTCACACCACTGTAAAGACCCTCAGCAGGGACTTAAAACCGGCTAAAGACATAACCATACAAAATAAATTAAAAAAGACGATAAACACAAAAATACAATTCCTATTTAAACACACATTCAATTTGATTAATTATTTAATTTACTCATTAAAGAACTCATTGAAAAAAAACTCAAAACACCTTCGAAGAGCTTTAGGTAACTTTTAAACCTTAGATGATGTTAATCTCTTTTGGTATCCCAATATTACTTTTATATTATACTTTCGAGTGTCCTAAAACATTATCATGGATCTTCAGTTGCAGTTTATCTCTCTGCCTCTTTGTTAGACTCTCTCACATTTATCTCAGTGTTACACAGTTACATTATCACATGCTCTGTTTCATCACAGATGCTCTTTCGCTGTTTCCCCCTTCCCATCTAACATGCTGCTGCCCTCAGCATTTCTCTACCGGGATCGACCTAAAGGGATTGTTCAGCTATCACGAGTCCGAGGGCAGAACAAGTCTTCCATGGGTCAACCAGACTAAGTCCCACATTTCTTATCAGTCTCCTCAGAGTTTCCTTGTGTTTTTTCAATTTACATGCCATTAGATTTCAAAGACAAAAGTTGAGTCAAGAACCAAAAATGGGAATCACATCCTCCAGAACGCAATTAAAGGGAAAAGTAGAAGTTACAGAAAATTGTGGTGAAGAAATAGATTATTTTAATCTTTAATAAAGGAAAATATCTTTGCGGTGTGGATCCGAGTGTTGTCATTTTAGATTATTTCTTCAGTTTTGTGAACTGTAATACTGTATTTTTCATCTACTCAATGAAGTTTAATAGTCAAATGTCAGTAAAGTATGGTAACTTTTTTCATGTTATTCATGTAATATGTCTAACTGTCTTTCAGACACATTACATATTTATTTCATATCACATTTTACTAAACTATGCTTTTACAAATAGAACAAACCATGGACAAGGCTTTAATGATTGCAGAATCCTGCTAGAATTTGAAAATACACACCTCCTTCTGCAGCCCCAAACATTTTGCCACAGTAGAAATGTGTATGTGTTTTAAGATTTTTGCCCCAGTGAAAACTATTAAGAATGTTTTCCTATGGATTATCTATAAAAGTGAAGAATATAGAGATGTTGCGGTTGAAGTTTTTCACCACAAACAAAATACTATTTGTCTCCACTGTATTTGTTTGTGTTTGAGTAAATGAGTGTTATCATGTCATACTAAAGTAAAGCAGGCCTGTGCCAAACTGCTGTTGGTTTATAAAACATGGTGACCCATTTACAATTTCTACAAATTTATATATTTTACTGGTTGTCATGTTGATGTGTGGATCTGGTACCATCGGATAAGATTTGGAGGGAAATCTTCTTGATTACCTTGCAGCTCACAACAGGAAGAGGGTGCTGTTTTGGTTCTTTGAAAGCCAATGGAGTGCTTAAAAAATCCTAAAGACTGGGACTTTAGTGTAGAATTGTAGATTTTTATGTACTTGTACTTTACTTGGGCCAAAGCATTTAGATTTTTACTGCTTTATACTTCTACTGCAATAACATTTTTGAGAGAAATACTATACTTTTTATTCCATTTATTTGACATATATAGTTACTAGTTACTTTTTTACATTAGAAAAACACATGCTTATATAATATTCAGTACTGTGCTACTAATTTATCAGGTAGTATACGAAGGATTAGCCTCTATACAGACAATAAAATGCTCTTACGTGTATTTGCTAGTGATAAATATAACATACATTTATTAATGTACATTATTATCATATTCATCAAATGTTTATACTAGTCTATAATATTATCACACTTTTAAAGGAGCCATTCTGCACAATGTGTACCTTTACTGATTTAAACTGTAGCACGGGTCCACATGAGATTGTAATTAAAAAATTAGACCTCCTGATTAGAAAACATTGCATCTGTGTGTGAGTTTCACCGGCTCACTACCGGGCACACTACCAGACGACATAAAGAGTTGAAACTCTATCAGTGGCTTTAAAGCCAAATTGAAAAGTGCACATAAAGGTACTCAACTCACTAACGACCAACTCTGCATTTTATTGGTTTTGCTATGTATGCAAATCTCCTTGTGTTAATTTGTCTAACATACTGTACACTTGCTGCTGACATGGTGTGTAATGTACTGCTGTGTGATATTGTGCATGTGTCGTGTCTGTTTGCCTAGTTTGTTTAGAATTTAGTTAAGTCCTCCTGCTCTAATTTGACTCTTTATTAACAACATAAGACCCATTTCAGACAAGCCAATCTTGTCTGAAACATGATCAAGTTGTTTTCCACACATACATTGTAGTTTGGAGAAAAAAAAACTGTGTTGAAGGACTCTAGTCCCAGTGGAGAAAGTCTGTTATAAATCTTGACACACTGATGTGTGACCTCATTTTTTCCTCCAAATATTTATACCCATTGGGAGCTATATATAATAAGCTATAATCTTGGGGAATACTAATTCATACCTGTGTACTATTTTTATTTTGAATTAGTTAAACAATTATTTAATGAATTAAACTATTTGACTTTGCATATGAGAGGTAGAAAGACCGCATGTGTGTGACTGTGATGGTCTAGTTTTCTTTTAGAAATTAAGTAGTTCACAATGTATTTTCTCAAAGACCTTGCAAGTGAAGGAAGCAGATTATTTGCCATACTTTCTGATATATGAGTCTGAGTAATTTCCCACTTCTTATTACCAATATGATCTGATATGAATGGTTTTTTTCTGTCTGGAAACATTTCTTCACTAAATCTGACAGAACTGTATTGTTGAAAGTTTAGGAAATGTTGAGGTGTTAGGTTGATAAAACATCTTAATAGGATGTTAGAGGGACGTTGTTCTAATACAACATGAGTTTTCCTGTAAAACAGTTTTACTCAGAAAAGGAAACCCTTATTGTTTATTTGCACATTTGTATACATAATAAGATCGAATGTGACAATATGGTTCAGCCCTGCAATGTTTTAAGCACATTTTTAAAAGAGTAGGCTATTTCGTTGATTGGTGATACAATTTTAACGATCCTCCTGGAAAAACTGGCTCATTGCAGAAGCCAAGATAACTGCAACTAAAAAGAAAAAACATTATTAAACATGGTAAATATAATAAGTAATTAGAATTATTCACAACCACAAAAAGCCAAAATATATAATGCATTTTTCAGTGGTGGAAAAAGTATTTGAATTATTTACTAAAGTATAGCAATACCACCCATTCAATTATTTCTTTTTAAATAAAAGTATAGAAGTACTGGGAAAAACTGTACTTAAAGTATTAAAAATAGAAGTACTCAACATGCAGAGGCATTCCTTTTCAGTGTTGTTGTATTGTTGTATTATCATTGATGCACTAATATTTAAGCAAGACTTTGATGGTAACGTTTTTGGTCGACGCGGAACTATTTTTTATCTGCAAAAAGTTTAACGTATAGCATTGTATTATATTTAATGAAGTGCTTTCGTTTTGTGTATGAAATGTTGATGTATAAAGGCAACTAAAGCTGTGGATCAATTGTAGTGGAGTAAAAAGTATGGAAACACTGGAATGTCATGGAGTGTAAAATAGGATAAAATAAACTTCAAATTTGGACCCAAGTACATTACTTTGTTAAATGAAAGGACATTACTTAGTTACGTTCAACTATTCATCTCATTTTGAATTGGTAAATACCAGTTAATACCATTAAATCTTTTGTAATTGCGTTAATGTATAAATGTGACAGTGAGTGAAAATGTGTGAATTGTCAAGATGTTTCCTTATAGTGTTTCATTTACATTTTCTTTAATTCTTCATGTCTGTTTTCTCTATCATGATTCAAATGTCACTGTTGCTTGTCGCTTGTTGGTGTATTATCAACTCAGCCAATGAGTGGATGTCATGTGATCATCTCAGATCAGCAACAGAAATGTAATGACTGGATATGTAGGACATTTCTTGTTCACATTCATACAACTAGAAGGCCACCCTCTGTTTTTAGATGCCTGGATGCACAATGGGACCTTTGTTCAAGGCCACTGGCCAAATTTTTCAATTTTGAAATATATTCAGATAGCAATTTACCAATTCTCATGGTAAAATTTGGTAATAGGTGTAATATTTTTTTTTAAACTTTAGCCATAGCCTACATCATGTTCAAACTGAATTAGGAACAATCTGATGTAAATGCATTAATTCAAGGTGGAATGCAATGAGATTAAAACCTCTCTTGAAAGAAATCTTGTTTTCTGTTAGATTTACTGTTTGAATAAATAAGTACAATAATATAGTAATACTCCAAACAGGAAGAAAACTATTTAATCTGGTTAACACATTAAGTTTTCTTTTATCCCACCATGAGCCTTACAATCAGGCCACACTTTAGATATGTATTCTTTAATAAACCCGTAGCTGTGTGCTTTTCTTCCATCATTTATTGTTTTTAGGACCTTTTTGTTTCTTTACCAGGTGTTCCTTGTAAAAATAATTTCCTGATAGGAATGCTTAATGAAGTAATAAAAAGACCTGGGTGTAACGCATTTAGTTGAGTGTAATGTTCCTTTAACGACCGCTGCCCCCTGTAGCGTCGTCATTGCGCAGAACAGTTTGAACCAAAAAGCGGAGTGACCTTCCTCCGCTCTCAGTCTGAGTGAGAGGGGCAGCACTGAAGCAATAAGCCGGTCACAGCTCCTACAGTCCCCCGCTTTAGCCTCAGAAATGAACAACAACAACTTAGTCGGAGATGAAGTTGGGTAAGATCCATTCCACAAAACCTTCCACTGCGAACGCACGTATCTGTGAACTGCATCGAAACTTATAATTAGCGTGCTCTTTGGTCAAGCTGTCATTTGACAGCTAACGGTAGCTAGCAAGCTATGCTAGCTGTAGTAATTTAGCGAGATCGTTAGCCCGAGAAAAGACGGCCAAAAAGTGAAAGTAGTCATCAATTAGCTTAGTTGCTGTTGTTATTACTTAGAGCGAAATGTACAGTGGGTGTCTGAAGAACTGCCACTTACCTTGTCACAGGAATGTCTGAAAGTGTACTTACTTATTTCAGTGTTGTTTTCAGTTAGCTCGAAGCACCTGAGCTAGTTTAGCTAACGCTTGACAGCGAAGCGAAAGACTCCTCTTCTTTACTTCGCCAAAGCGAGGACATTTAGCGGGCACTGCTAGAGGATGGAGCACAAACCTTCACTTTTATCCCAGCCGTTACATTCGTCACTGATGTGTTTCAGCAGTTATATTGATCATTAATGAACTCGCTAGCTAGTTTGATATTAGTGCCGCTAAAACTGCCGTTAAACTTCCAGTGTTACAACCAACATTCGAGTTCACCGGTCCGCATGCAGCGAGCCGAGCAGCCGCTCTCTAGTCCTCTGCTCTGACTAGAATGTAGCTTTACTTGGGGATTCAGTGGTGAAGGCTGGAGATTGAGGTAGACAGTGGCTGCTGCAGCTTCTGGAGTCAGTTTGTCAGCTGAGTGCTGTTTTAGCTTGCTAAGTGCTATGGCTCTGTCCCGGGATAACTTACGTGGCAGGAGGTTTTAAAAAAAGACCGTACTGTCGGGGCCATTGCATGCAGTGTTTGAAGACCAAAGGGACATCCACGAACATGACTGTACCTTAACATGAGTTACATTAAACACGGGCTTTTAAACTGAAGCTGTGTGTCCGGCGTTAGTTGCAGCGTTATAGTGTAATATCTGTGTACTTAGCTCTCCAGTCAGCTGTAGCTATGTTATGGCTCTGAAACTGTGCTGCCAGTGTTCTCATCTGTCTGTTTTCAGTCTTTTAAGGCCTCTGGACAGGCAAATTGTCCACACGCTTGTTATCATGCTTTTATATGTGACTTCTATACTAGTTTAACATTTACTTATACTCCAAGGGATGATCAATAACGGACTCAATGGTAATTTTTCTACTCTTTTCAGGAAACTTTTTGTTGGTGGATTGGACTGGAGTACCACACAAGGTAAGCCCCACTGTTTACCCTTTAAAGGCTCGGTCACCTCATGCACACAGTTGTTAATGAATAGGAATTTGTCGAGGCGACACTGATGTAGCTGCATGGAGTTATTGTCAGACTCGAGGTCAAACTCTTTATTGATTATAGAGTCATATTTAGCTATGAAAAATATATTAGAGCTGGGCAATATTATTTAAACACACATTTTAGTATTCTTACTCCTGCATTGATGTCAATATGAAGTATAAGGTGTTGTGCATATGACAGTGGTTGTTTTCATACAATAATGTAAATAAGGGTGTAAGATGGTCTAGCAGAGAAATGTGTTATAATGCATTGATATGGCCCCGCAGAAAATAACCACATTAGTGCAGCTGTACGGTTTATTTTTTTAGTCTGTTGTTTGCAGTGTATTCTTGCAAATATTCCAAGAAGTGTCTTCCAGACAGTGTTGGTAGAATCTACTTGTTTTGGCCACTCTTCCTCTGTATTTAAGCAGTCATTGTTGCCAATCTGTCATTGGGATTTTTGGTATGTTCTCCCTTTTCACGTGGCGTAACTGATCATCAGTTGCAAACTGCAAACACTGGTGTGGGAGACTACAAACTAGTTGTACACTGTGTGTGTGTGTGCGTGTGTGTGTGTGTGTGTGTGCGTGTGTGTGCACGTGTGTGTGTGCGTGCATTCCCCTCCCCAGACTTGCCCAGAGATGGTCTAGTTTGTCTAAAGCCCTTTACCGTTGCGTGCTTGGTTGGTCATTGTGTAACTTTTGAGCAAGGGCTGGCCTGTTAACAACACGTTAATATTAAGATCTGAACCACAGTGCGGCATAACACTGAGGTTGTTTTCCCAGCTGATGCCCCAGGGTTTCCCAGCAATGAGAACAGCATTTACGATAACTCCAATGTGGCTCCTTATTTGTTTAAACTTGCACGCCTTGCTGCTGTGGTTGTGTGCAGGCGTTACAGTAGTTAGGTGTATATTTGCTGCTATTAACATGAAAGTGTGTCAGTGCTTTGTTTGCTTGTTAGAAATATTAATCTGTGACTTGAATGTGACTGCACAGTGTTTTTGTGTTCTACATTAAAAACAAACGTAATATTCCCAATATTCTTCCATATGAAAAAATCAAGGTCACTGGCTGACTTGTAGTGTCCCCTGTGTAATTACATAGAGTGGTGCTGGTTTCTTCCCCACACCTGTTTAAGTCCAGGTTGTATTGCTGAAAATATTTTCTTAGCATCATCCATCATAATGAATGCACAAATTCTATAAATCATGACTAGGTACACTTCTCTATGTTCAGGAGGCAAACTGGACTAAGTTATAAATTCAAAAATAATTCTGCATTTGCATTTTTGTACGTTTCTGTGCTTATTGTTTTATCAAGCACCGCTGTTATGTCATTTTTTTCTTTCACTTTTCAGAGACGCTTAGAAACTACTTCTCACAATACGGGGAAGTAGTAGATTGTGTCATAATGAAGGACAAAACTACAAATCAGTCGCGAGGCTTCGGCTTTGTCAAATTCAAAGACCCCAATTGTGTACGGACAGTGCTGGAGACAAAGCCGCATAATCTTGATGGAAGAAATGTGAGTATTTAAAATCAAAGAAGCAGATAGTCAAATCAACCAGAGTAATCTGCCTGTGCTTTGTGTGAGGAATGTGAAAAACCTCCATACTGTATTTCACCATTCAGAGTAGTTAGAAGTTTTTCAAGGAGAAGCACAGTTTTACTTGCCTGCAGACAGTAGTACAGATGATGCACAAAATATTGACATTTGATTTTCCAACAAGACTTACCTGTTTAAAGTAAAATTAGCAAAACTGACAGTTAAATTAGTTGTTAATCTTCTCTTCTGCATTGATGCTTGTATAAAGTCAGCTCACCTAAAATGACATAATTTCACCTTTCTTCAGTTGAAGGAGGCAGAGAAGGGCAGTGCTTTTTTTATTGGCCACATGGTTCAGTTAATGTCAGTACATATTTTAGGCGAGTCAATATACTGTGTATGCTATTGATTCAATGAAGAACATTTGAAGGTGTCTGTATTTGAGGCGAATGTCAAATGTTTTCTCTCTCTCTGTGGTCAGATTGACCCGAAGCCATGCACTCCCAGAGGAATGCAACCTGAAAAGTCTCGAACCAAGGAGGGCTGGGTAAGAGTAATCTGATTTCTACTGGCTAGGCGTGTTTCTGCTGGAATAAGACTCCGGCTGTCAGTCTTTCTATCCCCTTCTCTTGAGGTTGAACTCTTTACGGGCCATGAGACCTTGAGCTTCATTTGTAAAAACACTCTGGCCTACATTTTGTTTCTTCAAAAAGTGCATTAAAAAAATCAGAGTGCACAGCCTTCTTACCTTGGAGAACGTTAGAAATCAGTTTTAGGTTTTATAAATCAAAGAAGCATTAAATAATCTATGACCTGAATCAATATTTATTTGTAATCAAGGGACAATAGAAGCAGATATTTGGTTCAGCTTACACTGGCTTAAGATTGATACATAAGGTCACATTTTCCCAGATGTAACAAAAATGAATAATGCAGAGGTCATACAGTAGGCCTGTATCACCAAATTGGGATTATAACAACACCAAGAGCAGTTTTTTTTAATTAAATTTTGAAGATTTGTTTCTTTCTTAGTTTTTAACTGTGTTCTTGTAATTGTCCTTTCTCATTGAAAAAAACTGAGAAATCACAAGTAAAACTAGAGATGAGTAAGAAAGTCTGGTACAGAAAATTGCTTTCAGCAGTGAATTTTTGAAAGGCAGAAATCTCTGCAGCAACTTGGGTAATTTGTGGGTCGATAAAAAAGCCATTGCAGATCTATTATAGTCATTTTGCCCCTTTGGGCAGCAAAGGTTTTAGTTATTGCACCTTTGCAGTCAATTAAAAAAAGTATACATGTTTGGCTGTAAGCATAAATTGTAAATCAGAAGCTTTTATTAATGAGGCCCTTTGCCTCCTACTGGAACTCCTTTAACTGACTTTAAGGAGCTGCTACTTAATGTTTTCTAACATAGCAGAAGATGTAATTGTTAAAAAAAAAGAAGCATTGTTGTAAGCAGGCTCTCGCCTTTGCAGCATGAGTGCAGTGAACAGCAATGGTGAAATGCTTGGTTGTGGAGAGTAAGTGGAGGAAGCCGTGCTCTGTGATCTGTGCAGACTAGTGTTTGCATTGACATGACATGTTAAGAATTATACCCCAGGGCAAAAGGAGAACCTAATTTCTTCTGCACTGTCTGAATAGATGATGGCTAACTGGCCCCTTCCCAGATTGACTCTCTAACAGATATTGAAATCCATACACTCCCTGTTTTCTTTCAGAAGGGCAGCAAAGCCGATAGCAATAAATCAAAGAAGATATTTGTAGGTGGAATCCCCCATAACTGCGGCGAGCCTGAACTCAGGGACTATTTCAATAGATTCGGAGTGGTGAGTATTGCCAAGTGCTTAATGCAGTTCATATCGTCATTAAGACTACTTGAATGGATGTGACATTGAACAGGGTCAATACTACAGTATAAAAATTAAATTTAGTGGGATGGGATAGGAATTGAGGCAGAATATTTAAGTGGAGTAAGAACAGACCCTGTCTGGTTTTCTAAATGGAGCCACTGTTTCCTTTTGTCCCATTCAAGGTCACAGAGGTGGTAATGATCTATGATGCGGAGAAGCAGAGGCCCCGAGGTAAAAGCTGATCCCGTTTTTTTTCTCCCTTCTCCATACCTTACCATCTTAAATCTCATGACAAACTATTCGGCCCAAAGAGAAAAAGCCCTTTGAGCCTCAGATATTCAATTTAGTTTAAACACTAACCCATAACAGGAATTTTGTAAGTGGTGAAGACGCACAATAAAGCACAAAAGCACGTTGGATTAAACCTTGTACATTGTCACCACAGCATACAATTAAATGGAACTTGACATTTCTAGAGGTGGAGTAAAAAGCTTAGTGAAAAGAAATATATGGCTCTCCTGTGAAATATATGATATTCTTGAACAGGCACTGAGGCAGTACCTTCTGTTGATGTGATGGTTATACAGTGTTCGCAATGTTACATAAATGTAATTTGACAAATTAATTGTAGGTTGCTCCTTAAAACCCTCATATCCGCCCTTGTCACATGTGTTCAAATCTCCAAGTTTCAGTCAGTTTGAACTGACACTGTTCTCAGTCTGTCTCTCAGTTAGTCTTTACCACGGACCCAACTCTACTCCGTTTAATAGGCAAAGCAAGGAGAGAAGTTACCTTAAAAGCCTTTAGTCAGAATAATAGTTGAAAAACAGACGAGTTTAACCACACAGCCACTTCATTGGGGCACATATAGTAAGGTTATCCTCAAGATCACTGACTTTACGGCTTCATACTTTAAAAAATATTGTTTTGTCTGATTCAAACACCTCATTGATCCATTCAGATATATTTGAGGATGTATGAAGAATTTCTAGGTTTAAGTCCACTAGCATCTGGTCTATCAAAGGATAGGTTCTGTCTTAAAACAATAGCAAACTGCCCATATGATCATTTAAAGCTGTTTAAAAGATCAATTTCTAACATGTTTCCACTGTATTAAGTATTAAGTGCCTCCAACTTATTAAATGCAAATAGCGTTGTGGAAAGGAAATCACTAACTGAAGAAGAGAAGGCAGGTTGCAGGAATGTAGGTGCTCCAAAAAATACAGTACTTTTATCACAACATGC
Organism: Etheostoma cragini; assembly: GCF_013103735.1. Classification (NCBI taxonomy): domain Eukaryota; kingdom Metazoa; phylum Chordata; class Actinopteri; order Perciformes; family Percidae; genus Etheostoma; species Etheostoma cragini. Next base: position 9,190,396 of record NC_048415.1, on the reverse strand, counting down.
CACTGGCATATTGAGAACAGTTGGAGTATCTAAAGGGAGGGGGGATTTGTCCTTTATAAGCTGAAGATGAATATTACATTGTTGTCACAAGAACAATGAAACCAGTTTAAAAGGTTTTACTTTGTGATTTTAAAAGTCTCTCTAACCTATTTCCTGACAGTAGAAAAAAGACAGACATTTACAATTTCACAAGAGTTTGTCCATTTAATCATAAATGTATCATGGGTTCCTGACATGGGCCGATGCTTTTAGCATGGATGGCCTCACTGGGTATCGGACCCTGTGCCACCGGCAGTGTTAGTGTCAGAGTCTGCCCGCTGACTTACAGCTGGTTCATCTGTGTTTGTCCTACATACCAATGATGCAGCTGCCACTGCCCCCAACATATATTACAGTACTGCTCTTCCTTCAAAACCCCCATTCTTTCTCTATTGGGAGCAACCCAGCATAGTTTGTCATTGGAGTTTAACATGCAGTATTACACCAGTAACAACCATTACATAATCTTTAATAGTATAACCTGTTTATTTTACTAAAACCATTAGACTTTCTAATGTTGGAATAAGTTTTCTTTGCCTTGATTTAGATGTAACTGAAATATGTATCCTAAATGGTGTAGTATGTGTTTTCCCATAATGTAGAAAGTTAAGTATTTTTGTAAGTAAGCCCTTTCTATTTTTCTTTCCTCTGTCCCCTTCTCTTTGTGAATGGTTTGAATGTGATTAACGGTGTCTCTTAAGATTTGTCTTTTCTCCTTTAGGTTACTGTGCATTGACTGGTAGCACAAAGGTACAGGCCAAATGTAAAAGCACCCAAATTCTTTACTTGGTCAAAATGGGGTGTGTACAAAGTCGCATCAAACTGTGAAATTTGCCGAAACCTTACGTATTCTGTCATTAGAGAGAAAGAGCTGGATGATGATTTATCTGCAGGTTATTTGAGATTTAGTTAAATAGTAATTGAGCTACAGTTTAATTTGAAGTTTTCATTCTTAACATAAGCATGTTGACATGCATCCTCTGAATGGTTGTCATTTCTATCTGATATTGACATAATCATAGTAAATATTAGAGCTAACAAAAAGTAAAAATTGAATCCCTTTAAATCAAATGTTTGGTTATTGTCTGACAAGAGTTCAATACTATAATCAGATCATTTGAAATAGCATAATTTATAGAGAGGATAAAGGATTAGGGTGATTTTTAGATTATCAAAATAGATATAATTTATAAATCACATTATTAAATTCTTTTCCTGTTCTTTGTCCGGTAGTGCGAGTAAAGTTTTATTTTCCGCTCATAATATGTTTTTTTTTTTTTATAACACATTGGTTTCCTTTTTATTTTTAGATTAAGGATGGGTCATTGACAGATGTTATTAATAGCAATAGATCATGAGGCTTGGGAATGCTTGGCATGGTACAAGAGGTCTCTGAAATTGCAGTTGTCTCGTAGGACCTTTAATTGGATTCAGGTTATGTCCCCAAGTACAAATGTGCACACAACCCAGTTTGGGCATCGTGCAAAGTTAATCAAATTGAAAGTAGATCACTGCAGCGCTGTGGCCTGCTAACGCTCTGAAAAGTTCTGTTACAGATAATCACATGAGTTTACTGAGCCAAAATGTTGGACCAAAGAGTTTTAGATGAACTTTGTACATGCCCCATGAAGCTCTTGATCAAAATCAGCAACTCTTCACTTTGGGAAACCAGTTGTGGCCTATATCTTTGTGTTACTGTTGTGAGCAATACTTTAATTGTCCATTTAGGCTTATCCTAGCTGACTCAAAAGTAAAATACTAAATTTGGGAAAGCTTGGAGACAGCTTTAGGCATTCTACAGTTTGTTTCTCCATATTTTTGTGATGCATTAACAATGGCTGCTGTGAGTCTATGCTCCACAGCAATATACCAAGGGACAGATCAAGGTGGGGTTTGGATGAAACAGCATGAAGTAACAGAATGTAGTTTTGGTTCAAATAACATTTATCAATGTGGATCAAAGGATGGAAGATGACCTTCATTGGCCTTTTTTATGTGACATTTCACGTTAAATCAAATGCTGCACTCATCATACTTCATGTTTAGCAGTTAAGCAGTCCTGTATTGTTATCTTCACAAAATATTTCACTGCACAGTAAAGAGAAGTTTCCTTCAATCCCCCAGGCTTTAGTCTTGGATTTGTGTTGTTCTGCAAGTCTGCGACATCATCCGAACCCCAGGAGCCTCTTGCTCAGTCTTGACGGATCCTCACTCTGCTGAAGCCCAATACTGTTCTTCATCTTGTGTTGTCACAACCCCCTGCTACCTTGATTCACTCTTGGTCGTTGGCTAGGTTTTGGATTTATTACTTTCGAGGCCGAACAATCAGTGGACCAGGCTGTCAACATGCATTTTCACGACATCATGGGCAAAAAAGTGTGTAGTTGTAGTTTTATTTTACCCTTAAGATCAAACAGAGGCTTGGGCGACGGAGTGAGAATTATATCATGATGCTGTCTGTTCAGGCCTTTTCTTCATTTTCCAGTGGCTTCCCATTAGTGACTGCAGCATCATATAACAAAAAAGGTAGCCTTTAAACAAATGATCAGGCCACTAACTAGTTTACTAATCATATAACTATTAATATTATTATAATTATTATTATTATTAATAATATATTTTGCTCTTAACACATACCACCCTCATATTTATTGCTATGACTTGTAGTTTGTAGAGACACAGTGACCCTCTTACTAATGCTGTTATATTACATAACTATAGTCGCCTAAGGCTTTGTTTAAATTGACCACTCCTTTAGGATGTCTTCAGGGCATTAGATTGTACTTAAAATACTGTGGTTACATTATTATTTGGTTTTTGATATTTAAAATATAATAAAGCAGAAGTCCAAAAGCTTTAAAGTCTACAAAATTCCCCTGATTATAAATCACCTAAAGGATTGGTCCAATCAATTCTGTTTCTTTTGTTTTTTGATATTTTGTTGGCAGGTCACTTACACGTCAACATTTTGTTTTCTTTCTCTTGTTTTTTCAAAAGTTAAAGAAAAAGCTCAACTCAGTGACCTCAGTTGAAGAATCTCCATACTGTGTCCCTAAAAAACAAATGACGGTTTTCTCTAAAATGCTGTTCAGAATGAGACACGAGTCGCACAGTAATATTTGCATGTCACTTCTTAGTGTTTGTTTTTACTCAGCGGGTGTACCAGATGGATAGGGTTTACTGCACAAAGACAATTCAGATTGCATCAGGTAAGCTGTTTATCCAGGAAATAGCTAAATTCATTGTGGTGTTAGATTTAAGCACACCTCCTAACCTTCTGGCAGTCCTTGTATTGCTCTATTGCATGAAGCAAACACCACCCACCTGGCACCTCAGCTGAGTAAAACAAACCATTAAAAAAAATAAAGTACTACTTGGTACATATCTAGCCATGATGTGTTCTGACACTTTTAAAGGTACTATTAAAGCTCTTATTCATTAACAGCCCCTCTTTTCCCCTATAGAGACATTTTTTAATTGGCAGCTTTTAAGCCACTCTGCAGAGATACCAGAAGATAGGCAGTCTCCTTTCAGCCCTCACTAAATATTTGTGGACATAAGAAAATGATCAAAGTCAAATATAGTGTCGTCAGTAATATCATCTTAGCACAAGTATCTTGTTTCTGTCCTTGATCTGAAGTGTTTTAAATACTGAAGGTCAGACTGTGATATTTGACACTCCGAAGACCTTTGACCTGTGAATATTTTTTTAAGGTATTTTTTTTTTTTATAAGTGCCAAATGTTGTGGTGTTTCTGCATTTCTTAGAACTGTAAGAGCAGTCGGTTCAGTGTATTTTCGTTTTTGGAAGACTGAGTTTCTGTAGGTGGCGCTGTCTTTTGTCTGTTTTTGGTTGTGGCAATTTTTAAGAAGTATGTTTGGAAACTTTTGTGCCTTTTTATTTGAAAGTGGTCAGTAGATTGATGACAAAAAATAAGGGGAGACCGAGATATGGTGCATGACGTTGAAGAGTTGAACCAGGGATGTTGCGGTTTGTTGTCGGCACCTTAAACCACCCAAACCTTGAGGCGCCCCTTCTCTTTTTATTCCATACAAACTATAAATAAAAGCATGTTATTTTCTTGTGTGCCAATTACTTTTTTGGTTGTTTTCTTTAGACAAGGAAATGTAAAAGCTTTCCCAAACTGGATTTAGGCTGGATTTTTGTTAAATTAATCAATTGAGTAGCAACACAAGCCATTTTAATTGAAATGTAACTGATAAAAGATAAACCAAATCCCATTTCCTTGGAATATGATTCTGCCCAACCTGTATACTCTCCAGTGGTCCCCGCCCCCCTTGACTTTGCCCTAGTTTCCAGCAGGAATCAAGGCTTGACTTAATCCATTGTTCTTGACTTGACATTACCTTACGCCGGGACTTGAGGGAGGTTGGGAGATATGAGCTACAAAATTAGAAATTGGAGCACATCAAACTGTGGCACAAATCCCAGTTCTGCTGTTGGGGACTGTACAGAAGTCATGGCATCCATCACTCGTAGCTGTGATGCCCATGGGAGAAGGTGCTCAGGTAGCTGCTGGTGGCGACGAGGCCGCTGCCGGAAACATGTGCATGTAATTAGGTCGACAGAGAAGAAAGAGGGGAGGCTAGGGAAGGTGGCAACACCTTAAAGCGGCGAGGAATTTGATTCGTTTTCCTCCTGCAAGGTGACCCCAATAACTCAACCCCTCAGTCTATTTCTGGTTGCCCCCCCTTAGTCTCAGCCTGTTTCTTTGCTCTGGTTAACTGCTGGTAGCTTTGCCTAGTTGCAGGAAGGACTTTGTTTTTTGTTTTTAGGGCAATACAGACTCATGGCATTAAACTATTTGATTGATGGATAAATTCAGTTTGCAGAGTGTTAATGAATTGACAGTGTTAGTTAGTAATTCCCAAAAGATAGGTGTACTTTATTGTTATAATTGAATTATCAAAAAGAAAAGAAAAACTTGAGATCACCATTCTTACATTTGAGGTTTTAGTTGTATAAAGACAGTGACCTTCTGCAGCCATTTGACATCATATTGAGGTCAAAGTGTATCAGTCCCTTGTACTTATTTAAAAATAAAATTCTGACCTTTGACACAGTATGAAGATTCAATTTTAGATGGACTGAAAATACTGTTTATTTGTACTATCTGCATGTTTACCTTTTATATATCCTGTTAGAACTGAGATACAAATGTCTCTCTATATTCATTTCCCCCCCTTAAACTTATTCCAAATGAAATAGAAATGAGATTCTTTATAAGCCCTAACCGGAGAAAGGTAAGTCATGACCTTACATCAGATGTCTTTATCATATATAGGGCAATTCATTTGAGGAAAAAAATAATCTATGTTTCTCAGGTACATTTTAAGAGTCTGCAATTTGGAGATGATGCACTTATATTAATTCTTTTATAATTTATTATATTTGCATTATGATTTTGGCCACTGTGAAATTCCTGCTTGATAATTAGTACCTGAGACACATAGCTGCACAGCTCTCCTGGCTACTCAGTAATATTAGGTTATATAGTTGCCCCACTAATAGATTCTAATAAACATAAAGTGAACTGGCCCAATGTTAAGATTAAATAATTATTGGTAGGACAGCTCTGTCTAGGTGAGGGACTTTATGGCCCTTATACTGGTTCTGCCAAATGTACCCTCCTTGTCCTTTGTCCAGGTGGAAGTGAAGAAGGCTGAACCTCGTGACAGCAAAGCTCCTGGCCAACTTGGCCCCGGCCAGTGGGCAACCAGGGGCATCTTGAGTGCAGCTAATGGTTGGACAGCACAACCTGCCCAGGGCTGGCAACAGCCTTACGGGGCACAGGGTGAGTGGGAAAGTGTGACAGCAGAGCAAGTAAGGCTCGATGTTCAGAGGAAAACCCCAAAGTAACTGTTTAAGTGTGCTTTAACTTGGATACACGGTCAATGTTAACTGTTTCATATAAAAATTTAACATTTAATTTATTGTCCCAAGTCTAAAGTTTTGTTTTTCTCTTCCTGAAGGAGTGTGGGTGTCGACAACTGGCCAGCCCATAGGTAGGTGTATCTTTTCTTACCATTTTAGAAAATGTGTTGTTTTTCAGTATGTTACAAAACTGGTAATTGATGAAACAGATAGATAGATTTAGGGTATTTGCCATGTGATCAAGTGCTTATCTTGGAACACTTGTGAACTGGGCATGCACTATGTATGGCCAATAGGTTGATGACAGTTGTGATAACAGTACGTCTTATCACTGATTCATAATGGCTGAGGCTGTTGATAATTTGCTGCTTGAGACAGATGGTGGCCTTGAATAGATTACAGCCTCCCTCTGCTATTGGTCAGGCTCAGTTTCATATCACCACCTCCGGGTTAACCTGCAATGCTCACTGCAATGTCGGCCCTGTGCTCACTAAGAAGATGCTTCAGTTTCATTCAGCTTCAGATTGTGTTATTCCATTTCAGTTTCTTAAACCAGATATTTATAAAAAAAAATGTATTCAGCTGTTTAATAAGATAAACTCAAATTGGTCTGTGCTTCTTTTCATAATTACTGTAGCTGCCTGTGTACTTCATTCCATATATAAAACATATATTTATTTAAACATTTCTATAAAATAGATCTGTTCTGTGTTGGAGCAGGCGGGTATGGACCTCAGTTGACAGCAAGCCGCGGAACCCCCACCCAGCCTCCTTCACCTTTCAACGCATTCCTGGTCACGACCCCGGCGGGTGGCTTCGCTGCACCTCAGGGTTACCCTCAGCAGGCCTACAGCACAGCACCTCAGTTTGGTCAGTAACACTGACACACTCACTCCTTACACTTTGGTGTTGTTTGTACATATAGTAATATAAGGCTGTGGTGGTTTAACAAGCCCACAGTTCCATTTGTTTTGTGGTTCTTTGTGGTCAAGTTTTGTTTTGCACATTGGGGAGAAGAAAAACAACCAATTCCAGTGTTTTCTCTGTAGTTTGTCGTTTGCATGAATAACATTTTCTTTTTTGGATGCGCTTTTGATGTCCCTCACTTGCATGTCTCACTTAACAGATATGCTTCCATTTTATTAAATGTATCAACACTCCACTGACTCTGAGAGACGCCCCCCACATTATTTCAGTCTTCAAGGCTGTTTTTGTTGCGATTAGTGAAGCGTAATCTGCATAGATGGCTGTTTACATCACGCAAATATTCCACTGTGTATGTGTTTTGCAACTAACCACGTCTACGTTTAGTGATCAAGGCTCCTAGTCTGTCCGAGTGTATCTGTTTCACTACAGGCATATTCCCCTCACTTGCTGCAGTGGGCAGGGAAATAAAATCAATGAATCAATACATAAACACTGTTGATTGCTTTCCATGTAATCAACATGAAAACCTTTTTGGTTCAGTACATTTCTGGGGTCACTTAGCCTGGTAAAGGCAGTTTTTTTTAATGGTTTGTTTCGGCATGCCTTGTAACATAACATATGTAAAGGTAACACTGTGAAATGGACAAACTACAATTTAGATCATCAACCCTGAAATGGGTGTGTACAGAAATAGTGAATCTATGTCAGGTTAGTCCAGGCAGCTCTGCTGTTGCTGTAGTCAGGGAGGAACCTCCACCTTATCAGACATGGACAGCGTGACCCGCAAATACTCAGAATTTCATCACATCTTGCTAAAACGTATGGGGGAGTGTAGACCTGCAGATGTACCAAGCTAAAATTGTAAATTGTAGACAAGGTATTAGGGGGGGGAGTGGGAGAGTGGGAAAGAAGCCCAAAACTATCGGTTACAAATGTGTTAGTCACAGTTTGATCCCGCAGTTGATAAAAGGCATGTTGACGTACAAGTTGTATTTTTATTGACTAATATGAGAAGAGATTTGGTGAACTGATACATAGACTTGTATTGGTATTTCTATTATAATGCGGCGTGGTCAACTGGATTAACTAGACTACTACTACTACTAGACTAGACTAGACTAGATTTTGTTGTGTTTCACTCTGGGACACCAACACTGGGGTCTTTGTACTTATACATAATATATCATACAACGGTTATAGAAATGATCTCATTACTCTCCAACAGGTTACAGTTTCGGCACACCCCAAGCAGACCAGTATGCTCCACAGGTTCCTCCTCCACCCAACACTCCAGGAACTGCACCTCTGGGCTTTGCCCCCACCACCACACCAACTCAGGACTTGAGCAAAGCTCCCACTGGGCAGCCTGACTTTCCTTATAGCCAGTATGGTAAGAAAAGCCTTGTGCAATAAGCAGTTTGCTGCCCTTTTCTCTCTCATTTGATTTTTATTTACCCCTCGGCCCTGCCCATCTCCCTGGATATTTTGTTGGGTGCAACTAAAGCTCATTTAAGTCTATATGTACATCTTTTACACAAGCAGGAGCTTGGTACATTTAGCTTGAGCTGCTCCACATGCATACATGCTTCTTGCATACATGAACCCCTTTGGCTCTGCCTGGAAGATACTTCTGAATTTCCAGGAGTCTTCAACAGTCATTTCTGTCGAGTATTTCCAGCTGTGCTGTGGAATGGTAATAAAGTTTGGTAGGTTTTGGTAGGTTTTAATTAGATCATCCTGCCTTGCAATGTTTTTTTTGTTTTGCATTTTTATTTTGTTATTTATTTTCAAGGGATTGCAACATTTTTCTGACTGACTGTACTAGACATTTGACTTAATTCAAATATCCCTACCTTTTAATTACTCCTTCCTACACCTCCTTATCTTCCTCCCTGTTTATGACTTTGCCAGCTTATTTTCCTCGTCTTGGCACAATAGCCGTAGAAGAACACAGCATGACAGTATTGTGCTCGTGAAACCTTATTTCTGAAATCAGGGATGTCCAACCTGCCAAGCTACCTATCAAAAATGTTCAACATGTCCATCAATTTGTAACACCAGAGCTTTGCATGTTTCTCTAAAAAAAATGTGAACTTTGACTCTCTGTCCGTCTTGATACATGCAGATATCAGCTAGATAGGGCAAGTCATTCTTTTTGGCAATGTCTTTTTCTGGTGGGTGTCTTTGAGCTGGACTGTGTTCCAGGAAAATTATTCATCCTGGATATCTACTGAGCTGGTAAATTCTTTGCCACATTTCATTCAGCGTGTAGGGACTTGACAAAAAGACATTTCATCATGTCACTTGTGGAAAATTAGGTGACTTATTAATTCCAGTGACACACTCTATACTCATAGGACAGAGATACTGTGAAAACTAACCAGCATCCATTGAAAAGTAACAAGTTTCAATCAACACTGAGTCACAGAAACACAAAGTCACATAGGAGTCAGATGTTCATTCAGAAGCTGCATTCAGTTTTTTGGCTGGCTGGTAATTTTCTTCTGACTTGGCTTACAGCTGCTTCACACTGCTGGATCTCCATTTACAGCTGTCAGTGTTATTGCTGTCAGTCATGACAGGTGCCCATCTGGTTCCTGCATGTGCTTATCTTCCATCCAGCTTTTTGCATTTAGTGTGCTGTGCCTGTTCAGGCACTCAGTCCAGGAGTCAAAGTCAGTAGTAGCAGAACAGTCTCAAAAAGAAACGCTGGTGATGTTGTGGACACAACCCTTTGCCATGCAAGTTTATGTAACAATGGCAGTAACTGGATCTGACATTTTTACCATGATTAGTAAATAGCTGCGGTACGACAAATAAATCAAGTTTGGTTTCAGTTAAGTTTGGCTTATGTGGAGTTAGGGAGTTAAAATAGTTTAGTCAAAGTAAACCAGTGGTTTTGCATGTTTTAGGTCATTAATATTTGATAAAATGCCATTTTTTTTTATATGTACCACATATTTTCAATGAATCTACCGGCAGGCACTGCCTTTGCCTGAAAGATCAAAAATCTGTCTAAAAATGTATGGCATTCTTTGTTAATTGTTTGGCAGCAATGTGACAATGTGTCTTATTTCATGGACTAAAACATGCAAAAACGCTGGTGTTGTTCTGGTTTGTTGTTCTGGTTGCTTCCCTTTTGTAATATCTTCTTGGAAGAAAACATACTTACTTGCATCTTAGCATAACATGCGCATTTCACAAAATTTCATGAGACCAGGCTGGCATGATTTTTTAAAAGTCAGGCGTGCTAGTGGTAGCCCACACTCTCACACTCCATTTTGTTTTGACTTCCAGATGAAGCTGAGCAGTGATGCCTCTCCAAGCATAGTGCAGACGCAGAAAATGAGTATAAATGTGCAGCTCTGTTAGCTCAGTAAGGGGGGAACCATGTAAAGTAGTCAGCCAGCAGTATCTGGGTTCAGTCAACCTGGTCTCCTCATCTCCCTGATAGGCTTGGGTAACTACCTTCAGGACCCCTCTGCCTACGGACCAACGCGTCCTTCTCACAATTATGGTCAGGATGAGCAGGGAGGATATAGTGCAGGTAGGTGCCAGCATTGTCTTCTCCAACACAACAGTAGCACTTGTTCAGTGCTGTAGTTCTTAAAGAGCTAACACCTGCTTCTTTTCCTCTTTTCTTTTTCTCTGTTTCATATTTTGCATGTACATTTTGCATGTACATACAAACTACTGTATATACTCTTGTATAGTAAGCAAAACAGCCATTGACTGTCAGCTGAATGGATTTGAAAGACATTACGTTGAAATATGTCATTCTGAGCTGCAAGCGGCTCAGCGGCTGTAGCTTTGCTATACCAAGACTAACCACATCCCTTCTTTTTTGTCTACTCTCTCTGTCCACATTGCTTTGCAGATTATGAAAGGATGATCTAATTGTCAGAAAATTTGTTCAGAGTTCAGTTGTCTCATGCATCAGCAGTCCATTCACCTGTTGTTTTTCGCCCATGTACTGCCTCCACATGGTAGCTAAAGGGATGAGAAAGGAAAGAAGATTTAAAAAAGGACACAATGGCAGTAAATTTCCAATTTCTCTCAGATTCTTCTCTTGGTTGGTCCTGTTGGGACTGCTCCCCGTTCTACAGATTCCTTATTTTAGTTCCGTTCATAGAGCGCTTTTCAACACCCCAAAAGAAATGTGTTTTATTTTTTAACTTTTTTCTTTCTTTTTATCTTGTGTCTCTCCATTCCAGTTATTTATATTGTTCCCCACTCTAGTAGTCAATGGTAATATTTCGAAATCAATTCTAACTGGTTGTTGCCAGGGCAGGAAAATAAACAGCAAGACGCTGGAAAGATTTGGCTGGAACTGTTTTTCATATTCTATCAGCCATTTGGTAGCAAACCCTCAGGTTTTTTTCAACCTTTAATGTCCCTTCAGCTTGGGTAGTGGCTGGTGAATGTTGGTTTTGCACCAGCCATTTTTTTCTGGGCAGATGGTTTCCTTCACTGGGTGTCACTTTGGTTCCCTTGTCTGTTTGCAGGGAGATGGTGCCATCCAGTGTCTGAATAGAAGAACATTGTGCGTGTTGCACTAATCATCAAGATAATCTAGAGATTCTTTTCCTCAATGAAGCCCGCTTTAAGTGATTATTAAAGTCACCTGAAATTTTCATGTTTATCTCATTTTAACAACTGTTACACAATCATGTTCAACACTAAAGGACTCATTGAAGGAATACAGTATTTGAATCTAGAGGAAAAATTCACCACGAAACCTCTAAAGTCTTGACATGCTATACAAAACATGCTATTAGCAAGGCATACTTCATTTATTTTTTCCTTTAGTCATTTGGTGTGTCACAGTTTATGTAAACAGCACCTTTATCACAACAAATCTAAGAGCCCTTCATAGACAAACAATAAAAGGAAGTACATATTTTTGATTATTAGATCTATAAAAAATAGATCTAGTCGAGTCTAGTCAACAAGGTTATTATTGAACAAAGTGAAAAACGGATAAACAAAACTTATTCTACCAGTTATCATGGGAAAAAAACATATTAAAGGCTGTTTATATAGTAGATGCTGGACAAAATAGTAAAGTGGAACAAGAAGGCAGCATGATGATGATAATCATATTGATGTGACGTACTGATAGTTCCAACCATTACAGTAGTTTACGGCACTTGTAATTGTTCAAAATATGTAACTAGAAATAACAATTGGAATACGCTGTGTAGTGAAAGGGTAGTAGGGTGGATTTTTCCTTAACATTAAAATAGTTTTTCACTCAGCAGTACTTTTAAAGGAGTAAGGCTTCTCCCTAAACCCCGTCTGGTCGTCCTGACGTTAAAACTTTCTTCTCTCCCTCCTGCTGTCTCCTCTCTGTTGTCTTCTTCAGGGTATGGGCAGGACCTGACAGCCTTCAGCCACAGCTTCACAGACCCCAGCCAGCAGGCGGCTACATACGGGGCCCCGGCAGCACAGCCCACCGCCGCCCCCCAGTCTGCCGTCACTGCATTCGGCAGAGGGCAGAACCACAATGTACAGGGCTTCCACCCGTATCGACGCTGACTGCCACCTCTGGGCAAGGTTGCTGTGTAAAGTAAAAAAAAAAAAAAAAGAAGAAGTCAGGGATATGTGTGTTCTCGCTAAAAGCAAAACTGGACAGCTGTTTGTGAAAAAGAAACCTTTGTGAAAGCAGGGATTCCAGTAAATTCAAAAGGGGTCTTATGAAACCCAGTTCTTTTTTCTTTCTTTTTTTTTTGTTGCAAAATGTAATGAACATTCAGCAGAAAGAAGCTTTTACCCCCACCCCCACCTACCCCCAGTTTTATAGTAGAACTAGACTACTTTGCAATAATTTTGATTGTCTGGTCAAACACTAGCACAGAGACTTTATGTAAAGAGACTTGCATATAAATATGTATATTTATGGTGGACACAAATGAAAACAGGGTCTCAAGTTTCCTCAGCTTTAAATTCTAGGGAAAAATGTTTTTATTTATCATTTGGTGGATTTTGTTTACTTTCTGAGCCTTTAAAGTTTGTTTAAAATGGAGATTATGAATATATATATTATACACAAACTGTGCAATTTTTTAAAAAGAGAATTTTGTACTATAAATGTACACTTTGCTTGTTTTTTTATTTAAAGATGTAGACTTCCCTCAGGTGGCTCTTTTGGGTGCATTTTTTGCACTTAGGCAAAAAGAAAAAAACGGACAAATTATTACAAAAATAAATGTTTTAAGGATACACTGCTTGTCTCAGATGTTTGTATTTGGTTGTGTATGTTTTTCCTTTCGCTGTTTTGGTGGAAGATGTGCAAAGTAGAGCTGAAACAATTAATTTAATAACCCATTTCTAGATTGAGATGATATTTGTCACCATCTTTTGGGGATGTTAATCTTTTCACTCGTTTTTCCAAGCAAAAATGGCAACTTTTTTTTAGAACTTTAAAGAAACTATTTCTAAATTCCTCATATTATTAAGGTGTGATATTTTTACAGAATAGTACGAGGGCTATTTCTGCTGTAAACTATTAAAGATGGCTATACAAATTGATTACAACGAGACGACAACAATGAAAAAAATTATAACGCAGCTACAAACTTGATGAATCCCATCCGGGTCAAAGGTTGTAATCTGGTTTAGAAATTTCACAAACTACTTCCGCGTTGTTAGCATATTAGCGTTAAGCTACCTGTTCTCGGGAAAATAGTGGATTTGAGTAATTTATCAGCCCGTAACTTACCGTTTTCGACAAGGGCGATTTTCGACAAAAGAAAGTCAAGCTTTAAAGGTTTGTGGAAGAAAGTGTAAGCTAAAAATGAATGTGTTTACTGTTATGATTTGTTTTCGTTTTAGTACGTTAGCTTAAGAGTGCCTGCATAACGTTAATAGGTGGCTAACTAGCATCGTACAGTTGACACAGAGGGTTTTAATTCTTGCATAGAATGGGTTTGTCAGGCTTGATGGGGAGGACACACTCGGCCAGATGTTGTCTGTGTGGTGCGAAGCTGTCGGTCACTTTGTGGACTTTAGCTTCATCAGCTAATGTGTCAAAACGAAACTATTAACGCTAGCTATTTGTAACAGTCTCCGTAACGTTAGCTTTATCTGAAACACTGTATTTTTGATTTTTACGTAGATAATAGAAAACATACTATCGTGTACAAACTGAGAGGATGATGACAGAGATATTCTTGTTAAAAAGAGTGTCAAAAATACCATAGGGAGGTAATGTATTAATATTCCTATTTAATAATTCCATGATAAAATATCCGAATGTAAGACCTTCCAGTATAATTTATTTAATTCACATGTCGGAAACCAGGTAATGGTAACCATTTCTAAAACTGATAGGAAGGATCCGAATAAAACCGTAAAGTAGACACAAAGCACCGAAATAGTTGGGCATAGACTGGGAGAATAAACAGTGATTCATCCTCCAGTTCCTGTTCACTTTTTGCTTTCGATTTAAAAACTGCTTGAGCTGTTTCATTGGGGAGGCACTGCGTAGCCTACAACGTTTGTTTCTTGAAGTTGGAATCATGGCGGAAGGAGGAGATGACAGCGCTCAGGACATTTATCAGCCCTCTAAGAGAACTTAGTCTGAAGCACATATTTGGGTTATTATAAGAATGCCGAAGGACAGTTGATTGGAGACAGTTACCCTGTCTGCAGAAAGTGCAGGAAAAAAGTTGCTGCCGAAGGCATTGAACACGCTTTTGAAAATACTGCAATAGTACCGAAAACCATGATAATTTTGGTCACTCTAATTGTGAGGTTAAATTTTAATACGGTTACATCCCTAATATATGTACTTTATATAAAAAATATTTATATATATATATATATTAGGGAGATAAAAAAAAATGAAATGAAATTTGTTCTTCTGACCGACACATGAATTGAACGGAGCTTCTGTAGTGTTTCCTGGGAATTAACTTCTGTAGAATTTGCACATTGTTTAAGCCACATAGCAGCCCACAGTATACATCCTACAGTAAAATGTGGAGTGACAGTGTAACATTTGCCACAGTTATAACACAGACTGCTTGTGTGTGTGTGTGTCAGCTTCATGCAGCTGAGTCACACTCAGTGAGACACCAAATCAGGAACACACAGCTGGAAGTGTGGTGGTGGTCGGCTGAAGAACAGCAGATTCTCGATGAAGCAGGACAGAGACTACTGCCCTGAATGGGGCCGTCACTTCAGTAACAGTTTCACTGTTGATAGCTTGTGAGCTTAGCTTAGGGCATGGTCTAGGTTTTCACATATTACGTTCTGTTTAAATGATCAGTTTGTCAGTAAGACCAGGTCCTGCCATGTTAACGGTCTGATATGTGTTCCAATTGTTTGTCATCTTCAGTTCTCGTGTTTACCTCCCCACAGGGTGTCCGGTGTGGTACAGGGTCGTTGAACGGTTAATGCACAGAGTAAAGAGGCTAAAAATTGAAGACAAAACAGAAGACGGCCAGAAAAGGTATGGGACATCTTTTTTCTCTCAGTTGTCAAAACCATATTTAGTTTTTAAAAAAAGCAAGATTTTACTTAGTTTTTGCTGGAAGATAAAAAAGAAACATATAGGATAATGTCCTTCAAGGCATAATCTTGATATTTAAATAGTGCTGGGAAAATGTAATGATATGAGGTGGTTTGTTTGTTGACTAAAGTCTGAGGCTGCCTGAATCAGTATCACTTTTAAATCAGTTCTCAAAACACATCTTGTTTTCAAAATTAAAATAATATATAAGCCTTTCACTAATCTGTTTTACTGTAGTTCTAATATATTTTATCTGTTCTATTCTTTTTTTAATTTTATTTCATTCTCTGTGCTTTTAGTAGCCTAACTTTATTTATTTTTTATACAGCCAAGGCAAGTTGCAAGGCTTTACTTTGGCACAATTATGTCTTGAGCTTAATGCTAAAGTAAGCACGCAATATTAGCATTTTTAGCTGTACAAAGTACAGGCTGATGGTAATGTTGTAAATTGTGCCTATGCTGCTTTCTAATAAAAATAACACTTACAGATCTCTTTAAGATGTTTTGACCGCGTTGTCCAGGAACCAGATTATATGCTAAGAGGAATACATAGTCTGTTTTTGGTCAGAACCTCTGATATAGTAGGTAAATTAATCAGTCCTCATTAAAAATATACCCATATTTAGCTAGTGATACTTTGCCATTATGAGTTACTTTAGATGTATATGATCAGTCTAAGTGTTTATCCACAGCATCAGACAGGCACTGGAAGGCATGACAGGGGTGGACGAGCTCACGGACAGCACAGAGGTGGTGGAGATGGAGGATGTGAATCCCACCCAGTTCCAGGTGGAGAAGCATACGTGGGATGGCCTGCGGAAGATCATCCACAACAGCCGAAAGAACACAGGCATGTTTATCAACAAGGCGCCACACGACTTCCAGTTCATCCAGAAGGATGAGACCAGTCCGCACTCCCATCGCATCTATTATCTTGGTGAGCTCAGGGACAAAAATGTATTAATTTTGAGGCAGGGTCTGACTTGTTGGCCTGCAGATTCAGTTGCTTCCTTTCAGTCTCTTTGAAAGTCAGCATGCTTCTGAGAAATAGCTTTGGGTACAGCTGGTGAGTCAGAGATGCCAGCCTGCAACTGGTTATATCCTCATTTAATCTCTACCGAGCAGCAGGGGATCAAGTCAGTCGGTGCTGGAGAAAACCTAAACTCAACTAGGAAAGAACATTCTGCTTTAAGGCAATAGTTCAGCTTTTTCTGTTGCAGCTGTAGTGCACATATTCTCCTCCAAATGGTTGCTGCTCTTTGCTGCCATGTCTCAAGCAGTTAGTTGTGTGTGTGATATAATTTCCAGAGCAGTGTCAAGTTTGTTAATGTGCACTACAGAGAGTCTATAAGACCTGTACGCATGGTAGCTCGGTTGAAGACTATAATAGCATTTCTGCCCTCACAGGAATGCCTTACGCCAGCAGGGAAAATGCTTTACTCTACTCAGACATTCCCAAGAAGGTTCGCAAAGACGCTCTTTTGGTTTTGTCATGGAAAAAGATGCTGGATCGCTTTCAGGTAATTCACTATCCACTCTGACACTTTAATGCGATTGAATCTATCTGAATCAGAGTATTATTGCTAACAGGATGATTATGAACTTCTTTTTATGATAGTGTCTTTTTTCACAGGGCTTTAAATTTCTCCCAAAACAGAAAAATAATTAGACCACTTTATTTCAGACAGAGAAGGTTCTGTTTTTTCTATTTAGTATGGTAATGTTTTCTTACCTTTTTTTTTTTCTTTTTCCCTAACTGTTTTTTACTTTGACCTTGCTCGGCCAGCATTGTCACGTTGTGTGTCTTCCTGTAACCCCTGACCTCAGGCCAGCCCTCACCACGGGGGCATCTCGCGGGAGGAGGAGCTGCTGCGGGAGAGGAAACGTTTGGGGGTGTCTGGCATCACCTCCTATGATTACCACCGACCCAGTGGCCTCATCTTGTTTCAGGCCAACAGCAGTCTGTACTACTGCCGTGACGGTGGAAACAACAGCTTCATTGTGAGTTTAAGGGCAGTTCGGTAAGACTGTCATAGCCATACAGCACAGAATTACCTCCCAAGTGACGCTTGAAAATACATGCTTTTCTCGCCTAAATGTTTTACCAAAAAAAAGGTGATACAGCTCCCATATACTTTGGACCTCTGGGATGTGCCTGAGGTCTTTGGGAAGTTAACACTCTCAATTTTATGATCCAAGTGTGATTTTAGGCCTTACTGACACAGAGATACAGAGGTTAGAATAAAGAATTTCTATTTCCGTCCAAGTACAGCATCCGTAAAATGATTTGAAAACACTACTGTAAGCATCTCAGATGGGCTACACACAAACCTAGTACCATAGCCGCATGTCTCAACTTAATAGAAAAAATCCAGAAGGAAAACACTCAGAAAATTAATATATTTTATGAAGTTATTTCTACAGATATGTCTGTGTGTTTTTCTTATTTCCTTTTGAAAAGTGCAAAGAAAAAAGCC
>NC_048415.1:9145825-9172443 GCF_013103735.1 Etheostoma cragini | reverse complement strand
GAAGTTATTTCTACAGATATGTCTGTGTGTTTTTCTTATTTCCTTTTGAAAAGTGCAAAGAAAAAAGCCAAAAAAGTGCAAAATTTGCAGGTGTGCTCAGTAACAGTGTAGCAGCCCAGGGGGAGAAGAGCGGATCGATCGAAACCCACAAATGTTAATCTGTTTAGCTTTCTTTCCGTTGAAACTCGGCTAGAAACTACAAGATTGTGAGGCAACCAGCTCGTTTTGGATAAAAGGGCTTGGATATTCTAACTCCTTGGATTGTTGGCGATGTAAGGGGAAAAAAAGTTTCACTGCTGTAAATAAAGACACAAGGAAAAAGGAATGGATGCACACTCAACTTTAGACACTAGCGGCGCAGTATCTTTCTGTATTTCTTTACTTTATAACAGTAATATAACTATAACTAAGTCATTTTATGTTTTGTGTGCGGGCTTAATCGAATCATGAGACTCTGAGCTTTCAAATGGTGTGCTGCATGAGCATGTTTATGAAGATTTAATGCTTGCAATTTATGAAAACGTATGAGTGGAGAAAAAGTTTTCTCTTGAGTGGAGAAAACAATCCCGTCACCGGGACGGTAAAACACTACAAAGAATTAGTTTATTTGAAAAACATTTAATGATGTGTGTTTTTGGTCTCAAAAATCTCCCCCTTGGTCAGACTTTAGAATAGAAAATGAGTTGATGTTTTTTACATCTTACTTATTGTTAATGACAATCTGTGACCTCAGATGTCCAACCTCTCTGTGGGTTTGTGCAGACTTCTCCCATGGATCCTGTCGAGATTAAGAGCCAGGGTTCAGGCACACGCATGGACCCCAAGATCTGCCCCGGGGACCCCAACTTCATCGGCTTTGTCAACAACAACGACATTTGGGTGACGAGCATTGAGACGGGGGAAGAGAGGAGGCTCACCTTCTGCCATAAAGGTCAGCGTTAATAGGGTTGCATGTTCCTGGAGAGTCTAACCTGGTACTTGGTATTTGTTCATACAGTGTTTATATTTTTTCTCTGTATCCATGTTAGGCATTGATAACCCAAAAGAGGATCCCAAATCTGCCGGTATAGCCACTTTTGTCACGCAGGAAGAGTTTGACCGTTTCACTGGATACTGGTGGTCCCCAGCTGCTCGTGAAGGTAAGTGAGTCATAGAGATATAGATTGTTGTCGTTGTTTACTTAGCACGGAGGCTTATTATCGGCAATAAAATGAAGTTAGGTTATTATTAGCGGCTTAAATAACAAGAATGTATTCAAAGAAGTCTTTACCTGTGTAGTTTGTTTTAGAGAGTTTTCCAAATGATTGATACCTACCGGCTTGTAATTTTCTCCTGTAAGCAAAACCACCTTTGACTGGTTTTACTGGTCTCTCTTTGGCTCAGAATCAGATGGTGGTAAGACTCTGCAGATTCTCTATGAGGAGGTGGACGAGTCTGAGGTTGAGATCATTCATGTTCCATCTCCAGCTTTGGAGGAGCGCAAGACCGACATCTACAGATACCCACGCGCAGGTATACACAAACACACACACTCACAATATACATTTTATTTTCAATATAAAACATGTGATGCACCTGTTGTTTCCTGTTTTGTATGATAATTAGAAATCTGCAGCAGGCAAGTTTATTTAAAGGGGCCTTCTGTTGCAATCAAATAAAGTAATGTTTACATTTAGTGTTACTCACTATAAAAGGCTAACAAAGCAAAGCTGATTTTAAAACCTGCATTGTTTACATCCATGTTTACTATTTAGCAGTCCTCTTCTTCCCTGCCTTTGTTGGTGCTCTACTGGTGTGTTGGCACATTAAGAAAGATGAGATAAGAAAACTGCTCTTGAGAGCCACTGTAGATCAAAAACTTTATGGGCTACCTTTTATCTAAAACTCTGTACATGTTTGTTGTGTAACTCACGGCATAACACTTACAACACCAGACTTTGTTTAATATCAGAAAGGTTTCATGTGTGATTATAAGTTGATATGTAACTCAGTTTTGTTTTCTCTCCAGGCAGCAAGAATCCTGATATTACTCTCAAAATAGCAGAAATCAGGACCGACAATCTCGGCAAAGTGAGGGCTTGTTCAGTGCCACAAAACTTGATAGTTTACCAGGAAGTTCTTCAGAGAGATGTCCAAATGCCAGCTTCTTGTTTTTCCCACAGATTGTCAGCACACAGGAAAAGGAGTTGCCTGTTCCCTTCACTAGCCTGTTCCCCGGGGCCGAATATATTACCAGAGCCGGATGGACAAAAGACGGACGATAGTACGTTTCTTTCTCTAAAACTTAGTAAAAGACACCCTGTTTGCACTACCCAAAGTCTTTAAAGTGCTCATAATATGCTCATTTTCAGGTTCATAATTGTATTTAGAAGTTGTACCAGTATAGGCTTATGTGATTTATTTTTCAAAATACATCATATTTTGGTTGCTCTTCACATTGCTGTAGCTCCTCTTTTCACCCGCTGTGTTGAACTCTCTGTTTTTATCTACTGAGTGAGGCATCACACTCCTGTGCTGTCTTTGTTAGGAGTCACACATGCGCAGTACCTAGGGCAGCACTGCTAGCTAGTCAGTTGCATAGTATGAGCACAAGCCCCGCTAGCAGCTAGGCGAGCATTATAACGTGGGTTTCAAAGTATTTGTCACAGAAGTAAAGGCTGGACTACAATAGAGCTGTTTGGAGCAGTTTGTGAACAGTTTTTTTCTGTTGGAGAAGTTAAGTCCCTTTGGCTGGACTTTGGGCTTTTTCACTTTGTAAACCTATAATATGCACAAAAATATAGTAATAGTTTAATATCCATAATAAAGGAAAGGAGAAAAGCCAAAAAGCATAAAATGAGCACTTGAAACGTTGCCAGAATTCCAGAATTGTGTAACCTGGAGTCTGTGTACTGCCCATGCCTCACAGGTCTTCCTCTTTCTCTGTGTCAGTGCTTGGGCAGTCATGATGGAGCGACGGCAGCAGCGTCTCCAGTTGGTCCTGCTGCCTCCAGCGTTCTTCATCCCTGCAAATCAGGACGAGGCCAGCAGGCAGAAGAGCCTGGAGGCCCTCGGAGACAATGTACAGCCCTTCATCATCTATGAAGAGACCAGTGATATCTGGATCAATGTGAGGCCCAACAACACACCCTTCTAGTGCTCTGTTCATATTGAAGCCTACAGGTTTCTCAATTCATGTCTGGCTCACTTATGATGCTTTCTGTTACTGTGAGCAGCATTTAGTCAGTTGTTGTCACGGCTGTTTTTCCTCCCACTTTATGAGTTGTGCCCATAAGATGGGTTAATGTTTAAAATTGTTCTAAAATAGAGCAGCTTTCAGTTCAACAAAACGCATCATGATCTATTTGTCTTTCAGGTCCACGACATCTTCCACCCGTTCATCCAAACCAGGGATGATGAGATCAGCTTCATAGCAGTAAATGAATCAAAAACATGTTTCTGCCACCTGTATAAAATCACCACAGTGTTACAGCAAGGCAGCTACAACTGGGCCAAAGGCTACAAACACTCTGAAGGTAACACCATCAACAATCACAGGCTGCTGTCACACATTCACAATTTGGGCAATTCAGACAAAATGTCCTCCTAGAACATATCATTTCTTTAATTATTTACTTTAGTTATGAAAGTAGAGAAAAAACTTACATGTTTGGTATATAATTTAACCCAACATAACATTACCATACCAACTTACTTCATTTTACTTACTACTAATTAAGTAATTTAATGTTTCCTTTGGTGTCACACAGGTCAATTTATCAGTTAATCCACTTATCTTCTCTCAACAGATGATTTCAAATGTCCAGTCAAAGAGGAGGTGACCATAACAAGTGGGGAGTGGGAGGTGCTGGCCAATCACGGATCAAAGGTAAAGCCCTGCACACATAAATGTTGAAGGTTTTCCAGAGCACCAATTTCACCTCCCGACCACTCATCAGTACACTAACTGCACTATAAATTACATTTGAGATGTGCTGCATGGTGTGCAGTGCATCTCAGTGAGAAAAGCAATAACATGAGCACAGTTAACGGTTCTAGGGTTTGTTCTTCAGGGGTCCTGCATCAAGACGTTTTAATAAATAAATTTTTCAGATCAATTTAGAAAAATCCACAAAAACGGTGTGATAATTGAACTGAGCCAATGACTATATATTTTTCTGTAGAATTATGACCCTATTCCATATTCATAATTGTCAGTTTGAAAAATATGACAAAAGAATAATTAGTAAAATAATACATTTTATAAGAACTTAGAAAATAAAAGTAGCAAAAGCAACATATGGAAGGCAGGCATGTATGGTAACTGAAACAAATGTATTGACATTTTCCCCGTTGTGCTCTGTTTGTGCAGCGTTCGTCCAGTCCTCAGATTTGGGTGGACGAGGCAGCAAAGTTGGTTTACTTCCAGGGAACCAAAGACTCTCCTCTGGAGCACCACCTTTATGTTGTGAGCTATGACTCGCCAGGTGAAATTGTCCGACTCACTAAACCTGGCTTCTCTCACAGCTGCTCAATGAGTCAGGTATGTAAGGCGCACGCACTCACACATATCCTGCCATTACTCAAAATGATCGGGTATTGCCTTAAAGTTTTAAACCAGTGTGAGGGGGACCTTTTCCAGAAGTTTTCTTTTTTTTGCGTTCACACAAGCTGCTCAGGAAACCTGAAAATTTGCATTATTTGGTTTTTAACATTTTGGGTTTTAAAAATTTTGTGTATGATAACATAGCAACCTGGTTAACATTTGCCTCTGTTGAAAATATGCCGCCATATATTAGCAGTAATACTCCTGATGATAATAAAAAAACTACATACAGCTTCAATTTGTGATTAAAACGAGGGTTTTTATCTTTTTTTTTTTCTTTCAAGATTATTTTTTGGGCCTTTTATTATTGGCAGGACAGCTTAGACTTGAAGGGGGAGAGAGAGGAGGGGGAATGACATGCAGCAAAGGACTGTGGGTTGGAAGTGAACTCGCGGCCACTGTGTAGAGGACTGAGCCTCTAAATGGGCCCGCGGTTTACCAGGTGAGCTAACAAGGCTCTTTTGTCTGCGCTCTGTCTGACCACAGCTATGATACAGTGTTGAAAACCTGAAACATTGTGAAACTTTTATTTGTTTATTTTATATGTGTGTAATAACAACACCCATGCTGTTTAATTGCTGTTTCACTCCAGTTTCTGACACAATTATTTGATACAATTATATATAATCTTGGAACAAAACATCTTCCATTAGAACCCTCAAAATAAAAATATTGGTTTTGGCATCCGCTTTCAAAACCCCATTCACATAACAAATTTTAAAACAAACCGCATCAGTTTGTGTTTCTGCATCATGGTGTCAAGTGTTTCTCTGGATTTTGTTTTCCTCCATGGATTTCAGCAGAAATATAAAATAGTTGAGGATGCTGTTTAACCCTGTTTTGTGTTTTGTTTTTTCTTCCATACAGACCTTTGACATGTTTGTCAGCCATTACAGCAGCTTGACCACAGCACCTTGTGTGCATATCTACAAGCTACAGGGCTCAGACGATGACCCGCTGCACAAAGAGCCTCAGTTCTGGGCGAGCATGATGGAGTCCTCTGGTACTGAAAACAGTTTTTATATAACAGATTTAATGTTGTGTGGCAGCTGTGAGCGTTTTTTTTTTTTTTTTGCTTTGTATTGCCCATTTAAGATGACACTCATATTATTATTATTATTATTATTATTATTACATTTCAGCGTGCAGTTTTTACAGGGGGGATCCATGGGATTTCCACTTTTCTGATCTACACTTCCCTGCCTTTGCAGAATTATTTTTATCCCCAGTAGGGACAAAATGTATTCTCCCCCTTAAAGTGATCAATGCTACTTTATAGACCAAAGACCATTATATACCTAAAATAGAAGTATTTTTAACTAAGTTAACTATAGTGCCATAAAATGATAAAATCGGAGCGGTAAATGCTGGTTGTATTTAGGATACACAGAGCTGCGGGACGCCGGCTACCGGCGGCAGTTGTTTAGCCACCAATACATGTCTGCAAGCCAGCTACAGGCACAGCCGGATGAGTTGTTTCAGGGCCCATGGTAGTGGAGTTAAGCCAGAAAAAGTGAGCGTCATGCGTCAATGACAGGTAAGTTTAGCCACCAAATCAACTAGGAAAAAGATTGTGTTAAATTAAAACACACCTAAGGAATGAACCTCTTGGGTAAAATATTTTTGTTAGTCTCATAAACTGACCTCTGCTCTCCAACTTGAAAGTCTTGAAAAGTCTTTTATGTTGTTGACAACACATTTTTTAGATTATTTTCCATTGGATATTGAAGTTCATGAATAAGAATTTTGGCATGGTTGGCTGAGTGGCACTATGTCCATAGTATTGAAAGGGGGATTTAATTGTTGCATGTTTTGTTTCAGTAATCCTCATCTGGACTGCAATTCTGTAAACATGCAATACCAATATTTATTCATGAACGTGCAATAACTTTTATATGCTGTGTTATGTTTTATATGCTGCCATTCAATTTGTGCAATATAAATTTTTATGCTGCTGTTTAATTTTTTTTTTTTTTTTAACACACGCACACTTTGGTATTTGTAATTTTATACTTCAAGTACAAGTACTTTTGTGGAAAGAATTTTCATTTATATATGCACTCTATGCATGCATCTATATACAGTTGAATGACAATAAAAGCTCTATGTTTTATTTTTCCAGGTTCCCCTTTTGACTGCACTCCTCCAGAGATCTTTAGCTTCACAGGGAAGTCGGGCTTTGAGCTGTACGGCATGTTGTACAAACCAGAAAACTTGGTTCCTGGCAAGAAGCATCCCACCGTTGTCTTTGTCTACGGCGGTCCGCAGGTTTGATCTCCTCCACTGTCCCTATGTCATTTTATTCATGTCACGTATACTTATATGAGTACTTTTACTTTGGATTCTTTTATAACATTTTACTGATAAAAGCAATGTACTTTTACTTAGGTCGGAATATAAATGCAATACTTATTACTTGTAATGGAGTTGTTTTACTTGGACTTGGTAGCGTTTTACTAAAATAAAGGATCTGAAAACTTCTTCTACCACTGGCTGCAACAGGAATCAAACGTGTTACTGTGATGATGACAAAGTAACAGACAGTCAAAGCTTCCATTTATTAGAGATCAGAAATTAGTAATTGTATCAGCATCCTTATGTTTTTTGAAATGGTTGTAACCATGTTTCTTTCTTCCTTCCAGGTCCAGTTAGTGAATAACTCATATAAAGGAGTAAAGTACTTGCGGCTGAGCACGCTGGCGGCTCTGGGCTATGCTGTGCTGGTCATTGATGGACGAGGCTCCTGTCAGCGGGGACTGAAGTTTGAAGGAGCTGTGAAAGACAAAATGGTAGTTAACACTTGAATCATCTGTCTGCTTCAGGACAGACCGATTTAGAGGAATGTACATAGTGTTTTATTTACATGTTTTAGTCTTATAGAAGACAATAATTAATTAACTGATAATGAAAGTGGGTGTTTTTATGACCTCATTACTATATGACAAGATAGGAAGCTTGTAGTCAAACAGTCATCATACTTAAATTAGATTTACATGTAATTGTACTGTATGTAACAAGAACATTTTTTCCCCTGAGTTTGTGTTGTAACCATATTGTAAACTTGTAGAAGTGACTTCCTACATGTATGTAGATTGGTAGTGAAAGGGTGTAAATGGTAGGCAAGTTACCCCTCTGTTCTCCTCCAATCAGGGTCAGGTGGAGATTGAAGACCAGGTGGAGGGTTTGCACTACGTAGCAGACAAGTACAAGTTTGTGGACCTGAGTCGCGTTGCCATCCATGGCTGGTCGTACGGAGGCTTCCTCTCCCTCATGGGCCTCATCCACAAACCTGATAGCTTCAAGGTTAAAACCATCAACGTTTACTCTATTATTGTGCTAAACTGGAGCAATGTAATGTACTCTACTATCAGCTCACCTGTTACCATTTCAACTGCATCATAGAGAGATATAAGATGTCTGGCATTATCCCTCTCCCCCCCACCCCCCACAGTTGTCAAATTATAATTTATAACTAAAAATAAAAATCCTTCTGTTTGACTTCCTGTTTGTGTAATTTTCAGGTTGCCATTGCAGGAGCTCCGGTGACGTTGTGGATGGCCTACGATACCGGCTACACTGAGCGATATTTGGACACGCCTGAGAAAAACCAGAAGGGATATGAGGCCTGTTCAGTCGCCCTGCATGTTGACAAACTCCCCACTGAGTGAGAGCCGTGATTTTAAATGACACTGTTTAGTATTTATGCCTAAAATGTAATCACCATTCTGTTAACCATGTGCACCAGACAACCAATGAAAGACACGTCCTACTGTACTATACTTTCCATACCTTGTGTTATCTACCTCTTTTATTAACTGGTAGGTAGAAGTTTATAGAGGGATTCTAGTCCTTTCCTGTTAGCTCTAGTATTATTTACATTTCCTGCTACAAATGTAGTTGTAAACATTTGGGGAGAAACTAAGAATTGGATCTTTGTGCTTCACACAGGCCCAACAGATTGCTGATCCTGCATGGATTTCTAGATGAGAATGTGCATTTTTTCCACACCAACTTTTTGGTATCTCAACTCATCCGGGCAGGGAAGCCATACAACCTGCAGGTAAGAGTATTTACTTTTTATACTGACGGGAAATTGTAATAACGCTGTCAAACAATATCTGGATGGGCTTTTTCATAAAGTTTAAGGAGGTCGAAACTCCAGCAACTAATTGTATAAAGAAACACCTCTCTATTACAAAACACATTTAAAGTGGCTGAATGTATATGTTTGTGTTCATGCCAGCGACCTATTTGGACAAAAGTGGAAGTGTTTTTACCACACGTTCTGTTGTAAAGGACTTTTCTTGACGATGCTGTATTGCGATGAATATTTTCCTCAGACAGAAAATCATTCATTGATAATTAGAGAATACGTTACAGATGCATCGTTGCATTTCAATTGTTAGATATGGTAATGTGAACTACTTTGGATGTTTTGTGAGCTTAACAGGGTAATGTTATAACTGTCACTTTGTCACAAGCCCAAGAGTTTGTTGTAGCAACCAACGTAACAATAACTTTGATTTATGTAGCGCATTTCATGAAACCAAAGGACACTTGACACAGGTACAGGGGCAGTAGGCCAACACAAACAGTGACTAAAGGAATAAAACATCTGCGCTAAATGGAAAGGGGACGTAATTTAATGTTTGCTACTGCCGTACAACCATTGCTAAATCTAAAGTTGTTTTAGGAATGAAATGGACATAAAACATACTTGAAGGCCAATTCGGAGTTGGTTTAATCTACAATCCCATAATTGTCTCTTATCTGTTGAAAGCCCAACTTAGTGTGACTCGGGTTTAGCCCGTCATCTATCTTTCCCTTTTAGCTTTTAGTTCTTTGTTTATTTCCTTTTTTTCCTGTAACGGTTCTTCCCCAGTATAAGTCATAACTATAGCAGATAACTTAAGATACGATTAGGCCTATATAAAGAAATATCCTGCTACCCTTTTAATAATTTTTAATTATGAACTCGTTGTTGATCCCCTATGGGGAAATTACAATTTACGTCAAAATCTGTGAACCATCAGAATGTGTCGGACCCAAGCAAAAGCATAAATAAAAACAATATAAAAATAGCGTTCTTTTCAATTTTACACTTGTTTGCTGTTACAGTTTCCAAAACATTTAAAAGTTACATATAGTCACTTTAAGTAAGATTAGTACAAAAAAAGACAACCAGTTATGTTTAGTCTAGTTCTTCTTTGGATCTCTTACTTCTTTAATAAACTAAATTGAGACAGGTTCTGCAGTTTTTTTTTTTTGACTGTAGTTCAATCAGTAGTTCAATCCAAGATTGGCTTTGAAAAGTTAAGAAATTGTACTTAATAGTCTATCGCAAATCAAGAAAAATAAATCTACAATCCTGAAAAGCAACAATCCAGCTGGTCCTGTGATGATTGATTATTGTTGAAGTTTTTTTCTTCTGTTTTTCCAGGTTTATCCCAACGAGCGGCACAGCATCCGATGTCCAGAGTCTGGAGAACATTATGAGATTACGCTGCTGCACTTCCTCCAGCAAAACCTCTGATAAGCCTCTCCACACACTGATACTTCCTTTCCTCGCTTCCTTACCTCCTCTCCTTATCTCCTCTTTCCCTTTCTTCCATTTATTTAAACCTTCTCCTTTCACTTGATTTTATGATGCGCTGACAGCAAGCTATGTCAAACCACATCACACCTTGAATTGTTTCATCAGTCTTAAAGGTGCTGAAGCATTTTAGCATCAATAATCACAAGATTATTATTCAGATTTTAGTATAATTACCATAAATGAGACCATCCCTGAGAGAAAGAAGACTTGTAGTTTTTACACTGCATTTTACAGTGGGAAGTCTGTTGGATTGCTTTAAGCCCCAAAACATCCTAAGCATCCTTTGTCCTGGAAAAATGTCTCTAAAGCTTTCTGAGATTGTAGTGATGGCAGGCAAAAAAAAATCACAATGCGACTATGATGCTTAAAATGCTGCTTATTGCACCATTAACAGAACTTTGTCAGCAATGCAAAAAAGTACAGAAGTGGACCTGCCGTGCTCGGTTTTCACTTTTTTTGTGCCATTTTTTTTTTTCTTTTCTTTTTTTTTTTGAACTCTTGTATTTGTACTTTGTTTCTCCGGGACCTGTCTGATAAAGTTATCATTTTCCCGTGTCTGTGAATAAACACTGGAGTGAAGTTAGTAATCATAAAGTTCTATAAGAGCATACACGCAAGCTCTTAACCCCCTTGTCGTATACTCTGTGCCCACATGTGCTAGTATAGATTACTTTTTATGTGCTTTGCCACACACACACACTGATCTACAAGAGAAAAAAATATCACAGACCACATTTTTATTGTGTATTGTTAACAAACATATTTTTATGGATTCTTATGCACTCATTAAGGTGGAAATATGTAGCAACATGTTGTTGTTTCACTAACTTGCTTGCTTTAATCTATCCGGGAAACTTCTTTTTCTTCTTCTGCTGCTGAGGACATTTGCACATATTACGTCTATTTGCCTTGGTGCCAACAAACTGACCTGTAAGAAGATGTATGACACAAGTGTTGGCAGTCTGAGGTGCCTTGCAAGAGTTTTTAGAGTGCCGCTCATACAGTATAAATCAGGGAATCCTAAGACGATGAAATGCCTTGTTACGTGTCTGATGACTATCTGTAAGATGAGCTAACATAACCTGTTCATGGTTAAATGTACTCTAAGATATTGAAGAAATAAACAGAAGTGAACAATCTTGTTTTAAAGTCTTGTCACCGAATGAAAATGAATTATTTTTAAAAGTATTTCAGATGTATTTTTGTAAAATAACACACAAGAGTCCTCTTCTAAAAGTTCAGGCAGTTCTAAGATAAAGATAAATAAAAATGACAACAAACCAATTAAAATCAACCTCAGTAAATAAGTCAGATTCTATTACAAAATGCTAATTTTCAGTCAGGAGGAAAGAGTCAACTCAGCTTCTCACAACATGGGCATTGGCCTGCTGATGAGTGGTCATTGTGTTTGCGTGCTGTTGCACTTTTAAGCATGAACAAAGAGCCAAGATGTATTAAACAAAAACTTTTATTTTATCCACTTAATTAAAGGAAATATAAAATGTCCAAAATGTATACACGTTGAAAAAAATACACTATACATTAATAAAGTAGAAATGTTTAAAACACAAAGTATTACAAAATAAGATTAAGAAGCCCTTATAAAGGGAATCAACACCTGTCAATATGACGGAACATGTCCACTAAGACAATGATTGATTGTATGGCACAGCATAAAAATATCTGATGATCCAGTGCATGTTCACAAAGATCATGAAATGGAGTTAAATACAGTTTGATGTGTTTGTCCTCTTTGGTCCTCTGCTGTTTGAGACAGACGGATCTGCTTATTGCTTTATTGTGGTGGGTGCTATTTTCAGAAGAGTGGTCTTTACAGAGTTGTTTTGTCCGTTTGTGGACGTCCAAAACATCCCTTGTCTTCTGGATTGCTGTCCCCTGAGCAAGCTCGGCCTTCTGGGATATTTACCATTAAGGTTTGACTCCCCACAGCTATTGAACCACCAACCACCTGACAACAAAAACAGCATTTTTAATTAAAAAAAATATGTTTCAAATTTTTTCCAGGTATTGAACCACTCAGACAGTTTGTGTGTTGAGGTTTTGTGGTCAGTGAAGCCGTCATACCTGAGAGCAGTTCAGCACAATTGACATCTGCAGCTAGGTCGTTGTCTCTGTCTGCTGTAGAAAAAGGAAGACCAGATTCTCCGGTTGTCATTATTTTCTCCTGAACCCCAGATAAAGATTCCAGGTGTAGAGCATACTTCTTCTCTTCTCCGTCAAGTTGTAGTTGATACCGAGCCTCCTGTTGCCGCTCTCCTGCCCGATCAGAGATCTCCACCTGCAGGACGTACTGGTCTTGTTTGGAGAGAGAGTGGATGTTCTCCAAGCCCAACCAAAACTCACCTGAGGGGACGAGAAATGTTTGGATTAATTGTTGCCCTTGAGGTTTATTGATGAAGATATTTAAAGAACCTATTTGCGCCAAGTTTCTCACCATTTAGGTGTCCAAAACCTTTCTTGTAGCTTTCCCACAGCTGGTTAAAGTTCTGGGATCCATCGTGACGGTTCTGTATAACGGTCCATCCACCTTCTGCAGAGAGAGGGAAAAAAGATCAAGTTAAAAAGGCTTATAACCCAAAATAAATAATAAATGTGAGAGCCATTTTAATTTCTTTTGAATTCCTATAATTGACATACAACCCTTTTGATCTAAAATGTCTCATGTTAGCCGGAGTGTTTTTTTTAGAGAGTCTATTCTGTGATTTAAGATGTTGAGACAAGTCTAGTTTTGGCTGAAAAGTTGCCTCTCTTAGCCTCTAGCAGTGTAACCAGAGGACCTTTATGGAAAGTTCTTGTTTGACTCACCTGAAGTCATTTGACAGAGGACGTTAAAGGGCTGGGAGCTCTCTGGTTGGATCCTGTAGACGCCGCTGGCTCGCTGCCCACGTACAAACAGGTCATGACAGTCTTTGGCCAAACCTGACAAAGCACAGAAAACTGATCAGATCATTGAGGTTTTTGTTCAAACTGAGGCAGCAGCGAGTGTTCATTCAGGCTCAGGTTTGGGTTTGCAAATGAAATTTGGTACATTTGCAAAGATTCTTGATTAATCAAACTTGCTGCTTTTTTTATACCTTGCTTGAGCTTTCTGTGTCCTAAGAACAAAAAGTACAGAAGGTGTGTTTGAAGTGATGCTGTTGTCCTGATCTTCGGACTGTATGTGAGCTGCTCTGCCAGCAAATCAAGTATTATAAATTCAGGTGCAAAGGTGAAAGTTTGTTCTTATGTCACTTTAGGAAACATGAGTAGCTCCTTGGTGCACTCTGTTTAATGTGTTGTAGATGTGTACTCTCTCAGGCATTTGTGTTTCATCTCAAAGTACTATATTTGTTTATTTGCATTTAGTACTTAAAGAAGAATGCCCTGAAGAGGAAATGACTGCAGTTGTTACTTAGTAGTTAATTTTTCTGAGGCGGCAAAAGTGTTTAGCACTCAATAGGTGAAACCCTTTTACAAAGTCTTTTCAACATCATCACACATTTACTTTTTTCCCTCACTCTCAGAGCTTCTTTGTCTCTATCACTTTAAATTTTTTTAACAGTTTATCTGATATGATTTCTTACCTGATGTGTCTTTGAGGTGCTCTGCAGGCTCTCCCATCAGTGCCGTCTCCTCATCTCTCCGTCGGTGTGATTTTACTCTCTTGTGTGTTACCTGGCGGATCACAGAGAAAGGTTAAGAAAATTCTGATTAATGACTTTACTGCTAAGGTAATCTCAGCAGTTGAAGGTCACAGATTTTTTTCTCTCTCTCAGTGGCTAAATCACACAAGGTTTACAGTTTATTAAGGTGAAACTCACCTTGCTCTGCAGTGTTTGCAGGTACAGACTCTGTTTCTCCAGTTTGTCTTGTTGCTGCGTCATTTTCTCCACCAGCTGGTCAATGCGTTTGTTCTGAGCTGCTACCAGTCTCTGGAAAAATAAAACCTTTGGTCAGCTTCTGATGGAGGTTTGTCTCCAATAGTGACACTCCTTTAGAACATTTACTAGTCTGTGGGGTTTTAATTATTTATCTCATTTGAGAACTACTCATTTTATTCCAGTAAGCTGTAAGAAAGCAGTATTTTCCTCTCACCTGGATTAATGAGACTCTTGTGTTTTCGCGGTTGTTGCTTTTTAATGTCGGCTCTTTAAGTGCCACATCCACCTTCTCCTCCAGTCTGTCTATCCTGGTGTGGATGCCTTCGCTCTGTGTCTTCACCTCCTCGGCCAGCCATTCCCTCTCCTCCTCCTCCTTTTTGCTTCTTGCCTTCAGAGCTTCATCTTGCTCCTGCTGACTCCTCTCCAGGCCAGCCACAGTGCTGTTGAAGGCCTTCAGTTTGGCATTGATGTCTCTCATCTGCGCTTTGGTCTTGTCCACGTGCTCCTTCAGACCCTGGCCCAGCTGCAGGAGGCCGTGAGCCACCACGTTCATGTCGTCCCAGGAGGCGTGTTTGGCCTGGCTCTGCAGAGCTCTTCTGTCCGTGGGGAAAGCGGTTGCTGCGTGCACCAAAATGGTCATCAGGAGGATGAGAAGCTGTGGCATCTTCATTTTTTTGTCGGCTGTTTCAGTGGGAAAGTTGGTTCTGATGTGTGTGTGTCTCTCTCTCTTTCTCTGGTCTGTGCTGCTGAACTGCATTGTGAGGTTTTTATTGCTCAGGGCTGTTGCAGAAAGCTCCTCTGATTGGCTGTTGGAGCTTGGAGGTGGGGCAGGAGGGAGGCTGGGGGCGTGGATAGTCTTTAATAGTAGTCAGTTACCCTTATGCAGACTTGGATCATGATGCAATGAAAGGTCTGAATTACTGATTAAACACTGAATGTTACAGGAATATAACATGGATTCTGTTTTACTTTTACTTTACTGTTTTCTACCAAAGCCCTTTATACATTTCTTTTATGTAGTTGATCTTTTCCAGCTGTGTTCCTTGTAGTGCAAATATTGTATGTAGGGCTGTAATTAACAATTATTTTCTGAACTAATAAACCGTCTATAAAATATCCTAGAGCTGACATTAAATGTCTTGTTTTGTCTAAAGAGTTACCATGTGTTTTTCATCTCTAAAGAAATCCCAATTTTACATCCCCCCAAACACTGAATCAAATAAAACTATTTGTCTAGAGTGTTTTCCATATTTCCATTTTTATTTGAACATTTCATCCATCCATTATTTAAACCAATACCATATGTATAGTTTCAGCATTTTGGTTGAGTTTTGTATGGGAGTGCAGATTGATTGGAAAAAATGTCAGTGAGGGGAGAGGACTCAATGTGAGAAGTAGGGGAAAGTTCAACCCTCAGGCCTTTTTACATACTCAGTCCGGACAAGAAAATCCAACAATTATACGCACACCCTGACACAATGCACGTGATGATGAGGTTCAGATGGTATGCCAAACACTGAAACACACACACATGCAATACATTATGGCAACCCACGTCTTTGTGAAATATCAGAAAAAGACTTTTAAAGAAAAATATTTTACTCAGAGAAAAAAAAAAAAAGTATTGGTCAGATTATAAGTATTTAGAAAATGGACGTTGCATTTAACAAATGTTCTGCCCTTTTGTCTAATGTGATAATTGACTGAATCTCTTTGAAGACATCACCTTGGGCTTTAGGAAAAATGTGATGGGCATTGTTATCCTACTTTTCCACATTCTTACAAGCCAAGCAATCAGTTAATTAAGAAAACAATTGGCAAAAGAACTCCTTAGTTACAGACCTAATTTTATGTATAAAAAGAAAAATGGCAACCTCAAGAACACACTAACATCTAAAAGTGACAGAATAATGAAGTTATTACAATTCATTCTGAGGGGATCATAACTAGGGGAACTAACTTTATAGTCAATAGTTGTGCAGACATTTAATTTGAAACCACAAATGTGAACCTCATGGCGATCCTAGATAAATAATCACCAAAGTCTGTAGGATTCTTTCTCTGCGGACCACGAATGTCTGAACCACATGTCATGAAAATCCATCCAATAGTTGTTGAGATATTTTAGTCTGGAGCAGCGGTGGCCTGACGAACATGGAGCCACGCTGCTAGTGAACCTAAAACAACTAAATGACAACAAATGTCAAGGAAAGTAAAAAGGTCAGTGGGGTTAATGTCTGACGGAAGTCACTTAGTAACAAACTGTTGTGGTGTAAAACAAAACAAAAATTAGAAACCAATATTGGGAAATTTGTCATTAACAGTTCTCAACCACTGACTCCGCACACAGACCAAAAAATAGCCTGCAAGGGGAGGTGGTTTGAAGGCTTTTTAAAACAGTTGAGACATTCGTTTTATTTCTAATAAGAAGAACAAAAAAAACCTTATTGACTCAAAAAGAAACCAGACGGCCGAAGAGGAACTCTATTTGCATGCCGTTTACAAAGTGCAGTAAAATGGAAGTAAAACAAACATTGATGTTTGTCTCAACCATGAATCTGGATAGCTGATTTCATTTGTTTGTCTCCCTAATATAGCCTTTGGGGCATTTACCTGCTTTCACATCATTGTTTGTACTGTCATGATCTGATCTGTGATAAAGTGCACGTATCTTCTGTGGTGCAGGCTGCCGCTCTGCACGTATCCTCAAACCTCTTTCTCTTAGCTGACATGAGGCGGAGCATTATCTGCGGCTCTGTCCTGAAACATCTGGACCAGGAAGTTTTTTGTGATTGGTCAGCGGTATCACAATAGAACACAATGTTTGACTTGTAGATGAGGTTGTGTTTGGACGAGGCAACCTGCATGTCCATGCCTTGGCCCACATTGCAATAACAGCTGTTTCCTGTAAGTTGGAATAAATGTTCAGGAGGTCCAGACACTGGTAAATCTGAGGGTTTGTATTAAAATCACCTTCATTTAAATTTGTGGCGGTCGTCATCAGAAAATGTTGTAACTGAATCCTCAGTCAGGATGTAAAGAACCAGTTAAGAAACATTTGACTTTGTTTAAAGGTAACTTTGTACCCATTTTGTTGACCCTGCTAGCACTTCTTTTGGGGCCACAATTCGAAATAAGCTTTAACATCAAAAAATAATCTAACTTAAAACAGCACATGGGCTGTGGCTTCCTTCCTTTTCTTCCAGTGTGTCACATGAAGAATTCTGTGGGGCCATGTCCACAGTAAAGGAGAACCATCCTAAACCGCTGCAGATATCTTAAACGTTATCCTTGCCCAATGTGCAGCTTGTATTTACGTCCACAACGTAACTACGTTGTTTTTTTGGTTAAACGGAAAGAGGTTTTAAACACACCTATATCTGTATGGATCCTCCTAGAATGGTAATCTGAGCCTGTCGTGGCAAAAACAGCACTTTTAGTGGATGAAATTGATAATGCACATTTGCCCTACAGTATTATATTCCTCAATCTCAGCGGCGGGACGGGTTTGCTTTACAGTTGTAGCAAAGCAAAATGATAATAACCAACCGTCAGCAATGCAGACACAGACGAGGAGGAACCCCCCTGACCTCGTACTGAAATGATGTTTACCTTAGTAAAAGTGTGAAACAGCAGCTACTTTATGTCGGATTGAATGCTTGTGTTAAAAAATAAATCAGGCGTTAATCAACAGTTACTCAGTACTCAAGTAGTTTTTTCACCAAGCTCTTTTTTTACTTTTACTGTACTGTACAGTACTGGAGTACAAATTTTGGATGGTCACGTGAAGAGACTGCAAACTACGTTTGACTGCTGAAACGCAGTCTGGTGGTAGAGCGTTTAGCGGAAGTCTTTCTCTCTGTCGAAATATAACATTAAAATGAGGCGGACGCGGGGGGGGAGGGATAAAACAATGATGCTTAGAATACCAAAGAGGTAAAAAGAAAAGTAATAAGCTCATTATAGCGTAATGTAGCGGAGTAATAGGAGAGTTTCTTTTTCACAAATATACTCTAGTAAAACTAAAAAGTATAGGGATTTAAAACTACTTCTAGAAGTATAATTTTTTCAAAAACTTACTCAAGTAAATGTAACGGAGGAAATGTAACTTGTTACTACCCACCTCTAGTAATTCAGTTCTTGCTAAATACCGGACCAATTTCAAAGATTGTTGTTCCCATCAGTCTTACACACAAAAAAATAGGAAAATGGGGTCCATGAAGAAAAAAAAAGAAGAAAAAAATACCCTTTAATTCATCGTGGCTGTAACTGCTTTTACTAACTGTTAGTGTAGCAGTGTGTAGTGTTTTTGAGCTCTGAAAACCGCTGCAAACAAAACTATGAGAGCACTAAGAGTGAACCAAAACAGTAAAGCAGACTGGAGAGCCAAACAATGAGCTGAAATTCATTGTACAGAAAGCTGTTTTCAGAGAAAAAGCTTTTAAAAAAACCCACTGGAGCTGGTGAACATAGGATTATTTGGCAGCTAAAGAGCCAAATATTTCCCTCAGGTGTTGGTGGAGACCAAAAACAGAGCTACCGAAAGTGAATATTTGACATACACTCATCAGGTGTTGCTTCGTGTCTACTGAATGTGTAAATGGCCAACTGTTTGCTAACAAGTACGCCATATCAAGTTTATAATGTGATATGTCAGTGTTGTGCTCCCCACAAGTTATTCCAGCTTTAAAGTGATCCACTAAATAAAACAATGTAAGAAATACTCAACCTCTTTAGACAACATTTTCTACAAAAGGTTTGTCACTTCATGTGTGTCATCAATTAAAAGATTTTAAAATCAAATTTAAAACTCTAAACCCGGCACCTTTTCAAGTGACAGGACATCTATTAATAAAAGGATTTTAAATGTTTTTTATGCTGTTAGTCTTTTCCGCTTGGTCTACATACTTACATTTTTAAATACATATTCCAGTTCAAGTTAGCGTTGAATGTAATATGAGACTAAGTCAAAGTTGAAATGTGGATGTTGAATGCAGTGATGCCCCTAGATATTTTAGGCATTTAAATGATAATCTTCAAATAACAAACAAAATAGTAATATTGTCCCTTAACAGTATATTAACTGCTGTTATCTGCCAATTTATAAATCTTAACACACAGTTTTCCTCTGCTAACATGTCCTGAAACATCCCTGCGCCTCGAGGGCGCCGAGTAACACATGTTCCATCAGATCTGCACATGTAAAATACATGAGGTTCCACAGAGGAGTAGGGGGGTGATGGCGGGAGTAGACTGTGTTTCTAGGCACCCAGTGGGTTAGTTTGTGAAAGGTGAGGGAGTTGCCACGTGTCTGGTATGTTGCATCAGCCTCTGAGGGCAGAAAATATCCACGGACTCTGTTCAGGATCAGACATGCTCAGCTGGAGGGCGAGACCAACTCGCTTGTAGCTCACAGCGACAAAAACATCCAGAAGTTGTATATGTCTGTTTGTGTATGTGTTTGGGTGTGTGTTTCTGTGTGTGTTTTTTTTGTCTCCCTCCCTCCCGTCTTTCCTGGGAAGCATTCTGTCTCCAGTGTTTTGTTTGTAATTGTTTGTTTTCTGTTGGATATTCCCCAAAATGAAAAATGATCACAAATAAAAACATTGCAGTAGTTCATTCCGTAGGGGGTTGGGTTGGAAACTGAAAGGTTGCTGGTTCAAGTCCCCATATGGACCAAAGTACAGGATGTGGATTGGTAGCTGGAGAGATGCCAGTTCATCTCCAGGGTGCTGCCAGGTGCTTTTGAGCAAGGCACCATACCCACCAACCGCTCATGGCGCTGGTCCAGCACTGGCAGCGCACTCACTCTGACATCTCTATTTGTGCATGAATAGGTCCTGAGCGTGCGTGTGTATTTCAGGCATGTGTGTTGTGATTACTAACAAAAACAGAGTGTGAATTGTAATTTCCCCACTGGAGATCAATAAACAGTATAAATAATTATTGAATCTTGTTTGTTTTATCCGTAACAAAACCAAAGTGTAAAAATTACAAGCTGGGGTTTCATAGTGGGTTACTTGGCTCTGATTAGTTCTTGGCAATAAACGGTGACTTTTTGGAGCCAGTTAGCCTATGTCTCATTTTTACACTAAATGTTAA
Organism: Etheostoma cragini; assembly: GCF_013103735.1. NCBI lineage: Eukaryota > Metazoa > Chordata > Actinopteri > Perciformes > Percidae > Etheostoma > Etheostoma cragini. Next base: position 9,152,279 of record NC_048415.1, on the reverse strand, counting down.
TAATGAGCTTTGGAGGTTCTCGTTGGTCATTTGTGTTATCTTTAAGCTAATTGGCTGCTGGCTGTAGTTTATTTACCGTACAGACACAAGAGTCAATCTTCTCAACTAACTCTAACCAAGAAAGTGAATTGGCGTATTTCCCAAAGTGTCCCTTTAACCAACTTTAGCATTAACCTTTTTTAAATAAAAACGTTTTGCATTTTTATGTAAAGGAATTTCATCATACATTTTGTACCTATTTCCAGTCAGTGAGAGTCATATAACATTTTCTATTTCTATATTTTCAAGGAAACAAATCACCAAAAAACTGTTTTGTACTTTTGTTTATTTATTTTATTTGTTTATGAATTTATTTCAAAAAGTTATACGTTTTGGAGAACAGTCTTTAGTTTTGGCTCGTCTCTTCTTTTAGTTTTTAGTCTTTTCAGTTCATTTGGCAGAAAAGAAAAAGTGTGTGAAAGGTAACGTGTATAGTTTTGTGTGTTGATGTCATGGGGGATTTATAAAAAGCAGCTATTATTTACAATTCAAAGGTTGAATCTCCGTTCATTCACTTGCATCACACTGACCTTTTACCCAGATTCCACAGCACACTGGTGCTCCCGCTCGCTTTGGGACCCGTTTCCTTTTGTTTTTGTACAATCCGATTCTTCAGCTTGCACTTTAACCTAGAAAGCAGCAGTTTCGGGGAAACGACGGCATCCAACCCCTGATCAAAGAGACGTTGGCATTTAAGTCACTGGTGTGCTGGGTAAATACCTTTCCTGTTTTAAGATGTGAGGTAGGTTTTTATGGCTACTGTGAAACACTGAATTTATAGTTTTAAAGTGATTAAATTAGCACCTGAAACAGAAAATCAATACTTGATCATCACATGACTTAAAGTTTCATTGTGTATATATATTATATATTTTCTGGCTCTGATGTCAGGTTGCTCCACTACTTTGATTCAGACTGAAATATCTATTTGATGGATTGCCTTGAAATCTCATTCAGACATGTATAGTGTGGTCCCCAGAGGATAAATCCCACTGACTTTTGTGATTCTCTGACTTCTCCTTCAGTGCCATCAGCAAGTCAACGTTTCACTAAAACTGTGAAATATTTTAATGTCAAGTAGGGTAACAAAATTGTGCTTGTAGACTTAGAAACAAGGCACAATAGTACATTTAAAACTCTGCCAACTTCCTCAGCTCCGCACAGCTGGCCATTCACGGCGTGAAGTGGGGGTAAATGTTGAATTATCGGTTTTGCAAAGTTTCAGAAGTCGGAAAGGTGTGTGTGGGGAGGAGGAGGTATCCAACACGGACCAGGCCAACACATCCTCGAAACACGACAGAATAGTTCAATTTTAAATTACTTCCAAAACGTCATACATGTGACCGTTCAGTCGTTTTCTAGGTGAGGACAGTCTGGACATCCTGACACGTTTAGTCTTGTTTAGACCAACTTGAGCCGTTGCTAGTGTGAAACTTGGGCGGGCCGTATAGATGCAGAAGAGGCAGCTTCTGTTTAACAATCAAACAAACCAAAGGCTGTTTGAGAGCAAAAGTTGTTTTACATGACACCTCCCTGTATGATTTTTATTTTGAAAATAAAACCCCAGTTGACCCAGTTTTTGTCTTACTATTAGACAGGTATTAACCTCTGCCTCAGTTCAGATATTTACTCACATGTGGCTTTGCTGGTTTACTGCAACCAGCATCACTTTACTTGGCTGTGACCTCTGCTGGGAGAGGGTCAAATCCCTTCTCTTACACAGTTCACCTTTTACCCAGAAACCAAGAGGAAAGCCTGAGGCGTGTGAAATTGAAGAGAAAACTTCTGTGTAGGGCGCCCAGATGGCTCAGTTGGTATAGCGGACGCCCATATATAGAGGATGTTTGCTCCTTGACGCAGCGGCCACAGGTTCGACTCCGACCTGGAGCCCTTTGCTGCATGTCATCCCCCCTCTCATGTCTTTGTCTGTCCTGTCAAAAATAAAGGCTGGAAAGCCCCAAATAAATAATCTTTAAAAAAAAAGAAAATTCTACATATTCAGTCTAAATGATTTTATTTGCAACCACGTTTTACGGTGATCAGTTTTCAATTATTAGAAAATAATCAGAATTGTTTTTTTTCTTCTGTGTTTTTAATTCTTTTCAATTTTATGTACTGCCAAACCAAGTCAATCGGCAGGAAATTATCACCCACTACTTTCATTATTGATTAATCTTTTAAGTCATTTTGTTGTCAAAACTGCCAAGACCATTCTCCAACCTGCTGTTTCATAAAATGAATAGGGCTACTTTTTGATCTAGGTTTTGATCTGAACAAACATAATGTCACCTCTGGGACAATGGGTTTATATACACTACAGGAAATGATTATCAGATTGATTATAATTAGTTTAGATTAATAATGCAAACATTTGTTAGTAAGATTAGGTTAGTTTGATTATGCTTGCACTTGTTTTTCTGAAGCCACACAAGGAGCTTGTTTCCCTCTTCAGGGGCCAAACTAATGCAAATGTGTTTATGACCTCTTCCTGTTTGGACTTTCCTTGAGGCCTGCAATAAATAAAAAAAAAACATGTTTTGCTGCCAGTGTCTCTGGACTTTGATTCACACTAAGAGAACGTGATGGACAGGTATTCTCCTATCTCTATCCTGTCAGTACCACTCGCTGCTCAGTGGGGAAATTACTTTTTGTTCTTTTAAAGAGCTGCTGGCCTCATACTCTGTTTTTCCTTTCCGGTAGCTCACTGTGTACAAAGGTTTCTACCACGGCAGAATAATAAGAAGTGAAGGGTCAAATAATACACAAAGGTGTAAGATGTCACCTGTGAGCAAAGACTACTGCAAATCATAAGAGAGCAATACACCCTTTTCTTTACACTGACTTCACAAAGACAAACCAGGACGATGAATAATTGTTTATCTTGCTTCAAGATGAGGGTACATTTTACGGTTTAAGAAGAAATATAACATAATATAAATAAGAGATCAGAACAGTTAATTATCAAGCATTGATGAGTTTGAACTTACTTACGTTTTTAGTGAATAGCTCCAATAAACCGAATGAATGCTCCTGTATGAAATTTTCCATCAGGAGTTCGTGGAGTTTAAAGCAGAGGTGGTGATGTCGCCCCACATAACCACCTCTCACAGAGGTTCTTGGTTCTTAAACCAAAACTTGGTTCTTATACCAAAGCTAATGTTGCTCTGTGTCTTTTAAATGTAATTTTTCATTTATTGATAACCAAATTCACAATTATAGGCCAAACACTGTTAACACTGAAATCACCTTATGGAGCACTAAAAAGTATAAGGTTAAGCTTTATTGTTATTGTACAATACAGGTGGGACAAAGGACGACCTCTGCAGGCAGGTAAAACTGGCTGGCGAAAATCAGCCAATCAGGAGCGGTACTGGATTTACACAATAAAAAGCAGTTGTAGCCCCCTCCATGCTAAACACATATAAATAAATTAATATTCACATATTTTAATAATTAGAATATAATAAAATATAACAAATAATATAAATGTAGCAGTTAAGGAAAAAACCTAATATTTACAAAGAATATACAATGTAGCAACAAATAAGTCAATGTTCAAAGTTCATTCTTAAACTACGGAACAACTGACCTAAAGGTCCATTTAGAAACTGTTCTGGAGCTAATTCAGCTTGAAAACTATTAGATTAAATTTGGAAAATTAACAGTGGTTAGTTTCAGGATAAGATTAGTATATTATGTTCAACTGAAAATGAAAATATGTGTGCGTGTGCATAGACATACTGTGTATATGGGAAATTTTCTTTTCTTGTCACTTCACTTCTATACTTGGTCCAGTACATTACTGATTTAAACTGTTTAAATTAGAATCAAATGACTGTTGATGTATTTCTCATGCCCACTTAGTTTTGAATTTAAAAGTCAAGCAGGGCGTGTTCATGTCTCTTGGGTCCGTGACCCTCAGGACAGGAGGTCAGGCTGACCTGCAGGAAAGAGAAGCCATAAAATGTGTCAATGCTAAGTGCAACTTCCTCCATCTGTGTGTTCCATCAGAAAATTGTCCCCATTCTTGAATGCTGCAAGCTTGTCATGGTTGTTTTAGGTCTGTTTTCAGGTCAATAGCAGCACACATACCAGGAACCCTAACTAAACATTAAAGTGGCAATACAATTTTAAAAATGTACTTACTGTGGGTAAAAAAAAAATGCCATTCAAAAATGTTCTATTGCCAGGTAAAACTTCTCCCTGTAAAAGTAGAGACGTACTAATTATATTAACTAATAACCACAGATTGTTGCCACTGTCGCATTAAATGCTTGCTCTTTGGGGAATTACTGGAATTTTTGGGTCTTTGCAAATTAAAGAGTGTGGTCTAGACTTACTCTATATGTAAAGTTTCTTGAGATAACTCTTTTTATGATTTGATATTATCTATAAAATTGAAACAATTTGAATAGATCGTATCAAATAAGGATCTAGTCTCTGTAACATCACACACAGGTTTCTGAAGAGTCAAAATGAAGCTCAAAGTGGGTGGCTCCTTGTGGCTCCAGCCGTCGCCATCTTGGAAGTGCCTGACGTCACCTAAATGCTGGCAGAAATGGGCAAAGATGTGGAGTGTGGATGGAGTTTAGGTGGGCCGAAAGAAGTGTATAGTCTATGCTCGCCTCCCATGACGGCAGCCAACTGTCACTAAAGGCGGCCATGCCCTTAATTATTCACAACTTTAAGCTTTCATACAATTTAAACTTTAACGTTATAAAAACAATTCACCCCCCACCCTACAGTTTCAGAGATGTTTTTGTTGTTGTTTTTGAATGTGATTATCTACTGCATTAGCGTTTCCAGTGAGTCAGCAAGCTGTAAACACATCAACTGACATATCTACTCCTTATAAAGTCATTATGGAAAAGGTGTGTCTCGTAAAAGTATAGTGTTTTATAAAAAAGTCATAAAAAGTGTCCCTTGTGTCTCATTTTAGTAGGAATGTTAGATTAGTTTACAACTTGTTATCTTGTTTTGTTAGCCTTATTTTTCAGGAGAGTTATATTTAGCTGACCAACTTTAAGGCCCATTTATTATTTTTATATAATTATTTGAATCTTTATTTTGGGAAAATAAACAACATTTTCTGAGCTTTAAGACTGTGTTCCCATGTTCCTTGACTTCTTGGTCCACAAGCAGTCGTAAAAAAAAAGAAAGTCAGTATAATAGTTGGAATATTAGTATAGTATTTAATTAAAATTAAAAAAAAGTCAAAGTGTAGTATGTCATAAAAATTGTCATAGAATATTTAATCATAAAAAGCTCAAATAAGTCATAGGATAGTATGTCTTAAAATGTAACAAAAACGTCATGGTATAGTATGTTTTAAAAAGTCATAAAAATGTCATAGCAATGTATGTCACAAAAATCATTAAAAGTCATAGTATAGTATGTCATTTAAAATCATAAAAATTTATGATTTAGTATGTCAGAAATAGAATAGTACAGTATGTCAGAAAAAATCATAAGAAAGAAGTCGTAGTATGCCTTAAAAAGTAACAAAAAAGGCATGGTCTAGTATGAAAAAAAGTCAAATTATAGTACGTCATGAAAAGTCAATAGTTATAGTACATCATGTCATAAATAATCACAACAAATCATAGTGTAGTATGTCATACAAAAGTCATAAAAAGTCATAGTATAGTATGTCATAAAACGTTATAGTATTGTATGTCATAAATTAATTGTCTTGTATGTCATGAAAAAGTCATAGTATCGTATGTCATTAAAAGTCATAAAAAAAGTCATACAAAATCCTAAATCCCAAAATCATAAAAGGTCATAGCATTGTATGTCCTGAAAAATAATAAAATGCTATAGAATACTATGTCATAAAACGTCATAGTGTAGTATTTCATAAAAAGTCATAGTATTATATGTTGTAAATAAGTCATAGTTTGTCATACAAAAATCCTAAAATGTCATAGACTAGTATGTCAGAAAATGCCCAAAAAGTCATAGAATAGATGTCAGAAAATGACGAAAAATTATCAGCATAGTATGTCATGAAAATTCATAGTACTGTATATCATAAAAAGTCTTACTATTGTATATCATAAAAAGTCGTAGTATTGTATGTCATAAAAACGTTATAAAAAAATCATAGTATTGCATCTTATGAAAAAGTCATAAAAACGTCATAAATAGTATGTCATAAAAAATACTAAAATGTTATAGTATAGTATGTCATAAAAAGTAATATTGTATAGTATGTCATAAAAAGTCATATTGTATAGTATGTCATAAAAAATACTAAAATGTTATAGTATAGTATGTCATAAAAAGTCATATTGTATAGTATGTCATAAAAAGTCATATTGTATAGTATGTCATAAAAAAATACTAAAATGTTATAGTATAGTATGTCATGAAAAGTCATAGTTTTGTATGTCATAAAAGGTCAAAGGAAGTC
>NC_048415.1:9131487-9145725 GCF_013103735.1 Etheostoma cragini | reverse complement strand
ACGTTTAATCATAGTATTGTATCTTATAAAAAAGTCATAAAAAAGTCATAGAATAGTATGTCATTAAAAAGTCAAAAAAGTCACAGTATATAGTACGTCATAAAAAATACTAAAATGTTATAGTATAGTATGTCATGAAAAGTCATAGTTTTGTATGTCATAAAAGGTCATAGGAAAGTCATAGTATGTCATACAAAATCCTAAAAAAGTCATGGAATAGTGTGTCAGAAAATGCCAAAAAAATCACAGCGTTGTATGTCATGAAAAATCATAAAACATTATAGTATAGAACATCATTAAAAAGTAATAGTATAGTATGTCATAAAAAGTCATAGTATTTTATATCATAAAAAGTCATAGTATTTTATGTCATAAAAAAGTCATAGTATAGTGTGTCATAAAAAAAATCATAGTATGTCATAAAACATCATAAAAAATCATAGTAGTGTGTGTCATAAAAGTTAATAGTATAATATGTCATAAAATTTCATAAAAAACGTATTTGTACTGTATGTCAAAAAACATACTAAAAAAGTCATAGACTAGTATGTCATAAACAAATCCTAAAAAGTCATAGTATAGTATGTCAGAAAATGCCCAAAAAGTCATAGAATAGTATGTCAGAAAATGCCGAATAAATTACAGCATAGTATGTCATGAAAAATCATAAAACATTATAGAATAGTATGTAATAAAAAGTTGTAGTATAGTATGTCATAAAAAATCATATCATAATATATGATAAAAAATCATAGTATAGAACACCATAAAAAGTAATAGTATAGTATGTCGTAAAAAGTCGTAGTATTGTATATCCTAAAAAGTCCTACTATTGTATATCATAACAAATCTTAGTATTGTATGTCATAAAAACGTTATAAAAATCATAGTATTGCATCTTATAAAAAACTCATATGTATGTCATATATAGTATGTAATAAAAAGTCGCAGTATAGTATGTCATAAAAAATCATATTATTATATAAGATTAAAAAAATCATAGTATAGAACATCATAAAAAGTAATAGTATATTATGTCATGAAAAGTCATAGTATTGTATATCATAAAAAGTCGTAGTGTTGTATGTCATAAAAACAATATAAAAAATCATAGTATTGCATCTTATAAAAAAGTCATTAAAAAGTCAAAAAAGTTATAGTGTATAGAATATATATAATTTTTTTTATAGTATAGTATGTCATAAAAAGTAATAGAATTGTATGTCATAAAAGGTCATAAGAAAGTCATAGTATTTCATACAAAATCCTAAAAAAGTCATGGAATAGTGTGTCATAAAAAGTTGTTATATAGTATGTCATAAAAAATCATAGTATTATATGTTGTAAAAAGTAATATGTCATAAAAAGTCATAGTATAGTATGTCATAAAAGAAATCATATCATGTCATAAAACATCATAAAAAAGTCATAGACTAGTATGTAATAAACAAATCCTAAAAAGTCATAGTATAGTATGTCAGAAAATGCCAAAAAAATCACAGCATAGTATGTCATGAAAAATCATAAAACATTATAGAATAGTATGTAATAAAAAGTCATAGTATTGCATATCATAAAAAGTCATAGTACATGTCATAAAAACGTTATAAAAAATAAAAGTATTGCATCTAATAAAAGTCATAAAAAGTCATAGAATAGCAAGTCATTAAAAAGTCTAAAAAGTCATAATATAGTATGTCATAAAAAAGTCATACAAAGTCATAATGTAGTACGTCATAAAAAGTTATAGTATGAAGTACTGTATGTCATAAAAACTCCTAGTATAGTATGCCATAAAAAGTAATATTATAGTATGTCATAAAAAATTCATAGTATAGTATGTCATAAAAAGTCATAGTATCTTATGTCATAAAAAGTGTTTACATTAAGTCGAATTGTGACGTAATGTTACTGGTGTTTCTCATCACCTACTTAAAATCAAGCATGAGTTCCAATTATTTTACTTTTGTGGCAGTACCAAAATTAAACTAAAACCAGGGGAAGAATACTGAGTCTGTTGAAACAACATGAGCCTTCTTTGACAAAAACACTTTACTCAAGGTCCACTCATAAGCTTTTTCCTGCGCTTTTAGCCACATCTTCATGGGCTTCCTCAAGATATAGACTTCTGTCATGTGATAACAGGTGGTAGTACAACCCATTTTATTTTGACATGTGGTCTTTTGTTTTGGATGTGAATAGCCTTGGTGAAATTGGAGGGTCGCCGGTTAAAGTCCACATACAGACCAAAGTACGGCGTGTGGATTGGTAGCTGGAGTGATGCCACTTTACCTCCTGGGCACTGCCACGTGCCCTTGAGCAACGTGCTGGTCCAGCTGGCCCACTCACTCTGACATCTCTCCCTTTGTGCATGAATAGGACCTGAGCATGTGTGTGTATTTCATGCCTGTGTGTAGTGATTACTAACAAAACAGAGTGTAAATTTCCCCACTGGGGATCAATAAACAGTATAAATTATGAAGTAAAAGTACCTTAATATTGTACTTGAGTAGAACTACACTACTAAATTAAGTGTCCTTATATGCATCCCAGAACTTGTGACAGTAAACTGTCGACTTTATTTAAGAGGTACAAAAATCCTCATGAAATCTGCCTTTAAACTGAAACAACAGCGTCCTCAGCTGCTGCTTAGCAGAAAAAGCACTTGTGAGGCTCAAGGGTACACTCAGTTGTTTATTTCCACAATAAATGTAACTGTGACTAGACTGTAACACGTCTCAAGCAAGCAGTGTCAGACTGGTTGAATCACATATTTGATATACTCTAAACTATTTGCTGAAAAACAAAAGATCATTGTACTTATGAAACATGGCAAAAGCGCTGAAACGATGACTATCGTATTGACATCACTCCCGGAAAACCGCTGTAGGCTGATGGGTGGATCGACATTTGTAGCATGCGGTTATGAACGAATAGCTAAGCATTTTGGAACTGTTGTCACTTTGTTTGGCGCCGTCTGAACAAACTGACAAACAAGCCCTCACGTTACCACGCTGTCGTAAGCAGCCAGGGGCTCTGGATCTTGTTCTGGATTTGAGGATTGGGCTGTCAGTCATTGGTTCCTTCGAACTGCAATCAGCGGCAAACTGAAGAAAGCTGCGACAAAATCAACAGTTGGACAAGAAATGACCATATCGGACAAGATATTGCCTTCAAAATAAAAGCACAGAATGGGTAATTTGAAATATTCTATAATATAGCCTGTTACAGTGTATACAAAAACAAAAACACTTTGCATAGGCATACAACCTTACAATGTGTATTGGCATAAATAAGTCTATTGTTGTTGCATTCCTGGACAATGCCACAAATGGACATGTATTTAAAGGACAATGCATGCTTTGAAAATCAATAGAGCACATCACCAAAAACAGATCCAACAGAAATTGGAAACGGAAAAAGTAAGGTTTTTATCAAAACAAATCAGAATCTGCTTTATTGGCCATGTATTGCGCAAACAAAATTAATAAAAAATAACAATGAAAAATATTTGACTTGTTTTACATAAATTACACACAGTTCCAAGAACAATTTATAGGAAGAAAGAAATGGCCATAAAGCTAAAATCAAGGACAACAAAACTGAACAGAGATATAGCAAAAATAATCATATAACTATTATTTGAATAAGAGAGGTGTACACATGAATAGCCTATATATAAAGAACAACACCGACCCACAACACACAATGTCTCTGGTGGTGATGGTGAGGTCAGGCACTTGTTCAACCTGAGTCTGGAGAAAGTCCCGGACCTGTGGAAGACCTCCTGTGTGGTCCCGGTACCAAAGTCGCCACGCCCCAAGGAGGCAAACCACTTCGGGCCTGTTGCCTTGACTTCTCACCTGATGAAGACCATGGAGAGGATCATCCTGCGGCATTTGCAAACCCTGGTGGGCACACAGCTGGACCCCCTGCAGTTTGCTTACCTTTGCTAGCCTGGGATTGGGGTTGACGATGCAGTGATCTACCCATTGGACAGATCGCTGCAACACCTGGAGAACAGCGGGAGCACTGTGAGAGTCATGTTTTTCGACTTCTCCAGTGCTTTTAAAACCATCCAGCCTTTGCTGCTCAGAGTGAAGAAGGAGCACGTTGGAGTGGACCAACACCTGGCTGCATGGACAACAGACCACAGTATGTGAGGCTCCATCACTGTGTGTCTGACGTGGTGCATTGCAGTACAGGTGCACTCCCTTTTTCTTTTCACCATCTACACCTCTGACTTAACTCACAACACCCCCCACTGCCACATCCAGAAGTTCTCCAATGACACAGCCGTTGTTGAATGTGTTTCTGAGGGGAACGATTTGGAATACAAGTTGGTTATCGGGGACTTGTCAGCTGGTGTGAGCTTAACCAGCTTCAGCTCGACACCAGCAAGACGAAAGAGGTCAACTTCCCACTTCTCACCGGTGAGCATCCAGGGATCGGACGTTCAGGTAGTGGAGAGCTACAAATTCCTGGGCGTTCACCTAAAGAATAACCTGAACTGGACTGATAACACCCATGCACTCCACAAGAAGGGCCAGAGTCCTCAATCTGCTGAGGAGACTCAGGTCCTTTGGAGGGTGCAGGACTCTCCTCAGGGCTTTTTATGACTCTGCGGTGGCCTCTGCCATCCTTTATGCTGTGGTCTGCTCGAGGGGGGGCAGCTCGGACCGGGACAGGAGCAGACTCAATAGACAGATCGGCAGAGCGAGCTCTATCCTGGACTGTCATCTGGACTCTATAGAGAAAGTGGGGGAGAGAAGGATGTTAGGAGGATGTAAGCCCCCCCCCCCCCCCCCCCCCCCCCCCCCCCCCCGCCGGTGTTAGGAGAGGTACCGAAGGTCGTTCATCCCGGCTGCTGTCAGACCCTACAACCCTACAACACCTGCACCACCTGATAATGGTGATAATGGCCTGTTGTTTGTTGGTTTGCTTTTTACTGTAGAAAACTGCTGCTGAATTTACACACTGGGAGAAAGTGTTATCTAATCAAATCTACAAACCAAGTGTCAAATTACTAGATTACTTTAGGCTGCAAGTGGCTGTTTATATAGGCCACAGTATATACAAGTATGGAAGCATACACATGTATATCCATGTCTATTTACAGTAGACTGTACAAAGTGTGCATGATTTATATTTCGATTGATGGAAAGTTGAACTAAACTAATGGAAAACTGAAAAACTATAATTGGTTAAAATTGGCTTTTTTATTTTGAAATCCTTAACCGGAAAACTTGTTTTACATGTTACGTAACTTGACATCAGTCAGAGGTAGGAGTTTTTTTTAAAGTTTTTTTTCATCTTCTCCTCCTCAACTTTTCTTACCTTCTCCCGAAAGACATGACAAGTCTCAGTGAGACTGGACGGAGAGAAGCCAGAAGGTAAGAACTAGCCATAGGGAACTATTGATACACATGATACTGATACGTATTGATTTGCTGATTATTGCCTGACTGGTCGACTCCAGCTAACAAAACGACAAAACCATTCACGCTGCGAGTGTTCCTCACAGTGTAACAGTGAATTATTGATCACACCTATCGTAATTGTCTCCGCAACGCTTTTAATAAGAGTTGGAAATCTTTATAAAATTATGGTTGACTGCAGTGATCTGTTTTTTTGATGCTCTTTTATTTTTCACTACTTTTCCTTAATAATCACCCAACCAAAGGTTCTCTTCTAAACGTAAAATTTAAATTTGACTGTCTAAAAACTGGTGTTTTAGGGTATCATACTCTAAAAAGAAACGTGATTAATAGTTTTAGATCAGAATCAGAATATAATTTATTGCCAAGAAAGTAGCCTAACACTTACAAAGAAATTTGCCCTGGTTGGTGCATCCATAAACATATTAAAAAATATAGGCATATTGATATTTTAGTTATGCTTTTTTGCTCTTCAGCTTTGATGTTGAGCTGAAAGCAGTCTTATACAATGTTGTGCGTTTTGGGATCATACTTTTGTTGTTGTTGCTCCACAAACCAGTTCATGCATCTTTTAAAAGCATCTTAACAACTTTTTTTTGTCTCTTTCTTTTAATTAGATTTTCTTTTGTGTACACAAACTCAGTTCTTGTTCTCAAAACGTCATGGTTCTCTGTCTATTTTATCTTCCTTGTTTTTCTCTCTTCCCTAAAGCACTAGGCCCATTCTTTTGGAAAGTGCTTCCTAAATAAAGTTTGTTTGCTTGCTGGTAGAGAGCAGATATACAAGAAATAGCTTGCAGATTCATGATGCTATTAAATGGGATGGAAATCTCTCCCCACCCGCTATTGTCATGGGTGTTAAACCTCGTCCCCCCTCCTCATCCCCCAGCTGATCTCTTTTCTGTTATTACGCTGTGTATCATCATCATTTTGACTGGGGTTGGATGTTCAGCTGTTCAGTCGGTCACAATCAGAATTGAAAACATAAACAGTAAACAATCCCTAAGTATCCAAATACGGGAAGAAATCCACCATAGAAGATGCAGAAACATCTGAGTAAAATATGGTCCCTCCCCTTCCCAAGGGGTTGTGGAATGGGATTCTGGGAAACTTCTATAAAATCTGTTATCTTTGCCTAAGCTTAACCAAGTGTTTAGTAGCCTAACCTTAAAGCGGCTATAATCCATATTCTTTGATAATAACAACATATTAAATGACAATGTGTCGAAATGTTGCGGGAATCTGCAGCTCCCCTCAGCTTTTCCAACAAGTTCTAGTCATTGTTTAGCTGTCCCATCCACAACATTACTGTTTTGGCTCACTCTCACTGCTCTCATAGTTGCATTTCCAGCTTTAGAAGGCAGCTGTTTTCAGCAAAAAGCTCTAACTAGCCGCTGGACACTACCTGCTCAGCATCAAACAGCAGACAGACAGTGAACATAGTGGAGCATTTTGCGGCTAAATAGACAGATGTTTCTCTCAGGAGTTGGTGGAGACCAAACACAGCGCTGAAAGAGAATGACTGTTGAACATTTAATGTAAACAACCGATGTGTTTGAAACCTCGGATTACAGAAGGGTTGTAGGGTTTGTAACTGTAAAAGAGAGCTGCACATTCAACTTAAACTACAATTTGTGTCCAGTTTGATAACTGGTGATGGTTGCTGCTGTTTGGGAGAAGTAATGAAGTTTAGTTCTTGTTTATGATTGAGTTTAAATGATTTGATAGTAATCATTGAGAATCTATTGTGTGGTTTGGGAATAATCATGTAAAGAATGTGGAACAACGTGATTGGATAACATGCTAAAGAGAAACAATAAATGTTTATTTGCTTAAGTTTGGAATGTCAGGATGCGGGGGCTTTTTTGTTGAACTTCCACTTTAGCGTCTTCTTGTTAAATGAAACACATTAAAGCTAGAGTTTGAACTATCTCATTAGTTTAAACTTTAATGCAGTTTTAAATGGATGCAGTCAACTGTAGTTTGTCAGATTGGTTGTTTCTTGATGTTTTTTTTGAAATAATCTAAGGCAAATACATTTCCTAAAGTGATAACTACGAGACAATTAGCTGCACAAGCAGGAGATGCATAAGCAGATATTTACATTTTAAATTAGTGTTAATCTCTTAACATGTTTCTGTCTCTCAGGGGAAACAGTCTTTTTGCAACTGGACTCTGGGGTTTGACTTACTGCTGTCACTTCAAAAATAGATTCACTGAAAGTTTAGTTGGAAGTGTCAGTGATACACTCTGATACTCTGTATTTCCTCTCCTGGTCCCGATATGTTTTTGTTTCATACACGCTTTTCTCTGAATGCATGTTTTCTTGCCTTGTTTACACCTTACAACAGTGTATTTAATTAAACCTGAATTAAATTTGGGTGTGTGCTCATACTTAGGAGCCTGATAAGATGCATGCTGTTGTATTTTTAGCTCTATTACGAGTGGTTTTAATTTTAGCGCCTCAAGACTGAGTTCTCTCTGTACTCCAGTGACATGATGAGCGAAGAGAAAGCTGGTTAAGATGACAGCGTACTACAGCTAGAAACAAAATTGGCATTTTTTGGTAATCTGGTAAGTTTGCAATCCAAAAGAACCCCTGTGTTATGATATATTTGCATCTGTGCATGGGCAATGGTTTTCTTGTAGTTTATTAACAGCATACGCTATTTGTTTTGGTGCTGTTTCAGATACAGGTTACACAGTAAAACAGTTTGAGGAGCCTAACCGAATGTGTCCCGAGGCTCATCAGACGCCAAAACACTGTACAGAGGATTGTATTACTCTGGGAAAAGATGTCATAGCTACTGGAGAATACTTGTCGCGGCAACTGTAATATATTTTGTTACAACAATCGCAAAGTAAACCATAGAAACACAACATTCGCATTGCAAAGTAATGCACCAGGAAAGTGTGCTTGAGGAGGGATCTTGAGCCTGTACTGTCGTTTATTTGTTATTGAAGCTGATACCCACTGATTAAAATCACAACAATAATTCCCAGAGAGTTTAAACATTAATTCTCTGCTGCTCAATACAAGTATGTGGTTTGTTTACTTTTTATTGTTTAAAAGTTAAAGCTTTTTCTTCTTCTTCTCAGGCCACAATTAGTTTTAAGTGTCAGGGCTGTGTGGAACCTGATAGCACAAGGTTTTCATCATAATTAGCAGGAATCCAGGCTTTAAAAATGGAAATTACCACTTTCAGCTTCATGCCAAATCCTCTGATTGGAGTGGCTTTCCAAATGTCCTTGAAAAGAGGATACGCTCTTTAGAAGTTTAGTGGGTTTGAGTGGAGCAGCTGCGAGTTTTCTACATGTAGCTTTAGTTTTTACAAGGTAGAAAAAAAAACTTTGTCTGTAGTTTTTCTTTTCTTTTTTGTAGCAGAGACCATTTACAAATATTTTACAACAATGGCCACAGAGTTGGCTCCAAGCTGGACAGGAAGTATTGAGCAATTACAATAAAAGACAACTGTACACAGCAGAATGTAATAAACAGGAATTACACAAATATTCAATAATAAAACAAAGACAGTTGTGTTGTGTCGTCTAGTTCTTTGTGGCTGGTAGACGCTTCCTAATCTCATAATATAATTTGCCCCATTAATCACGAGATTGTGATTTTTGAAACCTCAATTTAGGTGTTGTTTTGAAAATACTTTTGCAAACTGAGTTTGAATTTAATAGTTATCTCGAGATATTGGTCCTGTTTCAAACTGTCTCAAGAAGACAGAATCACAGTTTTGCAGCAATGTAACTTAATTAAGGCTAATAATGCAAATGTAGTTGTCTGATTATTTTCATCATTAAGTCCTTCATCTTGTCCTTGTGAAGGAATTCAATCAGCTGTGATGTCTCCTGTTGGACATTTAAATAATTCTGTCCACCCATTAGATTGGGACAGACTCTTGAGTTAACGGAGACACTGAAAAACTTAATTGTCTTAAAAGAAAAATATATTTCAGTTGTGATTGTGAGAAAATAGCATTTGAATAATCCGAGACGGCTTGTGATTACTTCTTAAAAAATGATTACGAGCATCTCAGAAACTCCTTCATTATGTCTTGATAATGAGGGTGAGTTGTGACAGGGGAAAAAGAGAGATGAAGATGTCCATATAATGAAATACTTCTTAGGATAACAGACCACCCTTGTGTTCTGTAGTTTCATTTACAGCTTGAAAATTAGTCAAAGGTTGTCTCTCTAAATGGATCTACAGTCATCTCTCGCCTGAGCCTCCGGACCTCTCATTTCAAGATCTGAGGCACTGCAACATCATGAATGGTTTGGTAAAGAATGAAAAGGTTATTAAAGGACAAACCTTCTGATATTCATTAGTTAAATTCATTGTCAAAACCAGCAACTTCCAGACTTCCCTACCTTGTCTACCCCAAAACTCCACTGGTTTCTACCAAAGAGTCTTCAAAAAACTTTCAGCCATGGCTTAAAACACATTTCTTTAGAGTATTCACTGCAGCAGGTACTCAAAATAAACTACAGTGCCCATGTTCATCCTTACAAAAGAAAACGTGCCCAAATGCAAGAGTACCGCTCATTGATGTGTTTTCAATAACTTTTAAACAACAGAGCTCTCTGGCACAGATGAATCTGAGACATCAGGTTTTGGCTAGTTTCAGTGGGATCAATTCATTGTTGGTTTTGGTCTTTGCACATGATTTCTTTACATTAAGAAAAACAGAATATTACCAGGTTTATCCTTTAAAATAGTGCAAATTTCTGTAGGCTATATAATGTTAGACCTGTATGGTTTATTGGTTATGAAGAGTTTACACTCAGACTCAAAACTAAACAGGACTATAATGGGACTGTTAGTGAGTGTCTACCACTGTGGTCTAATCAAACGCTCCTCTCTGTTATCTCCACTGCCTGAGAAACACTGAATGAAAAACATAGGCCTAAAAATACCAACGTTAACACAAGTATTTGGGCTGAACTTGGGAGAGAGGAACTAATCAAACTGTGTGCACTAACATCAGAGAGGGATAACCAAGTTTACAGGCTTACTTTCATTCACAACTAACCGGTAACAGAGGATTCCATTAACTACAGTAAGCTAACTAGCGGCGGCGTTAACGGTGTTGCACCGGACTAAAACGATGCATGCACTGACACAAAAAATGCGTTTGCCCACCTATCTACAGCAACTGTGATTTCAACAGCCGTATTTCAACAAACGGTGACGTATTCCTTTGAGTGTTACCAAAATAGTGGAAAACTGATAAAACAAGGAGTTAAATGGCTTGTGCAATATATAACGTACCAGACGAGGCAACAGAAGAAAAGTGAGTAAAATAGTAAAAAAAATTATGAAACAAGGATTCTCCTTTTGCAATTTGGGTGAGATCACTCTACAGATGTCTCAGGGTCAGCTGCATGGCATCGATATGTTCAATTAAGTTTTGTAATGCCTGGCAGACATCAAGTTGCCTCTCAGGAATAATGAGCAGCCAAAATCTGAGGAGCTAACTGAATCAGTGCCTGATGGAAAACTAAATTAGAGCCCACAAACATGTATTTTCCACAGCAGCAGCTCCACGTTGATGAAGGTGTGTTCACAGGAGCTTTGGGAGACATTTTAAAGACCTACGTACACCCAGTGCCTTGTCATTACCCCGATGCTCTCCATCAAAGAGATGCTGAACTGGTATAATTTCCACAAGTGAAGGAAATAACATGATAAAAGACACACATTTCAGTTGTTTCTGGGCAGAAAGCTGCAGACATCTGGTCCTGTTCTGTAGTTATGAGAATCAAACATCTAGAGACTTCAGTTGCTACTGTTGTAATGGAGATATATCGGTCACAGTCTTAAACACAAATCTGTGGACCAGAGATGCATTAAGATGGTGTATGTTTCAGTTATTTAATTGGCTAGGAACCAGAGAGCTGAAAGGATTACAAAAGAAGGAAATATGTGAAAAGAGACACATTTATAAATGGAAAATTTAATGGAGCGAGAAAAAGGCTTTTCTGGTGAATTTAAAAAAGCTTCTAAAAAAGTTTAGTTTGTCATGTTGGGGAAACAGCCTGGAGAGTTTGTCTCACTACGGAGGGAAAAAAAGTTGTTTTTGTACAAAATGCAATGTGACGTCAGAGCCTGAAAGTGACTAATTAGGGAAAACTCGATTTGTGAGCGCTGCTTTGTTTCAGGGAGGGGCATTCAGCCGTCAGCCAGGACAACGCTTAATTCTAAGGTGACTTGATGCTGCTGCTGGAATACAAACTGTCTGCAGCTCTCTGGACTGCAAACTGATACTAAAAATCATTGTTTCCAGAAAGAAACATACAATGTTGCTATTCCAAGAAATCAATCCTGTCCAGTCAGGTCTTTTGGTTCTACGGTCATCCATGTTTGAAAATTTACTGGATAAAAAAACATAATGCAGTTTTGACAACATATACAGGAAGTTGTTACTGGCAAGAGAAATACTTTCCAGTTGTGTTTCTTAAAGGATATTTATTAAAGTTACTTAGTGTTTCTTTACTGAGTTGCAGGGATAGAACACAAAATGGGATTTTTGTACTAAAAACACTTTAAAAGATAACCCACTTGATTTGACAAACTCAGACTGCTGAAGCTTCACGTGTTTTTACTCAGAACAAGACTATGGATTTTTCCCTAAATTCAACAATGAATATCTCTTTCAATGTACATGCAGTATGGGCATGTGAATGGTGTACTACAGACATGGACAAATGTGAACCTATCCTTTTGGGGCACATTGATAAATAAAAGATGTAAAATGGAGGCTTCAGGTGTGTTATGGGAGTTAAGGTGGCTTGAACTGATCCTGTTGTCATTGGCCACATTTGCTTGCAGGTGATAGATGGTTTTCTCTATGACAATTATATGAATTTTGAGGTTATAAATTAAAAAATGTAAGCTGAAGCTTGGTCAACTAATGTAACCTGAGATTTAGTGGACTCAATCAAAGACCAAATTGCGCCTGTGCAAAAGGGGGCGTGTAAATAATTGGGGGTGGGGCAAACATCACTAAAAAGGAACTCTGCGCTGAGTTCAATGACACCTTAGACCTCTATTGCTAATTTCTACATTTGTAAAGCATTCTGTAAAAAGCTTTTTTAAGCAAAATGATTTAAAATACTGGTTTATTTCTAATAGGGTGCTCTTTAAATGTTATAACTGTCTTTATTAATGGTTTATAAACCTTTTTATTACTCCTTTACAAGTAAGTTTCATGTAAATTGGTTGATAATGTTTGTCATTGAAGGCTGATTTGCTGTTGCCAGCAGGGGGCGCTATGACTACAACCCAGTATTAGCCTGTAGATGTCCTCAGGTCTAGACTCTTATCAATCATTTAATTAAATTCCGGGCAGATTGGACAATGTACACTCGAGTAACAATTTTCCCGTTCATCGCTAAACACTCAAAATGGCCGCCACACCCACACCATTTGATGAAAAGTCTTGGCTTGAATAACTTTTGGTACTGTCTTGAGATGGCACGGCCATAATTATTAATACAAATAATATAACAATTATTTCAGTTTCAATTGGGCATCCGCCGTCGCTGGCGCACGGGCCCTAACTAGAATGGCTCTCGGAGAGCACAGACCTCTGCCAAGGCTAATGGTCAATTTACTGGGTCATAAAAGTCGTTTTTCTTACTGCGGTGTGCTGTTGAGCTTCAAGTTGTAATGTGAAAACAAAATGGACGCTACAAAGATGTGTTGTAGTTTATTTCTCAGAGCGGTTAAACAACACGATAGCTGTTTCCATTATTTGTATGACAACAAAGAGCAAAGGTACCAGATTGGTAAGCCATGAAATTTCTCTAACTAATTTTTAGGATATTTCTTACACCAAATGAATACGCGCTTCCACTACATTCCAGAAAAATTGGGCCACTGTTTTTCTGTAATCCTGCTGACACACAAACTGACAAACCAACAAACACACAAACGGAGCCAAGAAACATTTTCCTTGGCTGAGGTAACAACTCTTAAATCAGCACTTTTAACAATGATGTTGGCAAGACTGATATGTCACTTGCTACTGACTTGTGAGGGCAAAACAAAATAACCCCAATCCTAACATGAAATAAGGTTACATGAACACAATGTCAAACTGAATGAATTAAAGTTAAATGAAATGGCATTTCAGTCTGATAATCTGAATAAGAAAATCAATGAAGTGGAAACAGGCAATTTGAAGTATATCATCATGGAACACCTCAAATTAGTTGAATCTCAGAGTGAGGAGATCTGACAGAGAAGGAAGTACAGTATTAAGTCACTAGATGAGTTGCCTCTCTTTATCCTTCATGAGAAGCTTTATGTTGAGACTTTAAACCAGAGCAGCTGCTTCCCAGCATCTTCAGATCCACTGTGGAGCCAGACTCTGTCTCTTTGTCTTAAAACTCACAAAGTGAAAGACTTCCCCAGTGACTTTATTAAATTCACTTTGTGACATTTTGAACCTGGACACAGTCAGAAAAAGGCAGGGGTGTGGAGAAAACAACGAGGCCTCACAAAACTTCTGCGAAAACAGCATTGCCACCAAATAGGCATAAAGCCCCATTGTGGAGGCTGAATGTGCTTGATTGTGTTTGCTGGAGAATCTGGAAGGAAGAGGGAGGAGAAGCAAGAGGCATGTGATGTTTGAAGTCGACCTGATTTGTGCTAAAAAAATGATTTTTCTTTTTATCTGGATATAGCAGGACACACAAGAAGTTGTGACGTCATTGATTGATTAATGTTGAAGAGATGGGAGACAGGAAGTGGCAGAAACCCTGTGTGTGTGTGTGTGTGTGTGTGT
>NC_048415.1:9105475-9131477 GCF_013103735.1 Etheostoma cragini | reverse complement strand
GTGTGTGTGTGTGTGTGTGTTTAGTAGTATATACAGAGGTGATGGCGTGTTATTGTGTGACACTTGAGTCTGAAAGTGCTAACGTGTTATCTAACCTCCCTGTGATGCATCATGTGATGTCGGCCTTGTTGCTGTTGTTGGCTTCAGGATGCGTGTGTGTGTGTGTGTGTGTTAGATGCTGGCTCTATTTGTTCAGCTCTCAGTTTTTGCTTGTCTCCTTTACACCGTTTTCCTGCTGCTTTCAGGAAGCAGCTTTCAGGACGGCCTGAGTGTTTCCTCCCCCCCTCCCCATTCCTACTGGGAGACAATGGGAGGTCTCCCACAGGGGCATGAAAGGGTTATGTGTGTCTGTTGATGAGGGGGGGTTTATTGGGGGAGTAGTGGGCTTCCCTTCAGGAAACGGCAGATTTATCCCAGCAGCAGAAAGGGTGTGTGTGTGTGTGTGTGTGTGAGGCCTAAATATCCTCGCAAGGATAAAGACATGAAACAAATATTCACCTCTCCTCTTCAAGCAGTTAAATGAATTGGATTGAGATTAACGGGAATGAGAGTTAGTTTGTTAAGATGGACATTTGCGTTAATATGTTTCCTATTTTAGAAAGCAACAAATAAGAAATGTTGGAAAAACTGACCTCAAGTTCCATTTAAGAGCTGTTCTGGAGCTAAATCGCTTGAAAACTATTAATCAAATTTGGAAAATTTACTGTAGTTAGTTTCAGGATATAATTTGTGTTTTATCGTAAACTGAAAATGAAATCAGTGAATGTCCTAACAAGTAGCCTATAGTAATCCTGGTCTGTCATATGGAGTGGAGGCCTGTATTGATGATTTGCATCTTTGTTTTGTGTGTGTGTTACTATGCGTGCAGTTTTCTGAATGGGGTTTTTTCTCATGTTAAACAGTCGGATAGTAAAAGTTGCTGTCAGTGAGAGAGGATGTCGGCTTTCACTCCCTCCTCGTCTGTCAGATTGACTTTTTCTCAGGAAAAGGGTGGTGGGCGGTGAGGATGAGGTCACTGTTTCAAAACATGGCCCCCAAGCCTTGAACCAGCACATTTCCTTTTCCACTGAACGCAGGACTACTCCAAGTTTTCTTCTTCATAAGCCTGCTCTGGGACTACGTGGTGCTTCTCCAGTCGTCACATGTTCCTACTGATTAATTATCCAATTCATCCAATGTGTTGTATGTCTGTATGTATGCATGTATGTATGTATGTCTGTATGTGTGTGTATATATGTTACTCCTAAATCTGCTTGTCTCACCACTAAAGAACCTTGCATGACTAATGGTGGATTCGATTGCAGTTGTAAAAAAAAAAAGTCAAATTGTAGATTTGGAGAATCGTGTAGCCTTTAGTAACAATGATTCCCTTAATTCCCTATTTTCGTAGAATTGTCCACTTACATGAGTAAAAATAAAACTGAACTTATTAAAGTTAATTGATCAGGTCTGTAAACACACTAACGTCCAACGCGGGGAAAACACAAGCATTCATATAATCAAACGGGTTGTAACCATCCATCAGCCAAAATCTATTACCGGCTTCCAGACATCACTCTGGCAAGAGTTTTTCAAACAATCAGTTTTCAGTGACCCAAAATGCAGTTTTCTTGTGGAAAAAAGGCCAAAACGCAGAGAAAAGGCCACGTTAAAAAAAAAAGCCTTAGTTGCTGATGGTGTTGGCAGACATCAAAGATTATTGTGTGGGTGCAATTTTAAGAAATGCAACTGTAGTGTTGCATCAGAAATGAAGTATGTCCTTTAATCTGTAGCCATGGAAATACAGACGTCTAAGGCTGTTTAGTGATTCTGAAGAACAAGAAGTTCATCTGTTCACAATAAAAACAGCTAGGAATTTACTAAATTAAGGTGGTATGCCCACAATGTGTCCACTATAATTTGTAGCTGTCTGACTGCAGGATTATGTGATTCTGTGTGTGTGTGTGTGTGTGTGTTTTTGTTGTTTGTTTTCACTAAATGTATGCATATATTTTTTTTGACTATTGCAAGCGTCAGAAGCAATGTCTCTCTCTCTCTCTCTCATCAGCGTGGCTATCAGCTGGTCAGGACTTGGAGGGTGTAGAAAGAAGGAATGCAGCTTCTCCCTTAAGTCTATAATTTGCCGTCTGTCATCAAATCAGAGAGAAAAAACAGCAACACTTGAGGTGTGTGAGAAAAGAGTTAGAGGAAAAATTTGTCATGTGAAGAGAAGAGGTTAGAGATGAACAGTGGTAAAGTATAATGAAGAGAATAGAAGAAATAATAGTTGTGGGTAGGAGGATAGACTTGACTTTTGGGGGTTCGGTTTGTTTGTTCAACCATCTAATAACTGCAACACAAATCAATGCAAATCAGTTTTGTGAATAATGCTCTACAGAGTGAACTAGTCATGCATGAAAATGCACAGGAATATGATTCTCCAGAATTTCTGATCTGATTTCATACTTGTCCAAGCTCTAAAAATCTGCAAAACCTTGTCCTTACGTTTACTTGCTATAAACCATATTGCAACTTTACTGGAACAAGTTAATTTGAATATATTTGAATAACAGCTTTTAGTAAGAAATTAAAGGAAAGAAAAAGCTTTAGAATTACCAAATTTTGACACAAACCTATCATATTAAAAAAAAAGGAGCAGTGTAATCCACCCTACACAATTGAGGACAGTAGAACACATCTGATCATGTGTAGAAGAAGAGTGGCGACAAGGAACTAAAGTTGCATGAACAAAGCCCATTAAACAAACCATCATGAGTCATGTGTGGAGTTTTATATGCAATGCTTAGCTTGTATTTGATCCTAAACAAACTCAAGTGCAGTAAACTACTTCCCTCTGGTCACACCAAATTAAACCAAGGTGATGTCACAGGCTCACACAACGCAGCATCACATTTGCTGTGTTTAGCTCCCATAAGTAGAAACTGACAAACACTGAGTAGAAACAGACCTGTGGCTGATAAGATACGGAGCAGAACCATTACCAGTTAGAACATACTTTTTTCTTTCTATTGCATATTTCAATCTATCCATTGTCCATAATAACTCCATAATATAATCTGTGATAATAGATCCTGTCTCTCTGAATGTTGTGGTCTTTAATTTGACAACAAACAGTCTATATGCTGCAGTCTGAGCTGACAGGTGTGTGTGTGTGGGTTATCAGTAGTCAGTCAGCTAGAAGGACAACCAGCGTGTTTCAACAGCATGCGTTAGGAATGTGCTCGAGGCTGCTGGAAAACACATCTGTGTGTTTGAAACAAAATGAATGACTGCATGTATGTGAGGGTTGTGTGTGTGGGAGGTAAGAGTTACTGTATCTGACTGTCTTTGAAATATGAAAACATGTACAGCGTATCTATGTTGCACAAATCTTTCTCTATGTTTTGAAAGTTGTTTTACACCTGAAACACACCAGCTTTATACAGCCCACAGCAAAACCTGTGTTTACCCCACACACCTGTGATAGTGAGGTTTTTGGTGACGCAGGTGGACGCACACCTTGTCACAATTTTCAGCAGAGTCCTGCTGTCAGGAGTTGAGGCTTTTTCATACTTGTTCTCTTCTCTAGCTTATCTAACATCTTGTCCTGTGACCTGATAGCACATCTTCTCTTGTAGATGTTTCCTTTTGTACAACGTTGAGATGAAAAGATACTTGGATTCCTACAAGAGATAGAAAAATGACATCTTTTTTTCTTTTCTTCCAGTTTGGTATGAATAAAGTCCATCTATCTATTAAAGAAACTGGTGCACAACAGCTGGAAAGATTGAAGCCTTGCCCAACAACCCAATTAATTAAAAGACTACAACTTAAGGGCAGAACACCATCTTCACCGTGTAGTATTTACACATAGATGACAAATTGTGACAGATGTGTACACATCATCTTCAACTTTAAATACATGTGTGTCCCCAATGGGCGGTTGGGTGTGCAGCAAGTATTCACTTGTCTATATAATATGGTTATAATTTGCTGTACAGTGCTGTGAAATCTGATGGTGGATGTCTGTTTTCTCTCAGGGCTAAGTGGAGCAAGAAGGAGGAACTTCAGCTACATGAATCACTCAATGAGCCACTGAGAGGTAAAGTTTTCAGCATTCATTTTACAGTTTAAAATTTGTCATTTACGGTAATTTAACATTTACTTTTTTTCTATGTACTTGGAATAGAATTGGCCAGAGAGTGTCCAGTTTAATACCTTTTTCCCCTTGCTGTTAAAGTCACTCTGCTTTTAATTTAAAGCAAAGGAAGTAGTGTTTTACATGTCCTGTCTGTTTGGAACAACCAGAAGAAAAACAATGTTAATGTGGCCGAACAAAGAAAATAATTAAACTTTTGTTGATTCTTATGAGACATTTTGAACAAATAGTGTTTGTCTTTTAAAGTTAACAAATAACAGAAAAAAGACAGCTTTAGTCCCAGTCAGATGTTTGTGTTGCTTCCTACTACTAAAAATGTAAAAATTACTTTTTTTAATGAGAGTAGTCTCATCATTTTTAATATTTACACTGTTGTTGTTTGGCAATGAGGTTTTTAATGTAGTCAGTCCCCTTAGAGTTCCTTTGTCTCATGTGTCTGAATAAATAGACAATGCCCAAAGTAATTATACATTTCCCAGAGTATATATATATGTCAGGTTACAACGGTCTGGTGGTGAGCAGAATCCTGTGGTTTCTCAGTAGAGTTGGATGGTGCGATACCGTCATTAATGAACCAGCTGTCTTGTGGTTTTTGGACCCCGTTCAGCTCTTTGTTGTTGACTTTGTTCTGAGGTGTTTTCCCTGACTGCCAACTTTACTGTGTGCCAAGAGTTTCTATACATACACATTCACACACAAACGTACATTTGAATCTTAGGCATGTATCTTGAACTCTTATTGACTTTGCTTACACGCACACTTGGTAAAGATGATGTCAGGCCAACATTCTTTAACACCTATGAAGAGAAAAAGCAAACAATTCATTCAACAAAACCACTATCTCTGAAAGAAAGGAATTCACCGTCTTTTGAAATCAGTCACATTTGTTAATTAGCAAAAAGAAAACAAACTTCTTTAGATATTTCTGCACTTTGTAGTATGTTTACAATTCCCATAAAGTAACATATTTCCGCCATTAAAGTGAGAGCAAGAAGCCACTTATTTGTTGTGTGTCTCTTTTTAACAAAGACATGATTATGGGAACATTTGGAGAATGTGATTTTGATGCTTACAAAATAAATCAGTTCTATAAAATCAAAGCACACTTTCAACTAAACAAACATATGTGCCGTGTTTTTAGAAATGACATGCTTTTCCTTCCATTGCTTTTACAGCCATGACAAAAGCATTTGTGTCACTGTTTTTTTTTGTAGCCAGGTGTTGATTTGAAGCCGTGTGTGCTGAAAGGTCCAAGTCCTGAAAAATGACTCAGTCTGTGCAAGTTAACCCAAAGCTGCCTGGTAAGAAACTGCATGAAGATTACCGTTTTGTGAACATGAGGTTGAGGGTTGAGGTTTGGGTGTTGCAGTGTGTGTTTGATTGGTATTGATGTTGCTTGTACCATAAACACCACAGCACATTGTATCATTTTAGTGTATTGACTATATTATAATTGGCATACCGTTTCAACAACTTACACTGGTTATTATTAAAAAATGAGTACCATTATCAATGCATGCTAGTAGACATAGATTTAAACAATGCAGGATTTTAGGCATTGTGTTTAACCCTTGTGTTGTCCTACCGGGTCAAAAACTGACAAAAAATGTTGTCCCCTTTTCAGACTTTTTTTTTTAGGTTTTCACTAACACTACCTTAGTACCACTAGTTTACAGTACTTTTTGGAATTCATGGTTAATAACCCTCATTTATATAGAATTATACCGAATATTTGAGTTACATTTTGACTAATAGTTCAGATCAGAGGAACGTACGAATGAGTTTAGTCAGGAATGAAAGTGATCAATTGTATTTGCAAAGCGCATTGTATGGAATCCAATCCATTTTTTTTGTGGTAATTTGGTTAAAAAGAAACCTATATTTCTGATAGACATTTTTTAAAGGGGGACAACATGAGGGTTAATGAGATAGGAAATACTTTTAACACGTTTTTTAGACCTGAAGGATCCACAATGTGTTGAAGGCAAAAAACACTGAAAGTAAACATAAATTTGTTTGTTTACAATAAAGCGCCAGAGGCCATATTTAATGAAACCCTATTGTCCAGTCACATGTCCTCTTCCCTTCAGATCTGGGCTCTCCATTTATCTACTCCGGTCAGGAGGAGGCTGACGAGCCAGGCTCCTACTCTGTCCAGACTCCGTATGGTTTCCAGCTGGATCTGGACTTCCTTAAATATGTTGAAGAGATAGAAAGTGGACACAATCTCCGTCGGGCACCAGTCGGCTCCCGCCGCTCTGGCCGAGGGCCCAGACTCTCGCAGAGGAGTGTGGGGGGACGTACCAGTGGCTGGACATCCACTGAGTCTCTGGCATCCCCAGCCAGTGAGGATGGCAGAGCTCCTCCGCCGCCGCCACCCCGCAACCGCCTTGGGTCAGCACCCTGCGAAATGCTCTGTATTTCCCCTGTGACGCTGCTCAGTGTTCCTCCTCTGTCTGCCGGAGCCAAAGTTCCACCTCCTCCACCGCAGCGCAACCCTAGAGTGGAGCGGACTCTTCTGGAAACCAGCCAGCGGCTACAACAGGAACAAACCCACCAGCACCAGAACGGTGGGCGCTTCCAGCTCTCAGATCCTCCAAAACAGCTCTTACCCTCTCCATCCAGTCAGCCTCTGCAAAGTAGCTGGACTAAACTCAGTCCTCAGACCTCTGGGCGAAGCACTCCAGCTGCTGGTAGCACGACAACTCCAATCGCACCCAGCCAGCTGCAAACAGTCAGAGAGCAGATGGCTATAGCCTTGAAGCAGCTGAAGGAGATGGAAGAGAGGGTAAAGGGTGTTCCTGCACTTGAGAAAGAGGTGGCCAAGCTTCGTGCAGAGAAAGAGATGCTCCTGTTAGCCCTGCAAGAGAAGAAAGTAGCCATGGAGGTGGTCCAACAGAAGCAACAGTTCACAGAGTCTTCTACCCAAACCACAGAGATCCTTCAAACTGACCACAGCATCCACAGTCGATTGACTACACCAACCTCACCTGGACATAAAGGCTTCGAAAAATCTGGTGAGTTGAAAAGGCTGACTGAAAAATTTGAGGGTAAAGAAGAGAAATCTACAGAATCAAAAGTTTTAGTAAAATCTCTAGAAAAAGTGTCTGTTGTTGAGAAGAAAGCAGTGGCGGTTGGGGACGACATGCCAATGGACTCTGTTGTTTTTTACTACAGCCAGGGTGTGAAAGATGCTTCTGAGGGCACAGAGGTAAATGTTTATGAGAAAGGCACAGGAACTGAGGCTCCTCTGGTTCATGAGGAGGGAGTACAGGCCAGTGTTGAGACAGAAGAGGCTGAAGTTTGGGTTATGGAGTCACTACTTGGGCTGACCGGCGAAGCACAGCGGGAGATTGACACCTTACAGGACACCATAAAATTCCAGCAGGAGTCCATTGTGGCTCTAGAGGACCGGCTGAGTGTGGCTGACAAAGACATGGGGATCCTTAAAGCCCAGATGGAAGAGAAAACCTCCAAAGTCACGTTTGAAAAGGGTGTTCTTGCAAAACCGGATGTGACAAATGCAAAGGTAGAGACATCGACCACTGCATTAAAACATGCTGCAGTTTTGTGCCGTCCTGAGGTGAACGATGCATGTGTTGGTGAGAACTTAACCTTGGATCAGATCGAACAATTCACCCAGACTGATGATATAGTGGAAACAGCAGAACCAGCTGCTGTTGCACTGGTCAGCACTGGGTGCCAATGGGAGAACTTGTTTGAGGAGCAAAAAGTTTCAGTCCCAAAGAAGAGACAGTTAACCATTGCTGAATATAAGGTCTCACCATTGGAAGAGGTGGTAGGTATGGCTCAGAGGAAAGATGAAGACCAAGGAGAGAAGACTGCAGCCATTAACACCAGGACAGGTAAATACTTGTAAATGTAGAATAACATTGGGGCAAAAAATATACCGCATCATCATCACAAGTGGTGCATCATGGATAGACTATACTCAATTTCATCATGTTTACATTTCATATTTCAACTACAGACTGTTATCTGGTACAAATTTATAGGGAAAATATAAATTTGCTTCAAAGAACGGTCTTATTCAAAACCAAGTAAGTCATTATTCATTTTTTAGTGAATTGTGTTTACCTGAAGGCAATTTAATTTTTTTACACAACAAGCTGACCTGTTCAGACTCAGACTAGTAATTAATTAACAGTGTACCAATCAGTCTTTTTTCAAAATAAATAGTTACAAATTACATCATGCTGTCCATGAAACATGTTAAGTAGATACAGAAAAAAACATTACCACTGATGAAATATTTTACTGAAAAATGAACAAAAGAATTGGCAATTGATTTTAAAAGCAATTTTACTAGAAAGACAGAAATGAGTTATCTAAAGAAATGGTTTAATCCTACAGCGATAAATTGATAATTTTGTTTACATCATGTATTTTTGTTTCTATTTGTTTGACCCATCTGCTTCCTTTGGGTTACAGGTATGCTCAAATCAATCATGAAGAGGAAGGATGGGAGTAACTCAGGCGAGAATCGCACTGCTGGAAAGAAGAGCTTACAGTTTGTTGGCATTCTGAATGGAGGGTGGGTAACATGAAGCCCTATTTTATTTTTACCACAGTAAAAAATAAAAAAGAGCCGGCCAAAGGTTGGAAATAACACGCTGACCAGGTCACAGGTTTGACAAATAAACAAAACCCTTAGATTAGATTAGATAATACTTTATTCATCGCACAATGGGGAAATTCCCTTGTTACAGCAGCAGTTTTCTACAGTAAAATCAAACGAACAAACAAACAGGCAAAAAAAAATGTGAAAAAGTACTGAATGAATGTAAAGTGGGATTATATAAAAAGGTATTGAAAGGAAAAGTCAGGTGGCCATAGTCTGAAAAATATTGTAATGTAAAATAAGTGATGGACGTGAAATTACGTGGACGTGTGTGGCCAAAAAAACAGCCATCAGTGTTGCTCTGTATTCCAGAAAATATTTGTGTCTCTTAGGTATGAATCTACATCCAGTGAAGAAGAAGAGGAGGAAGAAGAGGGGGAAGATGGGAGTTCCTCTGGAGAAAGTGGAGAAGGGGAGTGTTTGGACAGCACAGAGGAGGATGAGGCAAATCTTGAGGACGAAACATCAGAGGAGGAAAGAAACGTCAACATGGACGAGAGTGACACTGATGAGGAATCCCTGAGAGCCGCAAATTATTCATCTGATGCTGTAAAAGAGAAGTATGTTGTTGTGTTAAAGGATGTATTTTGTATATTGCTACATTGATTTAATGCAGTGTCAGGTCTCCTAGCCTACAGAAAATGGATTAATATAGTGTCCTTATTAAAATGTAGTGCTGTAACATGCGCATGTCAAGGCTACTAAATCATGTTGGATGACAATCACCAAGTCTTCTCATTTAAATAAACATATATTGTAAAGATAAACTATGTACAGAAAGCAGTAATTTGTTTTAGTTAAACTTCAGACATTTTTGTTACAGGTTTGAGCTGAGCTCAAAAATGCGTGAAGCATGCCTCATTCTGAAGAACCACCTGAACGATGACATTAAAACACTGAAGAGTAAGGAAGTGGTGCGTTCCTGCATGCTTCTTAAAACCATTTATTACTGTGTTACACATTTAACTTCATTAGTGTATTGTTGAAATAATGCAAAATGGTAAATATGTAAAGTTGATTGATGAAAGCTGTGCAACTTATTTTATATTTTAGGGCTATTTACGGTAAAATCAAACAAACAATATTAGCTTCATGTAACAATAAAACGAGTGTAGACTGAGAAATGGTCAAGTACCTCAAATGTGTACAGTACTTTAAATTACTAGTTACTTTCCGCCACAGGGTAAAATAAAGCTTTAGTATTGTCTATTGTAGTTATAGATTATATTATCACCTGCCATTCTTACCTTTAGCTCGCCAGTACCCACACAGTCCAGCTTGAGTGGTTCCGTATCTCCAGCGCCAAGATGGCTCAATCTTCACGGGTCTCCGACTACTTGATGGCGTTTTCTGAGGTGTCGTCAGTGCTTCTGGAGCACGTAGTCAACATGACAGATGGCAACGGCAACACAGCTCTCCACTACAGTGTGTCCCATTCCAACTTCGGTGTGGTGGGACTGCTGCTGGACACAGGTCAAGTGACCTTCTGAGAATGATCTACACTACATTATGAAATTTTACCACACAGGCTACAAAGATAATCCAGTTAATAATCCAACCAATTATTTGAAAAAAAAAAAGGTCCAACTGCGGCCCTTAAGTCTGCGAGCCATGGGAAATAAATAGGAGTCCCTATACGTTAGCTCTGTAACTTCTAGACCAGATATAAAAACTGCTCTGGACTTATAATAGTGGTAATGTAATGTTAATTGCTACTTAACTATTCTTTCTTGTAGTGTGTTCAGTTTACAATAAATACTATGCTAAATTACCGGAAAAAATACAACTGGTTGATGTTACATAGGGTAATACGTAAGTAATATCTTCTGGGAAAAAAACTGTTTAACGTTACTTTAAACTGCACCTAATAAAAGAGTAACTGATAATCTGTGTTTTGTATATCTGTGCACTTGTATACTTGCTTAAATACACATTATTTAAAAACATGTGCTCCCTTGCAGGTGTTTGCAGTGTGGATAAGCAGAACAAGGCGGGCTACACAGCAATCATGCTTGCTGCTCTCTCTACTGTGAAGGAGGAGTTGGACATGGCTGTGGTGAAGAGGCTCTTCAGTCAGGGGAATGTCAACGCCAAGGCCAGCCAGGCAAGTCATGTCCTCATCAGTACATCACAGCACAACACATGAGTGTTGTGTATAGTATTGTGAAGTTCTACTTGTAGTCACCTTCCTCCTTCCATGTTCCCACAGTCATTTTACTGAAGTCATTCGTGTGTGTCATGAATAAAGTTCACTTGTGAACGGCTAAAATAATCACTTGTGACTCAAATATTTCAGGTACAGTTCTCTAGTTAAATATGGGTCACCTGACAATTGTAAATGACCAATGTGTGTCAAAAGAAAGAACACAAAGACTTAACTGTGAGTCTATAGTTGTCTTTAACATCCTGAAGCATGTTATCACTAAAAAGAGTCAATCCTGCTGGCCTTGTTAAATGGATTTAATCCTATTTAAACTGTCAATGTGAAAACACTCAATAAAAAAACAAACCTAGGATAAATTAAAAAAAATGTACAGCTAAAGAAGCGTGTAAGTGAGGTGAGAGTGTTTACCTCACTAATTTGGTACTAGCGTTATTACTACTAGCATTGAATAGAGCAATTTTTTACAGCATTCCTTTTACAGCCTTTTCTAAATCTAAACTTGGCTTTTCCCCTGCTGGTTTATAGTGTGACATTCAAACACATAAACATTTGCAACAACATACACACAAGAAGTTAAGATTAATTCCAACATAAAGTAGTTTTGAGTGAATATCTACTTGATTCCCACTTACTATTTTGATAAAAAGATAAATAAACCGTACAAGCTGGTTTTGTTCTCTGTTTAAGTCAATGGAGGAGGTGTTAGAAGAGCTTTTCTCGTGTTGTAATGAAGTACTACATTCAGATGAGTAACTGGTTATGGGTTAGAGAAATGTGTAGCACAACTTCACACATCAATTCTATATCACAAATCTATTTACTTTTTTAAAGTGGTTTTATCTCTTTGATCGATCTAATCAGGTTGTGTAGTGCATGTGTTTGGACACGGCGCATGACGGGCTCTCACACTGCCAAGTCATAGGACTCTGGATTTATAGCCAGTGATGCTATAAATTAAATTACTGGCACTGGTCATTGTTACTGTGGTGAATAAAACATGCAAGGCACGCAATGCTTTGCAGTTGTAAAATCAGGAATTAAAGTCTTACTATTTTCTGTTGTATTTCTAGTTCAGTTTAGCAACTCAAATTTTCAACAGTGTGTAAATGAAAACTGGCAGCACTCTGCTGGAATTCATTTAGCTTAAATGTTTGATAGTACTGAAAAACAGAAAAGGCATGTGTGCTAATCAAACTTTACAGACACATATACATAACACCTTTGGCAGTTTATCTTTAGAGTCATCAATTTCCTCATTTACATTGTTTGATATTGGAACAATATGATTGGTATCAATAGATCATTGTTGCTATCACTTTTTGTTTTTTGCAATATTCTTCAAGCTGTAAATGGTGTTTAATGTTATCATCACTTAAAACAATGGGCTAAGCAATATGACACCCTCTCAAAAACTGTATTGTCTTAGAAATAAATTACTTTTGTAATTCTTTACCTTTGCAGGCGGGCCAGACAGCGTTGATGCTAGCTGTTAGCCATGGTCGGCAGGAGATGGTGCGTGCGCTGCTGGAGTGTGGCGCTGACGTGAACGTGCAGGATGACGAAGGCTCCACAGCTCTGATGTGTGCAAGCGAACATGGCCGTGCTGAGATTGTCAAACTTCTCCTGGAACAGCCTGGTTGCGACATTTCCATTGTTGATAATGTAAGGCATTTGCATTTAGCTAATGCACTCATTATTCAATAACTTACCCCAAGCTTACAGATGAAGTTAACAGTTGGATCTTAGACTGCTGAAAACAGCTGAGCATTTTCTTGTCTGGGATTCAGCTTAATCCATGCTCAGGAAATGGCTCCTCATGGGTCTCTGCAGTTTCCTCTCGTTGTCACCTCTTTATCTGTTTCTCTTCTTTTGCGTTTTTTCTTTGTTAGCAAGCTAGGCTGAGAGCTAAGAGCAGAGTTTCATCTGCCTTCCCCTGCAATCAGTGCTGTTTACTAGAAACACAATCACTGAGCTACTCATAAGCCCCTAGGGGATTAATTAAAAAGCCACAACTTCTCTGTTCACAGCCGCAGACTTGCAGATTTCAGACGCAATGGCCCTGCAGGCTCTTTAAGTCCTCTGCATACTTCACCACATGACCCATCCACAAGCAGCTACTGTTCATTTCCTAAAAAGAAAAATAGGTGGGAAAACTTGTTCATCAAACAATCATTTTGTCAACCAATTGACTTCTGTACAAAATTCTAAAATGTATGAAATTCTTGTAGTTTTAGTGCATCAGCATTTTCAGTGGTAACATAGAAATTTACCTGAAATAGAAGAAATCTTACCCTGGAACAAAACTCTTCTCATGGCTGGTTGTGACTTTTATCGCTTCGTTTTTTGTTCATCTGCACAGCTGTGTGTTTTAAAGTGATTTAACAGAGGATTGCTGTGGATGCTTGAAGAGAGGCCAGGCAGACAGATATTTGAGCATTCACATCTGTGCCATGAATAAGTTGGCCATTCAGTGCAGGCACTTCCTGGATAGTATTTCAGTGCAGCACAGCTGGACCGAGAGGTGGACAGGGGGGTGGGGGGGTGGAAAACCTTTGGAAAAGCTCCTACCTCCACTGTTCTCTGAAATCAGAACAGAATGCCAAACCATGACCGTAAGACACAGTGGAGTCTTATATGCACAAAATAGTTAAATACTTTTTTTAACTAAAGGTGTAAGGGTATAAAATGTATGGTTCGGTGCTATATGTTGAACTATGCATAAAATAACTTTAGTTGATTTAACTTAATACCCTAACCCAAATAAGTCTTAGATGTGTGGCATATAAATGTCAACCTGTGGATTTTGTGTACCTTTACACCTGCAATATCAGCCAGAGCAATTTACACAAATTTACGCAGGCAGTAAGTCAAGCTAATTTCAAGTTTAACATTACATAAAAGCTATACTACATTTGACTAAATGTGTTATAGGTCAAATGTGTCAAATTATGTGTCAAAA
The DNA here is from genome assembly GCF_013103735.1 of Etheostoma cragini. Lineage (NCBI taxonomy): Eukaryota > Metazoa > Chordata > Actinopteri > Perciformes > Percidae > Etheostoma > Etheostoma cragini. The sequence goes on along the minus strand of NC_048415.1, from coordinate 9,117,574 downwards.
TCACAGGACCTCCTTTTACTGTAGATGTGTGTCCTGCTTGACATGTTTAAAGTAATAGCAGCGAAAGTACAATTACAAAAAGAAAGACAGGCTAGGGATGCAGGGCAGATTAATTGTCCTGGTTGTTTACTGGCAAATCAGGGATGCATGTTAGTGACTTTACAGATGGAATGAATGAGTTTCCCCAACATCCATCACAAGAGAGACGTAACACATCCAGACAGAGGCACTGTCTTGTAAAAGCAACAAAACGTGTTTATTGTGGATCACTGTAAAGCTCTCTGATGTGAGCTCTTGTGTTTTAAGGGTCAATAAACTCACTTTTACTCTATCTGCCCTCTCACTGTTTATGTTTCTTCCTCTCTCCTGTCTGTAGGATGGCAGCAATGCTCTGTCTATTGCACTGGAGGCATCTCACAACGACACAGCTGTGCTGCTTTACGCCCATATGAACTATGCTAAGACCCAGCCTGCTGTGGTAAGTCCTCCTTCCCACCCGCCTCCTCCTTTTGTGGAGATGGGGTAGTCACACATGTACAGTAAGTTACAGACTTAAGTAGAGTTCAAAATGTGGCCTACCTTATAGCAAAGTCACCTTTTCATTTTAATGTAGAGTTCGTTTCATTTAACACCCTGGAAAGAAAGAAAAAGAATAAATGACATTTGGAGTCAAGAGTTAACTTTTTAGTTGGCGGTGGTTCCTTTTTTGGTTTCACAAGCTAAAAGGTTTGAGAGCCACCATCTTTTAAACTGCTGAGAAATGGCTTGTAAGCAGGCTGAAGTCAACATATCTGTATAGTGAGCAATGTCTGTTGTATTTAAAGTGGGTCAGATTAGTTCCTCAGCAACATCCAAGCTTAGGTTGGGTGTGGACAGCACTGACAGAACGAGCACTGCTGCCCCCTACAGGTGTTATCAAGCTCCTGCGGATTGTACAGAATATTTGAAATATTAATACATAACTAAAACGTTTCCATTAGATTTATTTAAACTTACATAAAATAAATGTAAATACAATTTTCAGTAGACTTTGAAATTAACATACAAATAGCAGTCAACATTAAAGGAGCTTTCCTTTGAGATGTAATTGAACTCAAACCTTCAAACAAACAAAAAATATGTAATTTCAAGTCTGACCACTTTCCTCACATTGTCTTTCAGGGGAGTCCAAAGGCCCAGCCTAGGAGCCCCACCAGCCCCCACAAGTCCTGGCCTTCAGATTGAAGGATCATGGTGAGATCAGCAAACATAACTGGATCTGAGCTGTGAAAAGCTCCACTGGAATTTACTTATACGTATATCTATTTATATACTGCCATATGTCCTGCATTCATAAGTATTGTGAATATGAGAAGAATATGACAATATTATTTTTCCATAAAAGTCGTGAATGGTTATATAATATACTTGACTAATATAAGCTCCTAGCATGTCTAAATGAGGTCTCCAGCGCTGGTTTTGTTGTGACAGAAGATGAGACTTTTACATTTATTATTTGCACTCTACTAATAATTTTACTGTCACAGGCAACACTCACCGGTGGGACATGATGCTTTATAAAAAAAAAAAAAAAAAAAAAAAAAAAAAAAAAAACTTTTCTAAGTCAGCCGACAAACTTTCATCACAAAATGTGTCTAGAGACATCACTGACTATGATGAATCTTTTAGTAAAGCATCAATGCTTCAGAAAATGTGTCATATTATTAGCTCCCTGGTTTGGCACATCCTGGTTTCTCCATTTTGACTACATCTGTCTTCAGATCCATTGTTTACTTTAGATATCAAACAATATAGCCGGTGTGTGTTACCTAACTATCTGTGCATTGTATGCTCATACTGTACATATATATATATTCTTGTCTGAAATAAACGTATTTACATGAATGTTGAACAAAATAATTGTCTGCCTGCATTAAAACTTATCTTGAAAGTGGAGTTCATAAAGAATATCTTACAGTGTTCTGAAATCTCTCTCTTCCATTAGCAATGTTCTTATGCACTTTTTACAATTTCTGCAGACCATCCGATAGAGGAAAGGCCATGAGGAATTCTAAGTAATGACAAAAAAACTATCAGTTCATCTACAGGAGAATTAAAAAAACATGGACTCTTCAGAAGAGCAAATTATCTTCATTCGAGTTTCTAGATCACAAATAAAAAAGGAACATATTGCCTCATTTCAAAGGTTTTGGATAGGTTAATCAGTGTATAATTTGTGCTATCCCTTATGCTAATCAATGTAGAGTATGACTGGTACTATACAATTGTAGTACATGAAGTAACATCATGAAATCATGTTAAGCTACTGAAAGACACATGTTACTGTATTTACATGCTTGCTAAGTGTATGTGGAATTTGGGAAACCCGTATTTCTAACCTATTTACATCCAATTATCATGCCATTAAATGTGATTTCTGAGCCTGCACCGTATTGGGAGCATTTACTTAACAGCCGTTAAAAAAACAACACTGCAGAGAGATAATAATTTAACCACATCATCTGTAAACAAAATCTGTTATTATAAGATTACCATAGACAAAATCTGTTATAAATGTAGATGTGAAGTATAATCACTTTTCAAGTACAACATAACTCAGACAAGATATGGTATACTGCCATTAAATACTAAACAGAAGATCCATTTATCCCCCAGTTGAAGATGGCAGGATCTTGTGTGCTTAATGAGTGGGAAAAGAAATTCATTTAATTCTCTAATTATGTCTATATTTCTTTCTGCAAATATTGTTATTAAAATGGTCAAGATTGAGATTAGAAATGAGAATGGATTTTCACACATTATCTAAAAGTATCCTTTTGATATGTGTTTGCGCTTTCAGAATATTTTTCTAAACATTTAAACAGAAACAAATAGAAAAGAAGCTACAGCACAACCCCATCTAATCTGCATTGCCAACATATCTGCCAACATACAACAATTGACCTAGATATTTAGGAGTTCCACACATTTTATGAAGGAAGTTATGATGCCTGATATCAGATTTCAAGAGCCTAAATGAATCAAGTATCACACAACCATATAGTGGACAGCAATAACAATAATGCAATTTTTTCCTTTTACAGGAAAACTGCACATATCTACTGGGTTCCATAATATTACTTTTTGGGATGTGAAAGCCATTCAATTCTATTAAATTTTCCATGTCCAAAAAGATAATTAGCAGATAAATACATGATGATGAATGTTTTGGAAACGCAGCCCTAGAAGCCATGGCCTCAAAATAAAGAGGTAGAAATACATGTAATAAGTTTATCTGAAGAATGATCAATATAGACAGTATAAGAACACTTAATAAGAAGATTAATAGGCAGCATTCTTTAAAAAAGAAAGACTGCTCACCAGTTACAATTTGTGCATGGACCTACTTTAGTTTGTTACAGCAAACCTGTAAGAAATAGAGCATATTTCACCTAAATACCAAAAGATATTTCACAAACTGGATGCTCTGCAAATTGCCCAGAGAACCAAAATGCAGTGCAACAACAACAACAACATGTATCTGTATTTCAAAAATATCAGAAATCAACAGAAGATGAATACGTTTTCTCCCTTATGGTCCATTTCTAACAGCACTGACTGGAATATCGTGGAGGTAGTTGGGATGGTGGCGGGCTGTGTCTGCTGTTTTGTCTACAGTTCCGTACATTTTTTTTAACCAGTTACTTCCACACCACTTCTTTCATTATGCTGATCTGTGAAGTGGAACGCTACGCTGGCTGAGTTGAGAGGTCAGGGGCTCCCGCTGCCTAGATACATATAGTCTAATATTAGAACATTTCCTTGATTTGTTAGCAGCATCTCTGCTGAGTCCTCAGCACATGGCAACAGGCCGGCCAATAGGATTTCAGGAGACCACTAAGCCCCTCGCTCTGTATAGCAACAGTGGCATCCTTCCCTTATTCATTTATATACGAGTTTTTTTTCCCACCGACTCATTCTCATGCGTCTGTCCCCCCACTGTGCATCCACACTGTGCTCTCAAACTGTAAAAAAAAGAGTTAGGGTGCGAAGAGTAGAGCTGCTTTTACTTTGGTCTTTCCTAGACCTGCACAAGCTCTAAAACCTACATACATTTTGTAGATTTTTTCATACTTGTATACATTTTTATAGATTTGTTTCATACTGCACCCCACAGATGAGTGAAGATTTTTTTCTGTGCATTATATGTAAAAGTAAAAAGACAGTGGCAACTGTCTTGGAAAAAGCTTGACTTTTATGAAGACATGAAGTGTATCGGAGAAGAGGAGAGGAAATACCCAGAGGAATGGCATCGTGGGAAAATCTGGCACTCAGAGGGGACGGACAACAACCAAGTGGAGAGGATCTTTAAAAGATGGAGGACACAGGCGGAGAGGCAGTACAGGATGGGAGGAGTGGGGGGGTGGAGGGACATTGGATGGCGTGAGGACCAAGGCCGGTGGTTGGTTTGATCTGAGCCACGTGTGTGTCCAGCCACGTCTCTTCGCCGCTTAATGGAGTTCGATGAAACGTTGGCTTCCTCTATCGCCCGGTCCCTTCTGTCTTGGCCCAGGTAGGTGCGTCCCGTCCTGCCAAGTTTCTGGATGATGCTTTATTTTTTCAGGCTGTTCAGATGTTATCTACACCAGAAGTTGCCATTTTGAAAGTTTCGTGTATGTTCAGCCTTCGTATCTCTTCGTCATTCCAAGCTTAGGTAAGGGACGATGGAAAGCTTGAAGGCGTTGGAGGAAATATGGCGCACATCAGCTGCCCCATTGGATAAAATACTACGACTGAAAAATTAACAAAAACACATTCAAAAAACGGTCATCAGCTAAATAGATACCTTCGTCATTTTTCTTTTGGATGGGGGAGTGGCAATTTTAATTGCCTGACCCTCTGAAAGTATGTGACATTTTCCACAGAATGCTACTCTAAAATGCAAAATACGTTAAGATTTTTGAATTTAACTTTGTTTTTTCCAATGCTTTCGTAATTGAACCACCAACTCCCAACTGATCCACTAAACACCATGTACTTTGTTTTGATTACGTCATAATTAAAACACAACCTAGTTTTGGACCGCATTTCTTTGACTTACAAACATTAATAGCAACAATCATATTAATGTCAAAAAGGTTGTTAATGAAATCACCCAGTTTTGTCGTCCCAGATGGATGGGTACTGGAAGTTTGTTTTTTGTGAGGAAAGTATTAAAACGAGAAAATAGGCTTATGTCATATAGATCGCAGGATTTCGTTGATATCATGGTTCATATCCTGCATCGTGTCTACGGACACAATGTCTGTGAACGTTGAGCCGTGAAGACTTTATCGTTGCGTACCATTGTAAGTATTTTGATGCCGACGCGATTTCCAATGCTTCAATTTTTTATGTGTTTAATGTGATGTTGCATCACCAAAAAATGTAGATGCTACTGTATGCTTCTTTAGTAGAAATGGACCGCATTCTAAGTGATGTGTCTACCAACAGCAACAATACAGATAAAGTTAATTTGAGTTGTCACATAATCAGTATATTTAAAGCTTTTTGATACCTCCAATACCTTTAATTGATGCTGATAAGGATTAGTTATCCAGATTTTGTAAATAAAAAAAGATTTAGTTAAGAAATTAAATGAGGTCACTGTTTTAAGTTGTAGTTTAGAGTTACAGCAACTATGACATCTTGTTTTTCTGTTAAAACCTTATCTGTTTTGATGGGATTGGAACCATCATGTATACAAAAAAATAATAATCTTTCATTAAAATACATTTTGGTTAAAATAAAATTATGGTAATTTTCCTTTTGTAGTGCAGATGATACCCCATCTTAAATCTCTTCAATAGGATGTCATATTGCAAAGGGTATAGGAGGATAATAAACCGCTGACTAACCCCAGATGCTTGGGAGAGGAGGATTTAGCCACAGTCCCCCTGAATTCTTTACCATGAAATGAGTTTCATGATATAACCGTAGTCATTATATAAAAATTATTTGACGCAGAATTTCCAAAGAAAACAATCCCATGAAATCCCAAACAGCAATTTTATATACTCCCTTGGACATTACGTGCTTTTTTTTCTTTTTAATTTCAAGGACAACACCACAAGGGGTAAAAATGTGTATATCTGAAGAAAATTATACTTAAAGGTGTCTTTATCTTTAAAGAAAGACAAACTTGTGAGAGAATTTTATTTACATTTACAAGTTTATTCTTGGAATGTTGACCCTGGGAAAAACAAGTCTAGTGCAGGGAACATATAATCTGTCACAGACGTTTCCAGTTATTCTGTTAGAACAGAGCTTGTCTTTCGACAAGGTATTTAATTTCCAAATTAACCTCCTACATATTTCATGACACTTTCTGAGACTTGTAACAGCTTTTTCTGATAGATGAATGCTAGTTTTCTGTTTTTATTTAGGATTAGGAATTCCTCACAAATTGTACCAAAATAAGACATTCACTACTACTCACACTCTGGATTGTGCATGATAAAACCAGCTTCTGCATTCAGCTTGGTCTGCAATTAACCCGCTCCTCTTGATTACAATGAACATTAAGAATTGATGATGATAATTTAGTCTGCAAACATGGTGCAGTTTCTGTCATTATATATATATATATATATATATATATATTTTGGAATATGGTAAATGTCCTGGCATATCAATTATAAAACCAGAAATAATCAAAAAGCAATGTCTTGTTATTTATTAATCAAGTAAATATTAATACCTGACAATTCAAGGTACTTTATCAGGCAAAAATCATGTAAAACCCTCAATACTGCCACAAAGCAGTTCTCACACTGGTCTCATAGTGGATATGAGACACAATATAAACAACATGTTATGGAAAAATCTGTCACGATTAACAAATTTATGGATCACAATAATAGTTACAATATTCTCTTATTCTCACACTATGTTACACCTATTAGAAAAAAGTGACATTTTAGTGCATAAACATGTCAGTAACATCAATGATTGAGTTTCTTTAAACTCTTTTGCAGGAAACCATTATCAGTACTCAGACTGATAATGCCAGAGGTTAAATTCTTGAATTACTAAGCATTAACACTGGGAAGCAAGTCTGGAACATGAAGTGGCAATAAATAAGCGTTTGACCGACCCAAATATCAAATAGAGAACAGACTATTACAGATTATTATGCCATTATTTGGCCAGAAGTTTTACATGCAAAAAGGCCTGTTTTTTCCAATTTACAGTATTGTTTCTCAAACTCTATTTGTGCCTTTTTTGTTTAAGGTTTTCTGACACGAGATGAGCGAGGCCTTGGGGAAGAAATCAGAAAGCGGTGCTTCAGTCCCTCATTCTCCAGTGGGTGTACAGCTCAATAACTAGTGTCAAGGTGTATATGAAGCAGGCAGTCAGCTGTTCAGTAACAAACTGTGGTTGTTCTGGGTTTAGGGGAATGACTGTGAAGCAGAACAAAGAAAACTCCCACTGAGCACATTAAAGTGAAAACGCAGGATCTACTGGCAATGTCGTCGCTCTGCTCTGTGATGAGGTTTAACTGGGGGTTCAGGTTGAGAAACATGCTCTACCTCCACAACACAGGGCAGCCTTGAACTTTGTACCGTCACCCACTCTATCCTCAGCCATGAGTGTAACTGTTAGATGATAGTATGAGAACAACAGCACCGTGGCAACTAACATCCCACTGCTTCACCACCTCAATAAAAACCTAGCTGGACAATTCAGTCTGTGTTGTGAAAATGGCAGAAAAAGGTTTCCAGCTCAGAGCGCTCAACTGCGCAGAAGACTTCCCAACGACATCACTAGCATCCCTCCATCTTAGGGATGAGGCTGTGGTCATCAACGAGAGCACCAACCATATGGGAGATAATCCTGAGCTTCATTCTGTATTTTCTGTGATGATGTCATCACCGCATAACCAATCACGACAGCAATCAGACATGTCCATAGCTACTAGGCCCGAGCCTTCACCAGCAGTTCAAGGTAAGATTTGGTGGTATACTAAGCATTTTTAAGCATTTATTCTGACATAACTTTGATTATAGTAACTGTTATGCATCTGAACAATTATAGTAAATAGATAAGAAAAAGTTGCAGAAACAATCTCATAAAGATTTTGGCATTGCTAGTCTTCTCATCCTTTTAAAGCAGATTTTCAAATCAAACCTCTGCTGAAGAGTAATTAAAAAGTTTTAAAAACATTCCTGTCTGTAAGGAATAAGTACATTTATCTTCTGCCAGTTTGTGACACACAGAAAAATATGACGCAGTCTTTCTTTAAATTATTTTTGCTTGAAAAGATAAACATTTCTCAATTTGCCACAGGTCTGATTGGCACCTCTTCCTGCCACTGTTGCTAATGGAATAGTCACTGAGGTGCCAGATTTCTTAAAAACATAGTCATAACAGTCATAACTTGAATGGCCCTCAGAGACAAGACCAAGGTCAACTGTGCATTTAATTGCTCCTCAGATGGTCCCATTTCCCAAGTTGGGAAGCCGTTCTTCAGACTTTGATGTGTTCATAAGCTTTCAAAGTAATCTGCTGGTTACTTTATTAAATTTCTTAAAGCACAAGGTGGCATCTTCATATTGATAGTTTTTGATGACCAACAGTCCAAAACCCAAAGATGTTAAGATTTTTATGACAAATAAATTCTTACAATTTAAAACCTAGGGCCAGAGAATATTTGTCTTTTTTTTATAGTTACTAATAATTAGTCAATCATCAAAATAGTTGCCAATTAGTTTCCTGTCAACCGATTAATTGACTAATCCTTTAACTTTAGAGAAGAAGTATTTAAAAAACTCAGAAAGAAATGTTAGCAGCTGGGATCACATAGTTCCAAAGGCTTGGTGAGTTAAATGATTTACCAAAAGTCAAGATGCATTAGATGCAGAGCTTTTCTTAGGTTTTTATGCCAGGCAAGTTTTGACAGAGCTTCACTTTTTATAGGCCCTGGGTTAATGAGTTTACGCCCTTTCTATTTTTACAACAGCATACATGTGATTCCTCCAACATACAGATCTGTCTGCAGCTGCAATTTAATGCATCTCCAGACATGCCATCACAAGTGCTGAAGGGATGATTTACATCCACTGCTAACAGCACGCATCTCACTACACATTTGTATCAGCATGTGTTGCATAGCCACATACTAGCAAACACAAACAGTTCACACATAAATGTAGTGCTTTCAGGAAATGCCTGACAGACAGGTTCTCACCTTCCCCTGCTTTTCTATAGACACGGCATCTCGCTGCAGACAGCTGTTGTTTGTTAGCGAGGCAAGGCAAAGGAAGGCGAGGTCAAGCACTAAGCAGCACTGAATCTGGCCGAGTGTGCCTGAGTGTTGAGGAGTGCCTGTTCTGGTATTTTAGGCAGCCAGACAGTGTCACCTGTCAGCAGACTAGCCCGGACAGACTCTCCCACATGGTGCAAGACTAAGCAACACAACGATATCTCCCTCTGGAGTTCTTGTTGGTAGGCCAACAGTATGTGCTCAACAGCCACAAAGTGCAGATGGCCACATACTGTAAAGACCGGCCACAACTGACATCAGGAGTAACATTGGGTTATTGTGCGGTTGATGTTGCAGAGTTCTTGGATCCTGAAATTGGCCAAAGCGACAGAGAGTCTCAGGCTCACACCCTGACAGCGTTCCTGCAAGACCTTTCCTCCCCTGTTGATCCTGATGATGTGTTTCCTGCACTAAGAAGCAACATTGTCATAGAAGGAGGTACTCACCAGCATCTCTTTGCTCTGCTTGTAACAGATCTTTTGTAGCATATTTAATTATTTTTTGTTCCAAAAAAAAAAGAGAAAATGTACAACAAATGTGTTAACACAAAACTGCTATAGTCATAATTTTAGCTAATTTACAGCCTCCCCTGTTTGGTAGTTCAGTCATTTAAAAAAAAAAAAAAAAAAAAAAAAAAACTGTTGTTGATCGATAAGAAAGAAAGATGGTTATGTGAGTGAAAGGAGATAAAAAATGATGGCGGCTATGAGGGATTATCTTTTAAGAATGTAAAGAATAGGCCTACTTGGTAATTTGCTTTTGATTCAAATGTATGACAAATTCTATGTTTGCAATTCTGAATTTGTATTTGTAAGACAAAGTTGTATTGCCTTTGTGATCAGAACTTCAACCCAAGAACAACAAAACCAAAGCGATGGCAGCATGTGACTCCCGCTCTGATGACAACCATCTGTCCAATGCAGAGTGGTACTGGGGAAATACCTCGAGGTATTGAATGTTTTTCACCTGGCGTTTTGTTTTTATTTATCACCTTATAGCACATCAATCTATTTCTTTTTCATGCAAATTCCTTCAAGTTCTTACAATATCTAAAAGTTTGAGGATTTTGAAAATCATTTTGTTTGCAAATTGTTTTCCTTTATGTTTGAAACCTTGTTGTTCTTTGTGGTTGTCCAGAGAGGAAGTAAATGCGATGATGAAAAACACTCCTGATGGCACATTTCTGGTCCGAGATGCTTCCAGTAAAGTTAAGGGGGAATACACTCTCACACTAAGGTAACCACTTTTTAACTAGAATGTATTCGATTCTAGGCCTTAATAATTACATTATTTGGATTTCAATTATTCTGGTGGTTAAAGTTACAGAAGTGCATATATCATTTGATATAAATATATATTAAACACAATAATCATTGTATAGTAATCATCATTGACTCTCAATGTTCAAGCTAGGGCTGCACGATATGAGGAAAATATCTAATTAAGATTCTTGCGAATGACTTTGCAATTGCAATATGATTCACAATATTGAAGGGAATGATCATAGTTGTATTATTATTCTCATTTTCATCAACTAATATTAAATCTTAAAAAAAAAGAAAAAAAAGATTATAGTGTGATTTTTGCAAGGATCTGTACCAAGAAAAGAGGTTTTCTGCTGTCGGTAGGAAAGGTTTTGTAGGCCGGGACGTCTCTGCGGCACCACCAAACTTCATTCAGAATGATTTGACACATATTTTACCTTTAACAAATATTGCGCCCTTCTTTGGATATTGCACTAGACCATATTGGGATTTCAACAAAACTGTGATTAATTGTGCAGCCCTAGTTATAAAATCGTCACTTCAGCTTTGCAAATAGGGGAAAACACAGTCCATTCAAAATATGGGGGATTTATATTGTGTGTGTCCTTTTTATTAAATGTTTCTACTTGTGATATCAACAGATAACGTTCAATTAAAAATGTAATACACAATAAGGAAGGGAAGGACTCAGCCTGACATTTCTCCATTCTCAGCTGAGATGGACAGCATAGTGCTGCAGTGTTTAAGCCTAGCACTAATCTTACACTGCATAAATTAACCCATTAATTAGCTGAGTTTTACTTTGCTCAAACTTAATACTGACAAAACACTACAGTTGAATTTCAGACTGCATGCACGTTTTGTATAACATTGTTAAAACTGAGCAGCTAATATTTGTAGAGAGAACAACAAGTCAGCGGACTGCCCTCTCTCTGCTCAGCTGCTAGCCTGCTGGGCTGCAGAGCACCATACACGTGTTGATATGAAGGCTTCTACATCGCGGTAAGAAAAAAGCCCTAATGTCACAGCCCCAGTTGATGCATAAACAGTTAAGGGCTTTGCATGTGTAATGAAGTGTTTAAGATGGCAAAAACTACTCTGCATCTTGTGGGAAGGCTATGTTCTCTCCAAATTGAATACATGTAGTCAGAAGTCAGTTATTTTTTCCTGGTTTAGAAGTCTAACTTTAGTTGTCTGGTTTCAAATTCTAAATTTAGTTGAATCAAGACAGACAAGGTTTCAGATATAAAGCTTTGTTGATTAGCCTTTGACCCAGACTCCAGCGGTAAGCAATATAACACCCTTTCTACACGGCACACGTTTCAATCGAGCTTTCCAGTCATCCATCTCACCAGTCTGAGGGAACAGACATGCTCCAGTCGTGCACCTTACAAAAGGCTCTACATTTTGGGGTCACTTAGAAATTTCCATTGAACTCCATTTTAGACAAAATACCAGCTGTAAGTTGCATTTTTATTTTTTCTAACCAGTGCAGCAGATCACACACACACACACACACACACACACACACACACACACACACACACACAC
>NC_048415.1:9033886-9105293 GCF_013103735.1 Etheostoma cragini | reverse complement strand
ACACACACACACACACACACACACACACACACACACACACACACACACACACACACACACCGGTGGTGGGGTTTAAGAGACAATGCATTTACATCAGTGGTTAAGCCCAATAAGAAACGCCTCTCATGTTGAAATTCATCCTACGATGACTCCAAAAGTGCAATGCTGACCGTCTGCTCCTGTCTGCATTAGAGTTCTACAGTTCTGCAGGGTCTGTGAAATGTCTGCCCTTGGCAGCTCTGTGTGACAGTTCCGCCTTGACTTTTGCAGGAAAGATGGCTCCAACAGACTGATAAAGATCTACCATCATGGGGGGAAGTATGGCTTTTCTGAACCACTGGTCTTTCCCACTGTTGTGGACATGATCCAGCACTACCAGCACAAATCTCTGGCACAGTACAACTCTAAACTGGACACCCGGCTACTTTACCCCATAACCAGATACCAGCAAGTAGGTTTATGAAGCCCTGCACTCTGAATGTGTGCTGTCTTATATTTCAATTATATAATTACTAAATACCATTAAAGAAATTTCATTTATTGTAGAGAAGGTTAATTGTTATGATTTTATTTGAAATTGTGTTGGTCTAAATGAGATTTTGGCTTCATTTTTTGTATGTAGCAGCAGGTTGTGATGGAAGTTAACATTGATGCAGTTGGAGAACAGCTGAGGATATTTCAAGATCAATACAAAGAGAAGAGCAAAGAGTATGACCTTCTGTTTGAGAAGTTTAACCGAACATCACAGGTACAACAGCATCCAAATAATTGAGACTTAATTTACTAAATAAATCTGTGGGTTTATTGGTATATAAATATAAGTTAATGTTTTACCTCTGATTGCTTTACCACAACAGAGCCTTAACTTTAAGGCCTTGAATAAAGTAAAGATGTGTTGTCTTTCCTCACCAGGAGCTGCAGAGCAAGCGGACAGCCATAGAGGCTTTCAGTGAAATTATTCGGATCTTTGAGGAGGAGTGTGAAACTCAGGAACGCTACAGCAAAGAATACATTGACATGTTCCTCTCATTAGACAGCAGTAAAGATTCAGAAAAGTATGCTTTGAAATACCAACCCTTTTTACAATTTGGTCACTTTGTCTTGTGTGTTTAACTTATTTTCTGCATTTTAAGAAAAAAAGTTAAAAGTAAAATCTAAATTAAAGATACTCAGTGCTGTCATGCTCATTTAGCAGGCACACTATATTAGCAGACTCTGAATTGTTTTCTCAAGTAGTTCTTTGTCTTCCTCCTACTCCTCCTCCCAGGATTCAAAGCAATTCAGATGAGCTGCAGTCCAGGGTGGAGGAGATCCACAACAGCAAGAAGAAGTTGGAGGAGGAGCTGAGGAGGAAGGCGCTGGCTCACATGGAGGTCGACAAGAAAATGAACAGCCTGAAGCCCGACATAGTGCAGCTCAGGAAGATCAGAGATCAATACTTGCTGTAAGTTTAACTGCTCAGCACTCTTCTAGATATTCTAGGTCTAGGTGTTTTTTTTAAAGAGTTGAGGCATGCACATTGGGCTTGGTGATAGGGAGAAAATCCAATATCAAGATATTCTTGACCAAATACCTCGATATCGATATTGTGGCAATATTCTAGGGTTGACAACTAGTTATTTCAAAAATTATTTTTTTTAACTGTGATTTGTCCATTTTTCAGCTGGCTCAACCAACAAGGTACTAGGCAGAGCCAGATAAATGATTGGCTGGGTATCAGGAATGAAGAAGAAGAGTGAGTATCCTCATTTATTCTAGTCACTGGGTTATAAACTGGGAATCTACAAGAATGTTTTGCTATTTTGATTTTATTTTTTACATTACAACATAGTATCCCATGTATCTTCTTTCACAAAATGGTAACAGTGCTTATAATAAATATGGTATGATAAATTAGCATAGGGCAAAGAACCAAGGTTCATTTGCTCATATTTAGTCAAAGGACAGGTTATGACATTCATGTGCCAAGGCATCAGATATGAGAAAAAATATATTTCCTAGCTAATCTAAGCCTTCCACTTCCTCATCATCCTCTAGCCCATACACTCTGGCAGATGATATCGACCAAGAAGAGAGGAACTGGTACGTTGGTGGTATGAGACGTAAGGAGGCAGAGGACCTGCTGAAGGGGAGGAGAGACGGGACCTTCCTAATCAGAGACAGCCAGACTCAGCGAGGCTCCTTTGCCTGCTCTGTTGTGTGAGTACCATCAGATTTGTCATCTTCTAGGCATAAAAAAATCACAACAATTTGCCCCTCTGTAATCCTAACGGATCAAACGTTTTTACCAAAAGAAGGTGCAGTGCAGATTAGTAGGGCTGTAATCTCCAAGTCGACTAGTCGATTTATTGGTCGATACGTTCTGGCTCAATGACCAATTCAGATTGGTCGTTTTTTGTCGTGTTATTTCATCAGGTGGAAGCATAGTCTATGGGTGGAAAGCACTTATTGCTAAAGGGGGTGTTTTCAGAGCATTCCTGTTTCACAAGTAACAGTCTGTCTTCATAACACCCCACTTGTTTTCTCTTTTGTTAGATTAGCCCGACCCACTGGGGACAGACTGAAGAAAGAACTAGAAAGCCTTGTTTTAGTGGTTTGCTGAATGTTTATTTAATTGTGAGTGTTTAATTTCCAGTCAGTCCTCCTCTACCATTTGGAAGACATTGCCAGTGTGGCAGCATTTTACAAAAATACATAACGGAAAAAAGTCGGATGCAAAGTTAGCAAGTAACAGTTTGCATATCACAGCTGGACTAGAAACATGGCGTATCACCTAAAAACAGTAAGCTATCCTGTCTGCGTTAGGTTGTCCTCTCTGTTTTGAGTAGGCTAAATGAAAATATCAGAATTGGCATATTTCATAGTCTAATAATCGTTTTATAAATATCCGCGCACCCACAACCGCAACAACGGTAGCGCCCCCAGACACACCTAGACAACGCTAGAGGTTAAGCCTCTGTCAGCCAAACGCAAAACTAATATCACGGAAGGAATTTTTGACTTTACTGCTAAGGATATGAGGCCCATTGCTGTTGTGGGGGGCTGAGGTTTTAAGAACTTGTTAATATACAGCGCCAGCACGAGTAAAAGCTTTAAACTAATAGTCTATTCGTGTCTCCGTGCGAGGACACCGAGCACTGATGCAGCGCTGACAGACGAGTGGCATTTTAGTGCTAAATATTTAAGTCAAAAATTATTTAATATACTGCAAATAGCCTAAAAGCACAACTAATGCAGGACAGTACAGTTAATTAATCTTGCTTTTTTTTTTTTTACCCCTCCGCCCCACACAGTCGATTTATAGTCGGAAATTTCACGACTTCCGTCGACCAAGATTTTCTTTGGTTGATTACAGCCCTACAGATTAGACCTTTTGAGTGTTGGATGTAGGCATCCATCCTACCTTAAAAACATCCATATTATTATTATATATTTTGTCTCATGCAGTGCGGATGGGGATGTGAAGCACTGTGTGATCTACAAGACAGCCACAGGGTACGGCTTTGCTGAGCCCTACAACCTATACCCATCTCTAAGAGAGCTGGTCCTCCATTATCGACACACATCCCTGATCCAGCACAACCAGCAGCTGAATGTAACCCTGGCCTGGCCTGTTCTTGGCCAGCAGCCCAGCTGATATGCACCAGCAGGCCACCCTGATGGCACTTTCCCAAAACTTCACTGTATTTGCACCACAGACACACTAACGTGGACACTGTTACCAGGCTCTAACAGAGTGCGGGTTAGTGTCGTCACCATACGAGAGTTTCCAGAAACCGTTTTGGTGCTCAGATCTAAAAATTCTACACTGGTTAGATGTCACAGGAAACAAAAAGCATTACTATCACAATCACTCAAATGCATTTCTAACTTACTTGGAACAGATTTTGAACAGCCTTTCCACAGTAGTTTTAAGGTTGATTAGTTTATTGTCAGCTTTATGAGTAAATACAATGGTTGAATTTTGACTGCAGCTCTGTTCTAATGCAATTTCTTTTTTAAAGCGAATGTTCCTAATATTAATATTCCCATTTACTTTCCATCTGCATAGCTTGCAAAACACAATTGGGAGTATGTACTTAACTAAATTCCACATTGAATTAAATCTTTTGTAGCAGTAATGAGGTAACACTGAAATATTGCCTCATCATGACAACAACACTACAGCAGCAAGTGTCCCAAACCAATGCTGGTATTAAAGTTGCAAAAATCTTAACAGTGTAGTAATTATATTGACAATGTCAGGGTAACACAGGATACTAGTATCTAGCTTTCAGAATTCTGATGCTGTACTGCTTTTTATAAGTAAAACAATCAAAGTAGAGAAATAACATTTGGCTTGCTTTTTAATTATAAATAGGAAGGTATATTTCCCAGTTCAAGATAAATGGATTTAAGTTATTCACTAATCCAGAAATTTCATATTTCAGTGTTGTTTATTTTTTTTGTATTTTCTGAAAGTACAAGAATTCATAAATATTTAAGAAGCAAATATTACATTGCAAAGTATGAATTTGAAGTCATGGTCTCTAGATTTTCAATATATTTTTGTCCAACAATCCTAATGCTCTGCAACAGCCATCATCCCTCCACAGTACATATCTTAAATCCATATAATCAGTGCAGTTACGTTGTTTAAGTTGGTTCTGGGACACTGAGCTAAAGATTAAAACTGCACTAACAAGCACATGTGCATTATGGCTAGTGTAGTATAGAAACTGAGGAGACACACAAGCACTTTATCCAAAACAAAACACCCAGAATATACATAAACATAGAAAAGAGAGCTGGAGATGTGTTAGACACAGACTTTTTCATAGTGGTGTTGTTGGTTGAAAAGACATTTTATTTCAGTGGTTAGGAATATAAAAGTTACTTTCTTACTACCATCTTCATTCTCCACAAAATCTTCATGAGACAAAATAAGGATTTCATGAATTCTACCTCTAGGGTATATTTATGCTTTTTGCATATATTAATAATAATATACTAATTTTATATATATATATATATATATATATATATATATATATATATATATATATATATATATATATATATATATATAAAAATATAATTAGTATATCATATTTTTGTTCTTATATTAACCAAATTGTTGGCAGGTGATGCTTTTTGGGAAATGGGACAATCACGTTAAAGTTTGTGTAATACATGTGTGGCTTTAAGCTCACTGTTTAACACTTTCAAGTGTTAATAGTTTATGAGCGAATATAAAACAGTCAAATTCTGAAAGTAATTCTGTGTGTTGTGTAAATGCACATTTTGGAATACAACCCAAAATATGCACAGTTACGTATGTAATATCAGCCTGGTTGGGATTCATCTTTGATGAGTCAGTTTTTTTTTGTTTGTTTCTATATTCTTTATGAGGATTTTTGTTAGAGTTGGTGATCCAGGCTCTTTGAAGTCTTTGAAGTCTCTGGAGCGACAGTATACACTCAAGAGGCCTTTTAGATTTTGGACTGGTTGAAAAGTGCCCTTAAGTGTTCTTGTTCCAGCCATCATAACTTTAAATATGTTACTCTCAGGAGAGATGTCCTGCCACTTACAGGAGTATGGTGTCAACAACAATTTTCTGATGAATCAAGTGTTGAGGTTGTGTCTAGCTGGATACAAGGCTACAATAGCACAAATGCTCTGGTGTACCCTCAGGAAGAGTATCATTATCAAAGTTAGATGCTTTTACTATAATAGCACAATTTTTAAATAATTATATTTAACTATTTTGTAAAAGTGAGTGTCAAATAGACTTTATTCCCCCCAGCAGTTGCTACGTTAACCTTACACTACACTTGACATGAGAATACAGAATAATTAAGAAAACAAAGGCTCATAATCCTAATGGTTTTGAACTTAGACAAGTTCAATTTTAGCCTGAAGTGAACCTTAGACACGGTGGCTAATCATATTTTAAAAGAGTTTCAAGAACTGGTTTTACATATAAAGACTTCAAAGTATTAGCATGACTGCTTGAATTTTGCAGACTTGTTAGCTACCTTTGCTGGCTAATTAGCAACTAGCTAACAAGGTATGATTCCAGCTATGGTGGACCAAATATAGTATGTTACCATGAAATGTTACAACATTTTGCTATCAAAATTCATTTGTTTATTAAATGTTGGTACACAGCTGCAGAACATACCCAAGGTGATTTTTTTGCTCCTTAAGTGTGAGGTATATTCAAAACGGTGATGGAAAATTACATCTATAATGTTAACAACTGAAATGAAAGTTGTTTACATTTCAGGCCTATCCAGGCCGCTGTGGCCCTGGGAAGGTAAGAGGGACTCCTTTAATGGTGCACTTTCTGTGGTGCTTACAGTGAGTTACAGTGAATCAAACTATTTTTATAGGGAGAAAGACAAAGTAGTTTTTAAGGTTGTTAGTTGGGGGTTGCCCATTAATATATATTTTCCTGTGTAATGGGTCCCTTTATATACACTTCTCTCTCAGCGGTCAGTCAAACGTGTGCTTGATGCTTGCTGCACGCACGCTATCAGTTTTGTCAGAGTGTTTATTGTTATGAAGAGAGTTGAAAAAGTTATGTCTAATTCCTTCTTTGTGGTTGAAAAGTAAATATGTAAATGTTTGATTTTGCATGCAATCATCGTGTAACAGATTACCTAGGTATTATATGTATTACAGATTTAAATGTTGACATAACGGCTGGGTACTGTTTTGATACCAGTTCTGGTATAGGTTCACCACCAGCTATAAAAAAAAAAATATGTTTTTTTACCTTTCTTTGATGGGTTAGCTGTATTCAATGTTTTTTTGTTGTTGTTTTTCCTTCATTATTGGTGCTAAGCACTCATTGCTGTAGTTGTCCTTAAATGCACCTCTCCAAGATCACCTGTCAGTCATACAGCATGAGTGATACTGTGATGTCGTATTTATCAAAGCAAACAGAAAAGCTTTCATGTTGGGTATGGTTTGTTGTGCTTGTGACCACATTAATCTGTGATGTAGTGTTGCACGGGGAAGCGCTGCACTGCACAGGTTGTGGACAGAGCGTGCCACAACCACTAGATGGCGGTGTATGTAGGACTTTAGACCTGTGCGTAGTTACTCTTTAGAGAAGTGTATTTGTTAAATGTTGGTCCACTGTTTATTCTGTTTTGTAGTGCCCAATGCTTATGGACATGTAGTACTACACTCCTGTGTAGAGATTAGGATTATGTACCAGTGGTGTAGTGTAAAAGGAAATACTGTGAAGTTAAGGTACTTAGAACTCACACCCACCGCCATCAGACTGCTGAGCTTCATCTTTGTTAGTCTGAATTCCAATTTCATTTAATCTCATAGTGACTTGTTATACAGAAAACATGGATGCACATTAATGACTATTATTACTTTAGGCATGCAAGGTGCACGTCTAGCATGTAAAACCATAAGTTGGCATCAGTCCGTTACAGATTGGATTAATTAAAGTGTTAATTTAAGTCCATAACTTGAAACATTGTGAATTCTAAGAAAAGAAACTTTACATGTCCAGGTTCATTTTGTAGCAGTAATACAGTTAAAGGTGTAGGCCTACAGGTTATATGTGCACAAAAACACAACATAAGACTGCACCACTGCTCTGTCGTGTTTAGATTTAAAGCACAGTATTTGCACACAAGTACCTCATGTGAGGTGGAGATACTATGACTGTCTTCACCCACCCTGTCACTGAAGCAGGTGGTGGGGCTAAATATGGACTAGTCGCTGATGAGATTGATATGTCGTAGCATTGATAAAAGCACTGATTTCTTATGACTCTTTAATCAGCTGTCCACTTGGTAGTATTTATTTCTGCAAAGTCAGACATCTTTTTTGTAATTGTATGTGCACAATTTGGTCTTTTTCTGTTGTCTCTTTTGTAAGTTGAGAATTTTAGCGTTAAAATGAAATAGAGAGATAACCAAAATACATTTCAAAATGATTTTTTTGTAGAATAATGGATGTCTCATATCATAAAATGTGTGTCATGATGTATTTTCAGCTGCAGTCATGGTTGGTAGTTCTGTCCAACTAGTTCTTCGCAATAGCCTCCTATTCCCTATGTACACACACACACACACACACACACACACACACACACACACACACACACACACACACACACACACACACACACACACACACACACACACACACACACACACACACACACACACACACACACACACACACACACACACACACACACACACACACACACAAAAAAAAAAAATACTATTATGTTAAGAAAGATATATCTCCTGTACCCGGGTCCTAGCCATCTTGGTAAACTATTTAGCTTGCCTG
This sequence comes from Etheostoma cragini, assembly GCF_013103735.1. Lineage (NCBI taxonomy): Eukaryota > Metazoa > Chordata > Actinopteri > Perciformes > Percidae > Etheostoma > Etheostoma cragini. Next base: position 9,096,983 of record NC_048415.1, on the reverse strand, counting down.
CCGACCTTTTAACATCGTTAATCGTTTATGACTGCATTAAAAAGAGTAAGTGATGGCATTTAGATTTTTATTTTTAGAATGTGCTCCATAAAACCTACCACCAAGGAAGTTGAGATTTGTTACAATGGATATATGGCATGGAAGATTAAATGAGTCTAACTGGTGTATGATGTGGTAATAACAGCTTTGTTTGGCTTCAAACAAATAAGACCCAGCCGGATGCTTAACTGGTTGTCTTGTTAATTAAGTCGATTTACCTGGGTTGCTGATGAGATTAATTGAAGGGCTCGATATTGTCGTATGCAGGATTGACGAAAAAAACTGTTCTGTGGTATAATGATATTGTGACATTTTAGTGGTAATAATGCAAGTTTAAAATCCTAGGAGGGGAAGGTATTTTTACACAGTTCCTTCTCCCTAGGAAGTTCCTATTGGACAGGGCCTCAGGAAATGATTTAGGTCAATGTCCAGTAACAATGCTGGAAGTAGTGTGCCACTTCTAGAAGCACAGGGTATGGGGTGTGGAAGCTGAGCTTGTGAAGGGGCATGTTTGACTTTGATATTGGAGAATAGGGTTTTACTTGTCTCAATGATGATTATTAATCAAGTTGTTTTACTTGTCTAACTTTAATCATAATGTAATTGGTACTGGTATGGATATTGAAAAAATAATTTTGAAACCTGTTTGCACTGAATGTCCAAAAATGTTTGCAGTCAATGCAATTTAATGGATTTTGCAGAATTTGTCTACATCAATGTGGGGAATATATTTTTTAGGTTTGTGTTAAAGTACAAGGTTAGATAGGGTTAACGGAACTGGTAAGTTAGTATTAGAGGTAAAGATAGATCTGGCTTTGGGCGTGTTCAGGTATAACGGAGACAGATTAAGTTTAGTAAGAATGGGAATGGTTATGTTTACTAAGGGTTTGGTGTGATTATGGGTAAAGTTGAGAGGAAGGAGGCTGGTTAGGAAGTTATATCTGCATTCACACAGTTTTTTGCTCCCTCAACTTTCTTCCATGCCATAAACATTGTGAGAACTGGCAGTAACATTTGTCGACCACAAACCACAAATTTTTAGGAGATAGGGTGGCCATCTTGCTCTGAGTTAGATGTGAGAATCTTTATCAGCTTATTTGTATTAAATCTGGGGACTTGATATATTTAAAGAGGTTGTGTTTCACTTTGAGCTGCTGTGCATATGGTCAAATACCTCTACTTTTCTTTGCAACACATTCAACATACTAATACTTGATGTTAGAACCTGACCGATATCTGCGGGCCGACATTAGCGGCTGATATTAGTCATTTCCCGAACAATCAATATCTGCATTTTTTTTTTTTTATTAAAAGATTTTGATAAATTAATATTTAAAAAAGAAAATCTGATGGCCAACCATGTTATGAGTGTTAACGTCCCTGTTAGCAACCATGCTTTTTTTTGTGTGTTTCTTTGAGTTTAAGTTTCATATCTTAAATTCGAACTTTCATATCTTGATGTTTCTCTGTTTTGTTGTGACAATAAAACAAATTATTATATTATTTTATTAAGAACTCATAAATAACTACAAAAAACTAATCTTAGGGAAATCTGTTTTGCTACGCGTTTCTGGGTTTAAAAAAATATATATATCGGCCAATATATTGGAATATCAGATTTTTTAAAAACCAAATACTCCTAAATCCTTTATCGGTTGGGCTCTACTTGATGTTTTCTGTAACTCTAAATTTCTTTTTCCCCCCATTGTGGCTGTATGGATTTGTCATCTGCTTAAATCTTAAGCATTAAGCTCCCCTTTGTAATAGCCTAATTTCTGTGAGAAAATGTTATTATTGTACATGCTTATTTAATGTAGTGATTATGCAATAACATTCAGCTTTTTTAAATAGCTTTTGTTTAATTTAGGAGTCATATCTGAGGAAAATTGATCGTTCTTAAACATTTGTTGGTAACCTGACTTCAGAACATTGTTCATGTATGCACTTTCAGATCCCAAATAAACTTGAGAAGATGGTTTAATGAATTGTTGAGTATTATTTGATGAGCTGAGAATTTTTAACACTTTTGGTTAGATGTGGTGAATGATTGAACACTACAGAAGGCAACATCACAATTACCAGTCAAGTTACTATTTACATAATAAGTCTAGAGCAAAACCCTACAATGTACTGTGCGACAGAAGCACATGCTGCAGATTTACAAGCATTTAGCAGGTCTACTGCACATTGATTAACTGATACACCTTCTTCCCTGCAAAAGAGGTTCCAAACTCAATTAGACTTACCTGGTTAGATAAACATAATAGCATAACAGCTGCTGTTCTACTCTATCATATTGGCACTGTCAAAAAAGGGCTACCAACCACTGAGCACCAGAATGCAAGAGGAATAACCATGTAAAAAACAGCGTATTGATATAGTGTCAAAAAGATAAAAGTGTAAGATAAATTGTACTCTCAAATAGAAGGATGTGCAACCAGCTGGGGTGGATCAAGTTCTTTACTTCTAACACAGTATAGAAATACAGCAAAACTCCTTCATGCAGTAATTTCTTCTATTTAAATAAATGTAAAAATATTATGTCAGAATAATATATTTTATACTATTGGATTCTAATTATTGATCCATTTATGTGGACATATCACTTTAAAGTTAATAACTATAACTAACTATACAGGTGGAGCTTATTTGAATTAGTCCTACTCTGGGTAATTTAGCTTGTCAATTTACCTCCACTGATCAATAATGTCTTAACATTACATACAAATGTATTTGTTGAATAAACCTAGAATTAATAACCTGAGTCTGCAAAGCGACTTACGTTGTTATAAAGGCTTAAGTGCAGTCCTTAGTGTAGTGAGTAAAAGTAGACCATATTTACCTCTGAATAGTAATAAAGTATAAAGAAGAAGAACTGGAAATGGGAATAGGCTACTCAAGTAAAGTACCTTAAAATTGTCCTTAAAACGGGTCATTTAGTAAATTTACTTAGTTAGCCTAATTTTCACCACTGGCGACCTGTTACCTGACCAACCTATGCAGCATGAAGGCCTACACATAGTTTTGAATTAGCTTACACAGTACAGAGTCAAGAGGGTCTTACCTTTAGAAGAGCTCCTTCTAGACCTTTTCAATTGCAACTGTCAATCACCATTTTTCACTGTAGCTTCCCTCCCGCCATTTTTGTTTGGTTGAAGCAGCTGCCCTTCATGTTCTTGTTCGTGACATTCTTGTCCTGTCCAGCCGGGCTCCCTCTTGATCCACCACCAGCATGGCCGAGGAACTGCAACCCAGCAAATAGTTAGCTCCCGGTCCTTTGTAGCCTACGGCTGCTGGCCGATGGGCCTTCGGAGGTCCTTGCTGTGCCGGTGTTTTTATCGAAATAATAAATAACAAATTACCGCGTAGGCTAAGTATACACAGATAAAGTGTTTTGGTATTAAACCCCACATTTTTTATTTAATTTAGTAGGCGGGTGGGCTGCCTACCAATAGCCTACATGTCCAGCATTTGTAACAAAAACCGTTTGATAATTTAATCGTGGACATACATAGTCGGCATACATAAATAGTATTTAGCTGCTTTTCTACAATTCACGCAGGTAGAAGCAGGAGTTTTCAGAGGACACCTGAAGGCAGCAGCAGTCAGCCACACCTGGCGTTAATCAGCTAATCATTGGCTCATTGGGCCGCTCATACACTCATCAGGGAGGAGGCGGAGCAACGTCAGTCATCTCCTCAGTGACTGGTCAGGCTCCTCATATCAACCATGGAGCTCTCGGGACTGTTGACTGTGATTTTATTCGTCTGTACTGACCGGGGAAGCTTCGGGGTTTCCCACCCCAAACCGGCATGCCGTTATCCGCCGTCCCAGTGGTGTCGATCCCTGGAGATAGCAATATCCTGCAATGTAAGTAGCCTAGGCTAGAATAAACACTGGAACCTATAGTAATTACATATGATATATAATAGTGAGAACAAACGCTCAATGGCCCTTGTATTGGCCTATGAATGTTATTAGACATTAGTGTAAAAGCAAAATAAATGCAGTAAAAGCTAAATATGGGATTTTTATCTTTTACTAGGCTGGACTCTACTGGGCTTATTGATTAAAATGTTTTTATTTCATTAAAATGAACACCATCATTTTAATCTGAGCATCGTTGTTCCAAACATGAAAACCTCTCGGTCTGTTTTAAATGAGAGTCATGCTTTAGAAATTGAACACCAGTGGTTCTTCATGTGACCGGCAGAGCAGCTCTGGGTCAAATCGCATTAACACTTAATTAGTTTAAAGTTGAGTTAAAAAAACCAAAGAGAACGTTTACTTTGAACTTTAAGCTTCACAATCGGTGTATAACATAACATGAATAAAATGCCTATTGGCAAGACACCAGAGGCTAGAGTGATGTCTTAAAAATGATGGTGTTCCCCCTAATGTTCACTTTACAATGTGGTGAGGACTGTATCTATTTTATAAACTTATGATTTTGGAATCAAAAGTTATGATCTTGTTTTCTCCTTGTGTAGGTTCAGAAGCAGTGTATGGAGGTGAATGCTACCAGACCAAACCAGAATGTTCCTCCTGTAGCTGTCACTCTGTACTATGAGAGTTTGTGTCCGGAATCCAGAGTCTTCATCACCCAGCAGCTCTTCCCTACCTGGACCATGCTGAAGGACATCATGGCCGTTACTCTGGTACCGTACGGGAACGCTAAGGTACACAGATTTAGATACATTTATGTATTTAATTAATTGCATGCCTACTTAAAGTTTACATTTCTCTTGTAGGAGATTCTATCAGCAAATTCTCCCTTCACGTGTCAGCATGGAGAGCCTGAATGCAAAGGAAACATGATTGAGGTTTGAATGTTTAATCACCTGCACTATTGGTCTGCACCATTTCAATCAATACTACACAACATGATGACTTGAGATTGATGGATCTGATCCTCAGGCCTGTATCATCCATCTAGCGGGACACTCAGCATTTCAGATCATCTACTGCATGGAGTCTGCTACAAATGTTCTTAACGCTGCCCAGCCTGTGAGTAATAGATTTTTTTTATTTTCTTTTTTTCCCTTATTTACACAAGAAACAGATGGTGAGATGGTCAGACAAGTGTAATTAAAACAAAAAATAAAACTCCGAAATGGCACATGCTAAGGAAAGCTCATTGTGGGACTGGCTGTAGTGGCTCTAATTCTGCACAAAAACTGAATTTTTGGGAAAGATTTCAGATATGGTATTGGGGGACCACTACGGGTTATATAAAAGCACCATGTCATGGGACTTTTTTTCTTCTTTTTTTTTCTTTTTTTAAAGTAAAATTTCTTCAGAACCCAGAGTGTAAAACTTTCAAACTATGAAGTTGGTCCACAGTAGCGTTAACAGTGACGAGGCTCTTGCATTAATGGACGCGTACTTTGTTGATGCTCTGTCTCAGTGTCTCCAGCTGTACGCTCCCGCTGTCTCCTGGTCGAGTGTTGACGCCTGTCTAAAGGGAGGTCTGGGACGCAAGCTGATGCACGCCAACGCTGCCATGACCAGAGCACTGAACCCCCCACACACCCACGTCCCCTGGGTTACCTTCAACGGGGTAAAACACTCTGGACTCAAAATTACACATTTTAATGCATTTGTAATGTTTAAATCATTTAGTCCCAAGTTTTATTCACAAAACCCAGAGTTCGGTTTATGTCACGGTTTTCAGTTTTGTACTTTTTAAATCTTTAACATTTCAGAAACATACTTAAGCATTAGTAGCCTATGGCTGTCACCAAGCCAAACTCAATAGATTTGAGATCGAGCGTTGGTATGGGGAGTCTGCTTTTTTTTTTTTTTTTTTTTTTCTCTCTCTGCACAAAAGGCCTGGACAACGGGCAGAGTTTAAATGACGTTGTACTCAATTGGATAGTCCTTCAACCAATCAGACCAACGATCCGGTGATGTAGAAGCAACCGTGGCATCAATGGGTTGCAGCGCTTCGGTGGCCGCTATGTTTAATGTAAACAAGAAGCTGCTTGGTCGCTTCTCTATCGTTTCTCTATGGTGTTAAACCCACCAATAGCACGCCAGGTAGATAAGCCAGTCTGTGATTGGTTCCCACAAAATTGAACTGAAGCAGGAGAATTAAACGTGCGGGTTTCCAGACAGAGCTGCAGGGCAAAATCTAGTCGCTGACAGAGTGGGCGGGGTTTACCCAGTTTACTTTAGTATATGAGAGACATAATTATTGAGCGCTTAATTATCCACAATGTAGGATACAGTTTTATCATGTAATTATGCACATGATTTGACTTGACTGAGACAAAGCGAACCGAACAGTTCGGATGTTGTTGTTTTTTTTTCCATTAACTGTGCCACCCCTACCATCTTCAGAACATTGCAGTGTCACCACTGCACCTTGATATTAGCATCCACCGTTGCATAATTACTTGGCGTTTTTTTTTTTTTTTTTTTTTTTCAAGCACTGTGGTATTTTCAAAAGTCTACATTAGTTGTGATTCAGCAGTCACTGTTGTAACACCTACAACTTTCATACAATATGGCCATTATTCAACTTTTAAAGATATATTAAACTCTTACTTTTCCACATTCCTTACAACTTCACCTTACTACACATTTTAACCACCAATCCAGTTTAAAAAACAAAATTATTCCTTTTTTTTCTTCTTTTTTTACTTTATGGTGTTCAACTTATCAATGAAATTTATACCAATTAAAATTATTCCCACTTTTCCAACTATTCTCAATACTTCAACTTTTTCTTAGATTTAAGATAATAATCTAGTTTAGCGTTCTCCTTTTTATATTGTTACCAGACTGCAGGATGTTTTCCACAGAGGTCAAGGAAAAGTAGTTAGTATAACATTTAGGGTGTCATATTATTTTTTTCTATAACTCACGTCCTTAATGATATTGAAATTATTAAACAAAAGTCTCAGATTCATCATGGAAGTGTAGTTTGGGATTGTACTGTACACTACTACTGGATGTCTTTCTGTAGCAAAGAGCTGAGGAACCGTAATGAGGATTAAAAGTTATATGAACTGTTTCAGGAATACACGGAGAATGAGGAGGAGAAGACAATGTTGTCCCTTTTCCGCTTGGTTTGCCAACTCTACAAGGTGGGTACTTGATAGTTTAGTTTTTTTTTTCTTGACGCTACTGTTACTCTGCTTTGGGATATTTGAGGTGTCATTGCTGGTAGAAATGCTTGAAAAGACCTTTTTTGGTGAATATTCTTATAAGCTAAACATTAAAAGGAAGCCAGAGAGGATTGTTACTGAAAAGATCATAAATGGATTCTCTTTCACCATTATTGTTCAACCTGACTAAATGTTTCAGCACCAAAATGTTTGGTAGTAACCTGTCATGTTTGTGTACTGGAACTGTGTCTTTAGGGGGTGATGCCTCCAGCCTGCACAGGAGCTCCAGTCAGACTGAACAGAAGCTTCTGCTAAACACAAACCACTTAACGTGTGAAAACTCCAAATCACAACATGCATAATGTAGCATCAGAATCATTACATGCTTTGTTTGTAGTTGAAAACCATGTGGCTCTAGTATCAAACATTGGGTTTTTATTTGAAAGTGGAATAAATCTGTCTAGTCTTCCACAGCCGTAGTTCTTGATTGACATTATTTCCATTTCAGGAACCTGTGTTTTATAGTCTATATATAAAAAAACAGCCAGTTATCAATTTCCATGTTTCTTTTATTGGTATTTTCCACTTAAAACACCCTGACCTTCCAACAGTCTTTTGGCTTTGAATGAGAAACAATTATTTTCTTCGACAGAAACATTGGAGTGCAGATGTAGATGTGATTTTTAGGCTCCAGAACATAAAAACAAATGTCCTATGTTACAGTACTTTGTCTTGATAGACATGTTTGAAGAATAAATATCCTTTTTTTTTTTTTTTTTTTTTTTTAATAGAAGTTTACACATCAGAGGCTGAGAAAACAGACAGCATGAACATTTAATGTTGGCAGTATCAGCGACACAATGGAGAGTGCAGGGACTTGCTCGTCAACACATTAACACTGTATAGCACGGTCTTCCTGTAAAGAGCCACGCTGCTGTGCTTTTAACATGCCGATGTAACTCTTCTGAAAACTGAAATCAATTAAGTCTCAAATCCACAGTAATCCCACATTATGAAATCCATTTTCTTCAAGGAAAGTTATGTATTCTCCTTCTTCAAAATTGGAACTGTATAATGAACTTGAAATGATGGACTTTCTGCTGTACATTGCTTTTCTGTGAAGCCATGGTGACTGTCACTGCTTGTACAAACTACACCTGGCTAGTATTCCATACTAACAGGAAATGTCAAAACTCTCGCTTTCTTTGCTGCAGGAGAGCTAAGGGACAGCTGCTGTGTTATAGCTGTCACATAGAGGGAAGCACATGGTTTTATTTAGATTAAAATGCCAAAAGTTTTTTACTTTGATACTTAATCAAGAACACTTTGTGAAAACATGTTTCAAACAAATCTTAAAAATCATAGGTTGTAAAAGAGGAAGAATTTTCTTTTATCATTTTTAAATGAAAGTGGCTTACTATTGTCTGTCTGAGCTTCTTCATCCTTTAATCCTCAACATCTTAACGAAGTTGAGGAAATGTGCTTTTTAACCAACCCTAGGAAGTAACTTTAACTGCATACCAGCAGTCTAAAATAAAAGCTTAAGTGACATCAGTGGGCTAGAGGATTTAAACACATTTAAACATTTAGTACCAAGACCCAAAGCTTGGATAGGAAGAGGAAGCTTAATGATTATTACAGAGCAACTTTTAGGATTAAATCCCAGGTTCCGTATGTTGCAATTTTCATTACTACACAACACAATATGAAAGTGTTTCATGTTAAATGACAGGTTCATTGTCAGGGTGATGGCAAAGAAAAGACCATAAGGGTTTTCAGGGCCATCTGTCAATTAGATTGACATGTGTGTTTAAATGTAAATATTAGCCTGTAGAAGGAAGGTCTGTGAAACATTTGATCCAAATGCTCCGCTGCTGAGGATTACATGGCAGCTCTTTACAGATAGCTGCTGTCATGAGAAATGTAAAGTTTCTTGTTTTTCTGTATTCTGATTCTTTGAGATTATTTTTTTGCTTTTCAAGATTGGCGAAGCAAACAATGCTCTGAGGCTCAGCATGTTAAAATCAGCATAATGGTCCTTTAACACTAGGCTCCAAGCACATTCATACCATATTACATGTAAGGCTAGCTGAGTTATGAAATACTGTTAAACTGGTGTTTTCTATGACTGCCTGACCAGGAAGTTCATCATATCTTTGTGTAGTGCTTCTTAGCTTCCTGGTCTTTCTACTTCAGTGACGCGAAAAACACTGCTCTAGACTGAACATGGACTCCTGAAGCTACACACATTCTTACGTCCCAGCTATCTGATTAGGAAAGGGCTAAACCGACTGATCATGTGCTGCACAAAATCTAATAAACTGTCCACTTTAAAATACTGGTAACATGTACCATTCATAAAAACTAACACTATAAAGTCAGTGACTTTGATACATTCATCAGGTTAAAATCTCTATGTAAAAATGTACAGCATTGTAGGCGGGCAGGTGTTTGTGTCTTTTCAACACTTATGGGACACAAATATCCCAGTCGAGCACTATCTATCAAATAGGACGGATAACCTGATGGAACACAATCTGCTTATGATTTATTTCGGTCAGCAACCTCTGATCCCTACATCAGATCCTGCCGGCAGGGGAGGGACACAACAACATAGTGACTTATTTGGAATTATAAGATCCTCATAGAAAATAGAACATCATTTTTACATAATTCTTTTTCACATCCTGTTTTTGCCACACACTATTTTAAAAATATTTGACTGTTTATTTTACAATAAAATAAATTGAATTTGAACCTCAAGAAACTAAAGTGCAAAATAGTTTATTGGGATCAAAACAGGAGTCTTATAATTCCAACATTATCTGACTAACCAGAAGGTTGTGAACCTTTCTTCTATCTTTCATTCTAAATCAACCGATGTGTGAGTTTCCTGCCCGGCCTTCTGGAACCTTTAGTCAGACAACCCGTACTGTTTTTTTTATTGTGTGATCAGTTGGCCTACAGTGGACGAAGCCCTTTGTGTGAATGAATAGAAGAGCTGAAGAGCAGAGACGGTAAAGTGCTACTACGGACTGGAGGCACCCTGATAAAAAAATGCTTTTCAAGCACATAAACAGACAAAAGACAAGCAAATGTACAACAAAGAACTGTCCAAAATCCTAAAACAATGACACCATTTAAAATAATCTCAGGTAAAAAAATAAAGCACAAACTAATTATACAGGAGGTGTCAGGTGAGACTGGAGTCTTCTCCAGTGTTTAATCTTTGTGGTGCTACAAGATGGTTTACATAAATATTATTTAATTGCTTCAGTTGCCAAATTTTATATTGAAGGGTTTTAATTAAATGCAGAGACACAGGTTTAAGTCTCAGATGTCTCTGGTTTGAAGGTAAATCAAACAGAACAGAAAGTTTGGGGTTAAGGGGCAGGTCATGGGAACCCACTACATCTGTGCTACATTAGATTTATGTGTTTCTTCATACCCTGAGGTTTAGTTCCATCGATTTTCTCTCACCTACATTCTGTATTTGGCAAAATTGTTCATCTCTCACATCATTCTCAAACAAAAAAATCATACTTATTCCAACCGGATTCAGTAATTTCATATCCTAAATTCAAACTATGGTGCAAAATAATTTCCAAGACCCTGTCAGACCACCGGGGGTTCTCATTATTGTTATTGGAGGAAGACATTTCCTTTACCTTTTGTTTGTTCCAGTATCATACCTTGGCTCCACCCTTCTTCCCAGGTAAATGCAACAGTCTTTGTCTGGGACTCTGAACTGAAGCTACAACAAAGCAGGATGGGACACAAAGGCCGATCAGGCCCCAGAAGAGGGGCTGAAACTATTCTTTTGGTTAAAATATAAAATAAAACAGTTCTCCAGAGTGGGTGTCTCCAGTGTAAAGGGACTGTAGTGATTTTACAGACTTTATGGGTAAAGCCTGCCCTGCCGCCGTCTCTCCACATCCAGCACTCGTGTCTCTCAGGCAGGGCAGGTTGTGCTGGTTGTTACGTGCCCATACGTAGGCACGCCACCCCGTCGCTCTCCTTGCTCAGTTCTCTGTCGCCGACCTCCTGCCCAGGGGAAGTCAGCGTCCTGTGGGGGCTCCGCACCGACATGGCAGCCAGATTCAGGGTCCGAGACGGATGGGGCGAGGGGGGGCGGTACCTGCTGCTGCCGCGGGGGTCTGGGGACAAAGAGGGGGAGGAGGAGTCCTGGTGCCGCTCCCCACCCAACTGGGACACCTCCTCAAGGGGGCTCTCCAGGTCAGACTCTCCCTCCTCCTCATCCTCTTCTTCCTCCTCCAGAGTGAGTTCAAACTGGAACTTGTCCCCTCCTCCTCCTCCTCCTCCTGCTCCTGAAGGCACAGCCCCTATGGTTCCCACAGCTCCTGCCCCTGGTATCACATCCACATGGTGCTCCTCCGGGCTGGACGGCGATGGGCTGCGGGGGATCATGCTCTGGTACCACTCCCTGTTGTCCTCCAGCGTGTCCAGGATGTCCTGTGCGTCAGGATGCACCAAGTCCGCCCATGTCTCCCACAGAGGGTGGACAATGTAGTCGATAAAGCCCACCTAGTCATAGCAATAATATGTATAATAACAATAACAAACACACCAATATGACAGGAGGAAAATATGTAAAAATTAAATGTTTTTAAAAGCCCCTATGAAAGCCATTTAATTTAGAAATATTAATTTATGTGTGTTTATTTGCTTCCTTGACTTGATAAAAGTAACTTTTGTTTGTATCTGTTACATTAAAATGATCTCACATGCTGCTCTGATGTTAACGTAAAGGCTGAAAAATAACCTTAGAAGTGACATTTCCACTATTTCCCTACATCCTTTGTGTCAGGGGGCGTTACCTGGTTCTTCTCTATAGAGGCGTTATGTTTGTCACACATGGGACTGATCTCCATGCCTTTGTCCCGCTCTCGATCTCCCTGGGTGAAGAACTCCACCATGATGCGGTCCGTCCACTGGCGGTAAATCTCCAGTGGTTTGGTTGGGTTGCTCAGGTCAGCACAGTGTACCATGTTCTGCAGAACCTGGACAAGACAGATCAGACTCTGCTGGTGATGTGTTCTGTTTTCAAAACCTCACCACTCAGAACCACACATACTCAGAAAAAGCAGCGGTGATGCGAAATGAAACTAGCATTCTTTTTATTTTAGATTTCTCTAAACCCTGTCCTGAGCCTAACAAATGCCACACCAATCCACAGTGTGCAATGACGAGTGTTGTCCAGCAGGCAGCAACACTTTCACACACTAACTCCCTGGTTGAAAATAGAAAAGTTATTTTGAAAAACGTGCTGCTGCAGAAGAGTATTATAGCTAAAAAATAATTAAAAGTTGCTGGCGACAGATTAATGATCCATAACTCAAACACTGATTCTACAACATAAAATGCATTTTTATTGAGACTGTAAAGTGAATAAAGAAACAAAGTCTCTGCTGTTCATCATGTTTATGATGGACTGTATGTAAATACCTAACTGGATTATGATTTTATTCTAGTTAGCGGGTAGTACACACTTATAATGACTCTACTGTCAAATAGCTATATTTTTCTTTTTTGTCAGTATGGTTTTTCCAAAGTATCATGTTCTTATATACCTATACTTACACATATTTAAATATTTCGTGTCACCAGGGGGCGTTCTCACCTGGATGCGGTCAGAGTAGTTGTCAAGCAGCAGGACCCCCAGACTGGTCACCTTCTTGGTCTCCACCATTGTCTTCATGTCCGCCAAGAAGTTCATGTGTTTGGACATATCAGTGGCAAGCACCTGATGAAGAGATTAAACACATCGTAAATGATGAATTCCCGTCTGTGTGATGTGGCGTCTTTGTTTCCTTTATATTTTTAAACTGGATCTGTTGGCTTTTAACGGTTATTGGAACGTTGTAAATTATGCACAAAGTGTATGAACTGATAATTGTCTAAATGATGTTTGTCTTGCAGGGTCTCTTTGTTTGAAATTCTGTGAGTGAGTGACAGTTTGTGTTTATTAGTCCTTGCACTTCTATTGATGTGTCCACCGATGCAAAGTGTTACTAAATCTGGTTCTGATGTAAACAAAGACACCATGTTCTCTCAGCTTCACTGCTGCAGTCTTGAGTTATACCTGTGGGTATCTGGATCCTAAGTCTGGTTTGGCCCAGTTTGGCACAGAATCACTGTCCTCAGGTTTTCATTTCAATTTTAAACATTTGGGTTATTGAGTCTTTTATTGGTCTGAGGTTATTCTGCATTTTTCTTGTTATTGAATAAATTTAACCCAAATTGAACCCACAACATTCCAAAAGTGACAACAACTTTTTTTTCCCATGGTTGACGGGAAGACAACACAAGGGTTAAGACACCCTTCACATGGGGTTCAAAAGCAACACTAACAAAATAAAATTCTCATGGGACTTATGGAAGCTGTAACTGACCACCACGTGTAAATGTCTGTTTTCTCATACACTGTACATAAATACAAACTACATATTTTGCCAGTAGCCTTTTCAAAGTAGCCTGTGTCCAGATAGACTATTTATCTGCTGTATCAGCAGAATTTTACTGTACACAAACTTTACTGAAACATGAACAAAACATTATGAAAAACCATACTGTAAGGCGACAGTTCAGCTACAACACGGGTTAAAAAAGGATCAATGTGTCATGTACAAAGGGCAGCAGTCTCACCATGTCGATCACCATCTTTCGGAGGGAGTCTTTCTGTTTCTTGCTGAGGTTTTGGAAGATGTCACAGTTGTTTTCTTGCAGCAGTTTAAAGCCCACAGCGAGGTGGTGATTCTCCAGCACCGAAGCATCGTTGTACATCAGTGCCAGCTCTGAACCTGCAGAGATGTGGTTTATGTGGTCTAGCTCATTTGAATCAGGACTTATGGTAGCACACAGTCTAAATGAGATCCTCTGCCATACTGTCAAATGGCCCGGACCCAGTTTAAGTGCAGCTTAAGTAAAATATTTAGATATTCACCATAGAAAATAAATAATGTAAATAAAAAAATAATCTGTGAGAACACTTCGTCAAAACCCTTCTTTCTATGTGAACCTTTTGAAATCCATATTTTTGTATGTATTTTTTTCTCAGGTGACTAAAATGTTGATTTTTTTTGCTCTGAAGAAAGTTGTGTTGGTTGTGTGCAGAGACAAAGAGAAACCTACTGGTGTTTATCAGGAACTGGTTGGTGACTCCTGGGTGGTCAACATCATGGATGGCACTAGCAAACAGAACAGCCATGATCTCCAGGTCTGTAAACACCGCCTGGGATAAACAAAGAATAGAAAACACATCCATACAAAACGTTAAAATGATATTATATTGTAATTATGACTTAACCATAAACTACAACAACAACAACAACAACAATCTATATCAATGACGTTTCAATTCCAGATTGGTCAGGTCCCGAGACATTTGTGATTGGTATAAAGAAATGCCAATAAACCAGAGAATGTTTTCAGCTCATCCTGGAATGCCATGTGGACTAGGCAGGCCATCCTCTACAACACTGTGGCGGAAGGTCTGTCAATGAGAGACTACAACAACAACAGCTTCCTCAACTTACCTCTAAAGCAGGGGTGGACAGGAGGACGTGGGTGGACTGCACCACATCAGCTGCATGAATGTTGTTGTGATAAGCTACGTCTGCATGGTAGTGGTCCTCAAGGGTCATCATTAAGGTGATAAAGGTGTCATTTGGGATCTTAAAGGTTTTCAGAAGGTCTCGCTCCTGGAAGGGTGCGGAGGAAGAGAGAAGAGTAACATCAACCACAAATAACAGTTTTTCTCTTCTCTTTGTTTGATTCAAATTATTGGGGAAGTTGCCTTAAATTTGCCTGCAACAAGCAGATTCTTTTGTAAACTGACTTGGCGGGTAAAAAACACAGTAGAAGCAGACACAGCAACAGCAATTTCTTCACAAAATGTATACCTATAAAACAGTATATCTTACAAAAAACTGAATTTATAACGTCTAAACTTATAAGGTATCAAATCCTCATATTTTTTAAAGCAGACTCTGCGCTGAGGGATCTTTATACCTGGAAGATGGAGTACATGATCACCGTCAAAGGGCGGTTTCCGGAAAATTCTGCTATCTTGAACACATCCAGACCCCAACGATTAATTTCCTCGACCTCCTAGAGAAGTAAAAAAGAACACCTATAAGACACTCTGTGTGTGTGTTTGTGTGTGGGTGTGTGTTTGTGCGTGTGCGTGTGTGCATGTGTGTGCCCACCTGGGCAAGCAGGCTCTCGTGTGGTGTGCTCACTCCAAAGCGGGGGATGCAGGTGGGTGCTAAGCTGGGGCTCTGCGTCACCTTTTTCACACCACTGATCTGTGACATCGGCCTCTTCTTCTTTTCCTCCTTAGAAGGTTGAGACAGGATCTCCACATCATGCTGTTTCTCTGCAACAAGTACAAACAGACATGGATGCATACTGTTGTATACTGTATATGTTGGTCTTCAAGTAATTTTAAAAATTCTGATCCAATTGGTCCACGTTTTAGTTACACATTTAACGCGTCCTCCTTTTTTCCTTTCCTCTCATATGACTGAAAAAATGCCTCACTTCACCAGCTTTGGGGGACAAAGATTTTAAAGGATGAGCTTCTTGTCAGTGAAGACTTCAATTCCATTGCCTGTTGTCTGACTTTAACTGTTTTTGAAGGGGACCTGTCATTCTTGACCCATGAGTGGGTGTTAATGGGGTTTTGTTGTGAATATGCGATTATCAGTAAAAAAGTGCATGATGTCTTTTTTAATGTCTATTTTTAGTGTCTAATCCTTCTTTTAACAATACAATTATAGTACAGTTACTATTGCTACTTCCACCATCTATGGCTGCTACCTCTACTACTGCTACTACTGCTACAATCCTGCTACCATCAACTGCACAAGCTAGTACAAATTCTACTACTAATACTGCACCAGCCACTATGACTATTTTACTAATACTGCTGCTAGCTGCTGCTAACATTACAACAGCAGGATCTTCAACTACTAATGACAACTCTACGTCATTTTAACTGAGGTAAGACGGTCCGGCTAAAAGATCTGTTCACTAGTGAAGATGGTGTCACATGCTGATCTTCACCTAAATATGACACAAATACACATGTAGATAAATTAGTTATTTTTACTATATTAATGCAACACTGTTTCTAATTTGGGTATCCATGCATTTGTGCTTCTTTTAGCTTAACAGTCAGAATCCGCTTTAATGAACTAATGAACAAATAGACAATAGTGGGTTTGAAAAGGCATAATCACGTCTACAGGATGGAGATTTATTTTCTCACCCAAAGTGGAGCTTGTAATCCTTTAAGCAAAAAACACGGAAAACATCAAAGCAAGGTTCCAGTAACAACACAATCTCCGTGTGACTTGATGACACAACGGGGCTGTCCAGCAGACACGATAGTGTTGAAAATGCTTTGTATTTGTACAAACCAAGGAAATCACGATCCCATTTTGACATCACAGACAGCTTTACCTTACGTCCACATATAATCCTCAGTATTTCCCATCCATGTTTTTTTTAGCGTGGCAGGAATGATTGCTTGAACAATATCCAGGTCTGACCCCAGATGCAAGCAAACACCACCATAAGGATGCAGAGCGACCTGAGTGGCAGCAACACACGAGGCACTGTCTGGCCTCTCTCACCTCTCTCACAGTGCCTCCTCTTCCTCACACCCAAAACCATGGTGTTCATTTCCAAACGCAGCCGGGCTTGACGCCGGGGCACTCATGGCAAAATGGCAACAAACTGACAGCTCCATCTTTGTTCAGCTGGACCTCCATCCTGCCGGCAGGGCTGTTGCAGCCTGAGCATCCTATTCATGCAACACGCCGTCTAATAATATTGCACCCTGTTGCTACGACAACGACACACAATGTGTCCGGGAATGCTGTCTGTCGCCGCGCCTCCTTCTCTTTTAGGGAAGAGAAAATCCTTACCTTCTCCATCCCTCCCTATTAAGAATCCGTCCTCTCCTTCTTCCTCTCCTTTAGAAAAATCCTCTCTTCATATTTTCATTTAAAAATAAATCTTCCTCACATTAACAATTCATCCCTCCTCTCCTTCCTTTCCTTTAAAATGATTAAACTCTTTTATTTTATCATTACTTCCTTTAATTTCCTCTTTCATCTGATCATCCTTTTTAAACCCCTCTCTCCTCATTTTGTCTTCACTTGAAAAATCCTTCTCTCCTTTCAAAAACCCATTTTGCTTTTTCTGCTTGACTCAAATCAAATAAATAACAAGTACATTTTCCTCATACTTCCCCCACCTCATAAACTGTACACCATGCCACGCTAACATTTACAAACGTTAAAAAGCTGTTTGGAGTAATGCTCATAAAATACCACTGACAGCACAATAGTCAATAAAGCAGGTGATGCAATTTTGCAAATTCTTTTCTTCTTGTTAGTAGAGCTGGACAGCACCACAGACACAGAAATGTTTGGGATAGTACCAAATGTAATTTATTACATGTCAGGGTATATTGTTGTGCACTCCATTTATATTAATGGGAGTTAACTAAATATTAGAAACACCTCTAAGTAAAAGGCAATTCAATTCGAGAGCACCTCGAACTACAATCTCCAAAATGAGCAACTGAATCAACATCTCTCTAAAAATTATAACTTGTCTTAATGTAGAATTCTTTGTATTATCCTTCATCTGTTTTAGTTAACTGGATAAACTTGCAACTGAGATTATGTTTCCATAAAGAGAAACTTCCCTTCCACAAAGTGAGTGTCCTTTCATTCATATACGTCTGGCATTAAAACTCACCTAGGAAAGTGTTGGAGATGAACTCTGACACCTGATTCCCTGAGCGGCTTGTCTCTGATAACTGCGTCAGCTCACGGTTTAGCATCCTCTTAAACTGCAGAGACAAAACAAAACCATTAACAAAAAATGTAGTTGGTTCAGGTAAGACTGCAGACAAACATGTAAAAATATGTACACAGACAATCTGTGTTCACACATCAATATAGAGGTAAACTTAGTTGTGATACCTTTATATACCTAAACACATAAGACCATCCTGAGGTTTTGCGTTTCAACAAGACCACATTTCCCAAGATCCCTCTGTTGCTCCTGCCCACTTTCTCTCTTTGAAGAGGGTAATTACTGTATGTTGCAAGAGATTTCACAAATCACCTATTAAAACTCAGTTCTACAGGCAATGTACACTACCAGTCAAAGGTTTGGGGTCACTTACAAATTTCCATACAACTCCATTATAGACAGAATACCAGCTGATCTGAGTGGGTGGCTGATCTTTAATGCAATTTCTACATTGCCCATTATCAGCAACCTTTCATCCAATGTTCCAAAGACACATTCTGTTTAGTAATCTGATATCATTTCAAAAGTCTAACTGAGAAAACATTCGAGAACCCTTTTGCAATTATGCAAGCACATAATGTAATCTGAAAATTGCTGCTCTGGTTAAAAACGATGCAACTGATATTAACTGGTCTTTAATGGAGTGCACTGGAAATTTCTAAGCAACGCTAAACTTTTGATCAGTAGTGTATATATTATGTACATTGCATGTTATGATTCGTATTTTGTCATTACTTTGCTTTTACTAAATATTTCCTTTGTTGCTTTGATTACTTGTGTTTTGACTTTTTCATTAAAATAAAAGCACTTTTAAAAAGTGATGTACGTATATTAATACTCTAAGAATGTGAAAAAGGTGCAGGGTTACATGCAATATCAGTTTAAAAACAAATCTCAGTATGTATCCACAATGAAATGGATGGTGGTCCGGACATGGGTTGAACTGTGGGAAAATGTGTTTTGCTGTACATTGTTTAAAAGGCTCTTCACAAAAACATTGTCAGGATGCACTTGCACCTTAACTTAGCATATTGAAGGTATATTCATGTTACTCTGTTGGTTGACATTAACAAGTTGACACAACTTTATAAAATCACAAGATTCTCTATCATCTTTGATTGTACATGTAGCGGGACTCTGGCATTGCAGCACAAAGACTGATGCTCACAGAATTGATGTCATTTCATCACATTTATTAATATATCTCTAAAGCCTGCAATACACGTTTATCCTCTCTTTAATGCATTACTGTGTGTGTGTGTTTTTTTTTTTAATAACACAAAACAAGTGTAATATCTCTCACTGTGTTAATTGTTTGCGACATGCAAGAGAAATCTGCACAGTGGTTGCAAAAGACTAGTAAAAGTTTTTAAAAACTAAAGTGTTCAATGTTTTATTGCAGCGGTAGCTTCCACACTGATTATGTAACAGTTAACACGTTGTGGCTGAGGGAGGTGGGAGGAATCTGGGTGAGAGAGTGATGCTGCAGAAGTAAATATGTGACACACTTTTGGGCACAAACAAAAACATACATACTGACATGAAATATAATCCTGTAGCTTTGACCAACATTTGTCTGTCTCTTGTAGATTCTGAACACAACTGCTCCCTCTATCATGTTTTCCCCCAGGCTTTCTGTACTCTATTTCTCACATATACACACAATCACACACCTGTGTTTACAAAATAGCATGCCACATATTCCTGCTGCTGTAAACCAAGCCACAGCTCTTAAATATGTTACACTACAAAATCATGACAGCTACACCTTCTAACATAATTTATTTTGCCTTTTTCTTCTGTTTTTGTTTCTCATACACACTCACACACATACACACAATCTCAACATTCAGCCCGTTTGTAAATCCAGTCCTGCACTGCCAAGTAATGGATCCCAATGTAAACAAGATCCCAATGTAAACAAGGCAAGCCGGCAGCGCTCCCCGTTGCTCACCTGTCTGAGTATCCAGCACAGACAAACAGAGAGAGCCGATGCAGACATGTCAACCCACGCATGTTGATTTAAGAAGTCGCTTAAAATCCAAAACGAAAAGCAGACAGATTTTCTTTTTGAGTGACGGGCTGCTCACTCAGTTCTGCTCCACGCTCAGCAGGGACAGTTTGAACATGAAAAGAAGTCCCTTTGAAAATACAAGTTCCCACAGTCCCATGTGCTGTCCTGGAGGTGAGGGGGGGGTTGGGGGGGAAGGTGGGGAGGGGTTAGGCGAGGGAGGTTGGGGATTTGGTCTACCATCGGGGGAGAAAGGGTGTGGACTGCAGTCGCTCATCCAACTACTGTCACACACACTGTCAATGAAAAACATAAAGAGGGAGAGCGAGAGGCTGTGAGGAACCCCCCTCCCCCGCCCTGCATGCTGTTCCCCCCTCTCTGTCCAATCAGATCCACCTGGCTTAAGGGGATGGGACAAGGATGGAAATCTGTTTGGCTGACTGGGAGATGGAGGAGGACTGAGTTTAGCAGCCAGACGGTGGAGAGAACCATAAAGGAGGGAAGTAGGGAGATGCTGATTAACTCTTTCAATGGAGGGAGACGCCATTTATGAACCCGAGTGGTTTAATGTCCGTACCGCAGCTGCACATGTCACCTCAAATGTAACTTAAATCTTTTTTCTAATAAGAATTAACAAGATGCTCCTCTGCACACATGGACAGGAGCAACACAATCTGATCCCGCAGCATTAGGAACCACAATGTTAGTAAGTCTTTGGGCTTTATTGTGTCATCCCTAACTATTTATGTATTTTAATGTATGACACAGAGTACTGTTTTCATATTTTTATATTTAAGTGGTCAAACAAATTCAATCAATCAATTAATGTGACCTGCTTGTGATTCATATTTAAAAGCTAAAATTAAAAAAAAGCTCATGTAAAAGACTAGAGAAAATAAATGTATATTTTTAGTATAAATTACTCCCAAAACATGTAACACACCGATTCTGGCCTCTGCTGTTATAAAAACATTTTGTGTATACAACTCAAGTTTTTTTATTCAATAAATTCATACATATATCACATATCCTCATTTATTCAAGAATTTGGGCTTTTGGAGTCTTAGTGCACATACAGTACATGCGATTCACTCCATTGTAAAGTTTTAAAAATAGTTTTTGAAGTTTAATGTTGTATAACAAAGGATCATGTTTCAACAACCTAATTGTGACTAACATTTTTGATAAAAAAAAGACTTGCTTACATAAATCTTAAGATCTGTAATGAAAGGATTGGAGACAACTGATCCATTCTTAAGGAGTCTCTATGAAGTTAAGGAAAATGTCCTATCACCTTATTGGATGCCATCTCGCCGACTGAGTGTCTTGTCTGCAGCGTCTCCAGTTGGTCCAGACACCAGTCCAGCTCTTCCAGTGTCTCCACTGCCAGCTTCTGGTAGGGCTCCTCTGAAAGTTCAGAGGTAACACACACACATACACATGTTACAAATCAGTTGTGAGACTGCTATGAAAACATCCTCATCCTGAAGTGTGCTGCCCTTGTGGAAATACAACTGAAAATTGTTGGTTAGCTTGTTGTGTTGCACCTGTCCTAGTTTAAAAAAGAACATAGAATGTTTTGTGTGTAACACCATGTTGGAATTTTAATGCATTTAAATCAACAGCATAAAACCATTAAAACATGTTAAGTATCATAGTACAGTATCTTCATAAAAAGACACAAACATGAAAGTATGCACCGTTTTTATTTGATAAATCTCAGTGTCCAACCACACAGGGATATTTACACTGACCTGTAAGACATGGCTTACACATGGGTGGCTGGTTGCTGCTTGTCGGCCGCCTGGAACAAGGAGCAGATTAAGTGTTAGTGGAACAAGAAGAAAACAAGCAGTTAGTCATTCAGTCTGTTTTTCTTGCTCTTACTTGTTTGTTCCACGATCTTGCAGATGTGTCAGAACAGAAAAGTTACTTCTTACTGTTCGTAGACTGGCAAGAACCTAAGACGGTAAACAAGAGAGGAATGAGTGTTGTATTTTGTATTTTTTGTATATTGTGTATGAATGGGTCAGGATGGAGACACCGGAGACATGTCCCGTTAATATCAGGAGTAGACACTTATTATATACAGTAGCATGTGATAAAGACCTTAAGCTTGGGACAACTTTGTGTATGATCTTGTTTTGGTTTTGGATTTCCTCGGTTCATTCAACACACAAATACACCTGATATCAGTTTGGGTCAAAGCTGTTCTATACTTTTTGAAGTAATGATATCTAAATGTTACTTCAGACCTTGGTCCTTATCGGAGCTCAAGCAACTGCATATATATGTTTCCTGTAATAAGTCACTGAATTAATTAACATCAGTTTGTACAGTATCTTTAAAAATAACGTTTTTTGTCAGGTACATTAGTTAATTTCCAAACGCAGGTGGGCCAAAAGTACATTTTAGATTTATTTTGGAAATATAACATCAACACAGAGATTGTGTTAATGGGCCAACATTGACATTAAGTACAAAGAGTGTGTGTGGGTGTTTTCTGTGAAAAATGTTATATCACAAACCAAAAACGAGGAGTAAAAGGAGTAAGGACCAGTGAGGAGCCATGTGGATTGTCTGGACATACCCACACCTACAGTTAGACAGTATTGTTTTGAACGTAAACATTGTGCATTAGAATGTGTGTACTAAGTAGTGCTCAATGGTAAAGCCAATACACCCAGCACCGCTACAGCAACGCTACAAAGAAATACTATGGAGCCCCGGAGGTGACATGGAGGACAAAAAGAACAACATTTTTTTTACAAAGAAACATCTACTGAGGGCAAAACCTTTTGCGAGATCTTGATTTTGTTTTGCGAGATCTCAAGTTTTATTTGCAAGATCTTGAGTTTGACATGGAGAAAAAAAAGAAAAGAATTGTTTTTAAAAAAAGAATTAAAATTAAAAAACATTTTTATATATATTCTTTTGTGAGATCTTGAATTTGTTGGGTGAGATATTGAGTTTTATTTGCAAGATCTCGCAAATCCAACAAACAATAAGGCTAACTTAGCACACTAGCTAGTATCTAGCTAGCTAGTAGCACAACATGATTACATCTCCTTGGTTGTCTAAATACATCCATCGTGTTATCATAGCAAGATGCTCGTTCATGAGCTTCTTTCTCGTTTCTCTTACAAGTATAGCTAGTTAGTTCTCATAATACATCCATGGTATAGCTAGCTAGCTATATGGTGAAATCATAAATTCGCCTTTTCATTGTATAAAAAATTCACTAATGGTAAACATTGTATTTTTATTGTTCCTGATAGTTTACATGCAAATCAAAATAAATCATGAATGCATTTTGACAACCAATGAGATGTAATCATGTCATGCTACTAGCTAACTAGATACTAGCTAGCTACTAAAGTTAGCCTGCAGTCATTGACATCAACAGTCAACAACAATGTCCATTACAACACTTCACTCTGGCATGTATTTATTAGTAATGCTTATCAAAAAAAATTTTTTCTCAATATCAAAGGCAAGATCTCGCAAGTAAAACTCGAGATCCTTGCAAAACAAAGTCAAGATCTCGCGAAAGTAATTGTTCCAGTACATGTTTTTTATTTTGAGTTTTTATTTTAAGAGAGGCCTTGAAGAATATCACAGACACAGCCCCATCCACACACCAACAGTCAAGATCTCGCAAATAAAACTCAAGATCTTGCAAAACAAAGTTGAGATTTGCAAAAGTGATTGTTCCAGTACATGTTTTTTAATTTAAATTTTTGTTTTAAATTAAAAAAATGTTTCCATGTCAAAATCAATACCTCACAAATATAACTCGAGATCTCGCAAAACAAAGTAAAGATCTCGCAAAAGTATTTGTCCCCAGTACATGTTTTTTTTCTCCATGTCACCTCCGGGGCTCCGTAAGTTCAAGAGGCCTTTGAGGACATCACACACACAGACAAACACACACACACACACACACCCAGACCCACACCCCCACCCACACATAGTAATTAACAGAACATCAGACATTTCAGGCTTTCCAACATTTATTAGCAACATTAAAACTTTGTGATTGCATTTTTCATAAATCTTCAGTAGAAAAAATAGTGCCTTAAAAGACGTCCATGGTGGCCTACTCAATATGTCAAAGCAGGGCCTACAGGAGTTTATGTACCTAGGATATTACAATATAAATGAAGTCCAAATACTAGTGAAAATTGCCTTATATTACAGTGTAATAATCAATAGCATCTATGTGTTTTGAGCCGTATGCACACTATGCAGCAACTGGTGCTGAAATGTTTTTATTACACACATGTTATTTGCATGGTTTTGAGAGATGTCTTTATGTCTGATTGTGTCCTAGATTAATGGCTGGGCTACTCTAGCTATTGATCAAATGAATACAATTTCAGAAGTAGGCGAATTTTGGTACTGCGTATTGAAGCAGCTTCTACTACAATGAGATGCTCTCCTGGTCAGCACACCTCTGAAGCTTCGCTGACAGGAAGAATTTAAACAACTTTATAAATCCATTTAATATGTATGTATTGTGGTGGTATGTTTCTACTGTAAAACTGTCCCTAATGCTAAACCAAACTTTTGATCCCTTAGTTTCCACCAGTCACCAAATCAATGCTGGCAACTCGTTGAGATTCTGTAATTTTTCACTTGTCAACTTAAATGAAAACATTTTAGAAATTCCTGGTCCTACAAGACCAGCAATACACATTGCTACTAACCTGTGCAAATGGAGTCACTATCATGTCTTCTCCATGTCTGCAAAAATCCAGAGACAAACACAAACAGACTTCAAGTGAAAAAGCCACAAACACAAACACACCCACACAGTGACGACAAATAAGTTTGTTTGTTGTCATCTTTTGAATGTGAGGACTTTAAAGGACGAGTGAAGAGGACAGTTTGCTACGACAAATGATTGGTCGAAAATATCACACTGGACATAGGGAGAGGAGATTGGTTTTAGTTATGCAAATATTTCTCAGAGACAGTGATGCATTTTATAGTTAACCCTCAAAGACCCACTGTTTCAAATAAGTTTAAATAAGAATGATGCCCAGTGGAAAAACCTAAAAGGTAAGAAAAGTGGAGGACAATATTAGACTATCAATACTGCATCTACCCAATGAGGTTTCACTTAACCAGTCACAATAAACCTGCATAATTTTACGATTAAATCAAATGACTGAAAAAACATTGAAGTTCATTGTTTTGGTTCTCTGGTCTCATGATTTTTATTAAGCTTGCAGTGGAAAACCACTGGCAGTTGTTTCCAGCAAACAAGCTCAGTGTCTGCTACCTGTCCAACATTAAGAGGTAAGAAAAAGAACCAATAATCAAAGTGATTGGTAAAATTGTACTGCAGCATTTAGCATGTAAAGACACAGATATTTGTGTTGGTGGAGCTAAATAAGAATATCCAAAAGACCGTCATTGGGTGTCTAGAAACTCCAATGGGATACGAATGTTGCCCTGTGTCCACTGGATTTGTAATATTTTCTAATAAATTAGCCATGATAACTTAATAACCCAATGTCAGGCCTGTGTTTCTATGAGGGTCAAAAATCACTTAATGCAAGGTTAATTCTGCACTTACAGGGTATGCCTCCAAGATGTATATTTGTACAACTACAACTATGTGCAGGTGAGGAGCAGTGTTCGTGCATGAGGTGGTGGGAAAGACAACTTTAGGAAAGGTAGGGCTTTCTGGAAACTGTTGGGTCTCAACATGCACCTCATACCCATTCAGACCTAAAGGTAAATCCATGCTGCCAGTGAAAAGTACAGTGTCAGAGTCAGCCCAGCCCTGCCCAGCAGACATTTAGACATTGAATAACTGAAGATATGACACCCTGTGAACATCGTCTTTCACAGTGCACATTGTCTTTCACTTGTAAAATCAAGACCTAAATATCAAAAAGACATTTCAGTGTGATTTTTTTTTTTACTGCACCTCATTATCAAATTGCCAAATGTACTTGTGATACAAGATCAACATCTTTCAAATGCTTGCTGGGACTGCTTCAAAAGCTTTGCAGGGGAGATAACACTGGAGTTGAGTGGAAGAGGTGATAGGTTTGACTCATTAAAACATGATACAGCAAAGACATGGAAATCACAGCAGTCTTCACACTTTGTCTCACCGAGGTAGCCAATTGACTTCCCAATGCTTCAATCCCTCCTCCCTTCAAAAACAAAGGAGCAACAGCTATTTGTGGTCGAGGCCCCATTTACACTCTGGCTTCAAAAAGACTACTAGCTGCACAGATAAATCTTTAGCTGTATAAACAGGCAAAAACTATATGAAAAAACTGAGCTAAGATTACAATTTGACAGCTGACAAACACAAGCTTTGCAACAAAAAACCTCTTTAAATCTAAATGCCAAAAAAGCATAGTTTATAGTGTAAATTTGACATAAATAATTATTGACAATAAATTCCAGTGCTTCCCTAGTAACTCTAATGTAACAGTAGTTATACAATCCATGTGATCTGATGTACTGTGTATTTTACATATGGATCAAATGAAGGTATGACATGCAAAATCATTTTCCGAGTCATAGTTTAGAGTTTTAGTACTACGTGTATCCCATTTTGGTAACAACAAACTGTGGTGATAGTAAATTAAAGGATGTATTGATGATGTATTGACGATGAAATGATGTACAACCCTAACCCTAAATAAGTTGTGTTAATTGTAGAAGCACACTACTAATGAGAGACTTGGGAAACACAGAGATTAAGTGATTTATTAGTATAAACTACTTAGACTAATTAGACTAGTCTGGACACAGTTAATTAAATAAATACATAAATAAATATCACATATCTTTAAACATTGATATGGCATTGTCAAATTACTAGGTTCTCTCAAGCCTTCCATCATCTGTAATTATCAGAAAGTTTGTTTTCCTCTAAATCAGCAACCCCACACTAGGAAATGCAACATGAGGATGAAGGCTGGTTGCTTCATTGGTGTTAAAACGATACAGAGAGTATCGTTAAAATACTTACAGGTCGCTGGCAGTGGACGAGTTGCGGGACATGTTTTTGGGCGAAAGGTCGAAGTCTGAGTCTGAGCGGTAAAGGAAGGACTCGCGGCGCTGACTGTGGGGGAAGTTGGCCTGAAGGACCAGACCAGAACTTGGGCTAGTCTGAGAGTCCAGTGGACTGCGACCCACTGACAGGCCATTCTCCACATCAAAACTACAGAGAGAGAGAGAGAGAGAGAGAGAGAAAGACAGAAAGAGAGAGAGAGAGAGAGAAAAGAGAGTTAGAGAGAAAGAAATACATAAATTCTATTGTTTTTAGCAGAATGTCATACTATATTCCTTATTCCTTTAATTTCATTATTTTGGGTGGTCTGGAATAAGGCTATCTGCTAATACCCTTACTGTCTGTTTTTAACAGTACCATGACTAATACTACTATTACTACTACTGCTAATGTTACTAATAATACTACTATTACTGCTGATGCTACTAAACAAAAGCATTCAACAAGTTCATAAAGAAATAAAAAAACACGTCATAAAAGCAGAGTTAAAACAACATATGTAAAAATAAATTTTAATTGATGACTTAATCAAGAATACTAATAGAAAACAAGAATGCAACATTGACTGGGGTCATCTCTCAGCAATGCATCCAAACCCTGTAACACCCCAAAATAACTGATAATAGTGTAACACAGCTTACGTAGCTGCTGAAGACATATGGAGACAGAAAAGAAAAAGCTAAGCTAAGAAGAAGGATAAAACGAGGTTAAGATAAGCTATAATACAGAGACAACAGACACAAGACAGTTAAAATTAGATAGGAGCACAAGAACAAGATGTGTATAAATATTACTAGAAAGAATGAAAAGTCCACATAATAGCGATAAGACATAAAAGCAGTGTCTCATTGACATGGCAGCTCATAGCAGAATAAAAAGGTTACATTCAAATTCTCTACCACGACTGTGAGCATCTTTTTAAACAGGTGACCTTGTAATTATTGCTTTTTCGCAATCAAACACTCAGTCACACAAATGTTTCCCTCCGCTATCTCCGTATGACGTCAGCACTGACTCCGTGCGTGGTACGTCAGTAGAGCTGGATTCAGTCCAGCTCCTGTAACCAAACATCACAGATGGACTCAGCCCTGATTGAATCCCTTTGAAATCCTTCCAATCAAGATGAGGTCAGTTTGCAGAGTCTGATTTAGGTGGTTTGATATTTCAAACATTCACTAAAAAAAATTCCCTTTTACCCAAAATATAATTTGAATCAAACTAGTGATACACAGTGCAACCACAAACGAGCATAAAGCTAAAATACAGAAAGATGAACAAAGGAGGACAGAGAAGAATTTGACTTTGAGTTTTTGTCCCGGAGGACACAAAGCGGGTGATACGGTAGTGGAGGGTTTAAGCTTTTCAACATACCAAGTATTGCATTTTTTCAGCCTCACCATTGTCTGTGCCTTGCTCAAGAACAAACTTTTTTTAAAGGTATTCTATTGCGACATACACATACATGTAGCAAAATACATTCTCTGCATTTAACCCAACCCTCAAGGGAGCAGTGGGCAGCCATTTACAGCTCCAACTCCAGATCTGAGCCAGTGCCTTGATCAAGGATACTGACTAGAGAACCTAGTACATGATTTTGATGGTGGGGAAAACCCACTCAGCACCCAGAGGAAACCCACGCAAACATGGTGAGAACACACAAACTCCCCACAGAAAGGCCCGGAACGACCTGGATTCAAACCCAGAACCTTGAACAAAGCGATATTTTGGTTACAACCATTGTACCTGAATTCTAATACAATAAATTTTAAAGCACCATTCTGTGGATACTTGTAGTGGTAATTTTATTGTATTTTTGTGTTTAAGTGAAATCCATCGTTATCTGTTATAACTCTCCACCTCCTTCCGCGGTAAAAAACAACAACAACAAAAACAGAGCACTGGAAGGTTGCTTCTGTTTCTATTTTTAGCTCAGTCTGCCTCCAGCGCTCCAGCAATAGCAGTGCTTGATAAATGAAAGATGGTTATTATGCAATTATGGCTGAATGAAAGACCCAATTCTAAGAAGCAGAGAGAGACAGACACAGAGTTGAGGAGGAGAAGGTGAGGGTGAACTGTATCCAGCACAGTGATGTGGCTCAGCATCCCACACCTGATTGGTGAGACACGGCAGATAGGAGGGGCATGGCTGCTGCAGGGCTTACCTCAATGATAACACACCCACCCCACCACTCCACTACACATCAACCAGCCCCATTTTACACCCCACCCTCCCCCTGGCTCTGCGTAGTCGGCTGTGACGAGGCTCCATCAGAGGAGACCAATGACGTCAGAAGCTATAAATAGATCCACCTGCCAGGAAAGAGGGGATCTGGGAGTCTTCTGACGGAGCTAATGTTGGACACACCCCCAGAAAGGGTGCAGAAGATTTCTCCCCTCCTCATGAATATATGAAGGACTTTCCTTTTGATTTTGATTGGTTGTGTGCTTCGAGATGAAATACAAGACCATAGTATTTTCTTTTTGTTCTTACGTATTCATTTCTTTAATCTCTTATGCAGCCAAAACGCAGAGTATGCAGGTGGGATGTTGAAGTACGTTGCGCAAGGACACTTTGACAGTGTACATTGCCGCTGCCAATATTGAACATAGTCAGATGAGTAATGTCCTTGAAGCAGTTATTGTTGTCAGTTGCAAATTTAAATTGTCCTTCAGATTCAAAGTCAGTTTTCACATTTTTGTTGATCTGTTATGTGCGTAGTTTTTACAGCCTCACCAGTAAAATTTGACCTTACTTTTTATTATGTTGAAAGGACTATTTAGACCAAATAGGACAAAAGTCTTTTAACTGAACCCAGACTTCCAGTATGACTTACAGTACATGTTGGTGTAAGCAGCTGAAAGTGATCTATACCACCTCTATTTACCGGGACCCATTACTGGCTTATAAATGAAGAATTGACCTAAAAATACATTATCAAAATGAAATAAGGTTTTCAAGCTTTCAATAACCTCTGACAATAACTTTACGATGATGTTTAATCAAATACTATTTCAATATATTGGATTTACACTTTCCTGTAAGGCTGCAACAATGAATATAAATGAAGATGACTGAAAATAAATATGTTTAAAATTTGATAAAGTAACGCCACTAAAAACCGTGACAAAAGCAGTTGGAATAATTACATATTGCATTAAGAGTGCTTTAGGTTGATGTATTGGGGGTTTTAATTTTTTTGGTGGCAGTAGATTTTCACAGATTTATAATCACTACTGAGCTCAGCAGCAGCTGCAGTACACCAGACCTTGCTGCTGTTCAATGGCATTCATTCCCATTCAAATTTATCAGACGCCTATTGGCTTTTAATAAGGAGTCAGCACCCACTACTGAGGAAAATATGGTACTGCAACATCCAATTAACAAGGCTCTGCTTACATCTTGTCTTTTGCGTCCTGATCGGGGTTGACACCAGCTGGTGGAACACATTTGTAAGAGAAGGTGTAGCATACATTCTCTTTTTCTGTAAAGTATTACGATTGTACTATATGACTGTATTTCCTCCCATCATGTGTATTATAGAGTAGTATTGGACAATGGATGACAGTGATATGGCTGGAAGGAAAAATAATTGTAGAACAACTGTAAAGGAGCCTTTTTTACATGTCCCCTGTAGTTTCTCAGCGTGCTCTCTATTGACATCTGTCTGGTCCAAGTAGCTTCGTCATTCGCAAGGCTACTTTTACTTTTATACTTCAAGTACATTTCCAAGCCTGTAGTTTGTTACTTTTACTTGAGTAAAAAAGCTAAATCAGTACTTCTACTTTTACCAGAGTATTTTTTAACACAATTATCTGAACCTCTATTTGAGTATGGAAAGTAAGTATATTGCCATCTCTGCTTTACAGCTACTTCTATGTCTATAACAAACTTATTTTTTTGCTACTACTACTATTACTACTACTACCACTACTACTATGTCCAGAACTGACACTACTTCTTATACCAGTGCTTCTGCAACTGGATGAGAAAACAGACAAACAGGCATGTAGGCGTCTTGTTCAGTCGCAACAAGTTGACCTTGCTCTGTCTCCTCCCTCCAGCATTGTTCTCCATTTCTCTGACGTAAATGATGGCTCCCTTTTCTCTCTTTAACTCTGTTTTACTAAACTTTTTTCTCTCTCTGTCACACACCCACACAGACACACACACACACACACACTCCTCTGTTTCTGTTCCCTGGCCGTTTAGTTTGCACCTTTGCTGCCCCAAAAAAATTATTGTAGTTTAAGTGTGGTAATCAACAAAGTTTCCATTTTATTATCACCACTCAGGATAAGTGTTTGCATATTTGTGTTTGCTGGAAGTTGAGTGATGAGACTGAATCGGGGTTACAGATTATAGTGGTCAATAGTCAATTGAAAGAAAATGAATTACCAACTATTTTGATAATTGATTAATCGTCATTTTTGGACTAAATGGGTTTGGATTGTGGACAAGACAAGTGGTTCTAGGAGTCACCTTGGGCTTTAGGAAATTGTTATTGACATTTTCATTTTTCTGCTAGCTGATTAGTAAAGAAAATAATTATAATAATCATTGCAGTTACTGGTGAGATGATTGGTTTTGCTAATGTGTGGGAACATATCGGTTTTATCTTCACTTTGACTTATAATTAATTTAAGGGATTAACACCACAGTCACACCACAATGAATTGTTACAGCTAAAGACACTCTGTTTAACTAGAAATGTCACTGTACCAAAGCTGTTGAACAATGACTTGCATTGATGTCACACAGTATTTGTGTTTGAGTATTAGTATTTGAGTATTTGAGTTACAGTCACTCTGATGTTAGGACATGCAGAGACAACATTTTTCATCCAAAGCCAACTTTATACCATCCTCATAAAGCTTTCTCTCAGGGCAAGTCTGTGTAACTGCACAAAAAAAAAACGTAGGATGGGAAATGCAAAGTACGACCAGTTCCAGTTATTGTCCATGCACGCAAGTTTGTTATGTGCTCATGGGAATCAGAGCCAAGAGATTTAAGGAACTTTTTGTTATGTATGTGATACAGAAAACAAACATCAAGGCCAGATGCTATCTGATGGGGGATTATGACACAGGCCCAGGGTCAAAGGTCAACCCCCACACACATGTATACGCACATGCTCCCTCCTGTTTTCTTTCCTTGTAGCGTGGGAATTGGATGAGGGGCCTAAAGCATCACACCAGGAAGGAGGCAAGAGGTGAGGAGGAAAACAGACCAGGGAACACTTTATGAGTGTGTGTCTATGTGAGAGAGAGAGAGAGAGAGAGAGAGAGAGAGAGAGAGAGAGAGAGAGAGAGAGAGAGAGAGAGAGAGAGAGAGAGAGAGAGAGAGAGAGAGAGAGAGAGAGAGAGAGAGAGAGTGAGAAAGAGAGAGAGCGAGAGAGAGAAAATGGCTAAAATGTACTAATGATTTTACATGATTGTTAATGAGAAAAACAGCATTATTTGGTCTTGGACAAGTATAAAGCAGTTATAGAGGAACAGTTTAGTTAGTGTGTGTGTGTGTATGTGTGTGTGTGTGTGTGTGTGTGTGTGTGTGTGTGATTTGTGTTGGAGTGAGAGAGTTCAGGGAGTAAAGAGGGTTTGTTTGCTTTACACCTCTTAAACCTATTGTAAATTTGATCTGAAAACAGAAGAAAAACAAGTCGCTTACCCCTTTATATCCTTTCCCTGTCGTTGTGTGGTTTGTATGTTTATACACTCGGCAGACAGAAAGGAGATATTGGGCAGAAGAAGAACAGGCAGGGAACTTCTGCCAACCCAATGCATATCTGTGCATATCTAAGCAAAGAGAAAATAATGTCCGAGCCGTTCTCTGATTCAGAGATTATCACAAACTAGGGCTGTGCAATTAATCAAGTCTTGATTGTGATCGCGATATGTATTTCTAGTATTCCCAATAACAGTAATCCCAATACACACTACATTTTGAAAGTAAACTCTCATTTACACTTAAGCCCCTCTTGAAGGCTAAACTTACTCAGCTAATGGTCAGTGAGGTCCTGTTTGTGGTTGCGTTTTAAAAACACAGTGAGTGAAGATGGCAGAGGGAGAGAATCAGCATTTGTTGAACAAGAAGGGGAAAGCTGATCCCATTCTCTGGGAACAGTTTGGATTTAAGGAATCTGACGTGGAGCTAGGCCTGCATGATTTGGGGAAAAACATGAATCATGATATTTTTAGCTTAGAATTGATATCAGGATTTTCTGCTATGATTTCTTTCTCACAAAGTGTAATATTTATTGCACACACGAACCATGACCAAAAACAAAATAAATTGGCAGTAACAAACAGATTTTTGGGCACCTATAGCACATTGTGCATCGCCACACGCCTGTTAACATAGAGGCTTCAGTGAAGAGATGGGAGAGCAATGCAGCGCTTGGGAGCACTTTACAACCTATTTAATACGGTCTAAGTTTAAAACTCACAGAAGAAAGTAGTAGCGTTCTTGATGCAGTGGGATCGTAAAATTAAATATCAAAGTATCAAAGTCATAAAAAAAAAGTTGTGTAAAAATTCAATCGTGAACAGGGTGAATTGAGATCACGATTTCATAAAAATTAATTAATTGTGCAGGCCTACGTAGAGCAGAAAGAGTCTGCCCCACAAATCTGCTTAACCACCTAAAATATATTCACAAAGGCACGTACAGTATGACCAAATATGTTGATAAAAAAAGAAACAAAAAGAGAAGACAACCTCAATGAGTAATCATGTTAAATACTCACATTTTAATATTCATCAAAATAATTGTGATTAGGTTTTTTTTCACCCATAATTGAGCAGCCCATCACACTTTACATAACTACCTTGTGCTGATGCAATATATGTTTTTTTCCAAAATCCATCTTAAAAATAGATTACACAGTTCCAGTAAAAAAGGATAAAATCAGTTTGATTTACCATATTACATCAAAGGATGTGTTATGCATCTTCACCTAGAATCTACTCACAGCACTTCTCTCCTCATGTGAACTAATTTGAACAACAACAAAAAACTAGATCGAAAGACAACACTAAAAAGTGTGCAGGGCTCCATGCTCTCACTCCTACTCCTCTTTATGCTGCTTTTGTAAACAATAAAAAACAGATTCTTTTTTTATGACAGTGATAAAAACTAGTCGCCTGCACCATGTTGTATCTTAAATTTGGGAATGCTTTTTTCAAATCAAAAGGGGACATCGCAGGCTTTTGAACTCAGGATTCACTTTTGTAAGAGCTGGTTGCTGTTGTTGAGGCAAGGAGTTTGGTACCTTTACTGTATCTTTGCTCATTTGATTTATCACCCAGAACTAGTTAAATTATTGTAGTCTTACTGTATATGACTGTACTGCATAGAGAGAAGAAAATATTCATTACATGCAAAGACCGTGAAATATTTACTTGTCTTTTTAGAAAACTGTTTCCACTATTGTAGTAGATTGAAGCTTAGTGCAACACCTCCATAAGGGTCCACTTGCTCTTTCCATGCATCTGACCAGCCAATGTGGATCCCTGTCCAAACCGAGCAAACACTCTCTGTCCAGCATCCACATCTGATCTCAGAGCAGCTCATGTCTCTCTAAATATAGCCAAGGGGAGGAGAATGTTGCACCGAGTCAAGCCAGCTGCTGTGTTATTATTTTCCTTTTTGACCTTTGACCTATAGGCAGAGAACTCAGGACTCTTGCCTTTGAAAACAGCAGAACTCTGTTTTGATTGTTGCCACAGGAGAGAAAGGAAGAGAAATGGATGGAGGCTGAAGATTACAGGCCTTAATCCCTATAAGGTACAGTGTGCAACCTCTACATAATGATTATTAGATTCTGAAGATTGTAGAAGTTGCAACTTCTGAGTTGTCTACTATATTTGTGTGACTACAGTATACGTGCAACCAGGGTAGTTGTGCAGCCATTCATTGTTTCAGCCCTTGTTTTATCATTATCTCTACATGCTGTCAAAGTCTTTGGTCTGATTCTACATTTGCAGCCATGAGACTGAGTGTTTTTTGTAACCTCCCAGTGCCTTGTTAACTACAGGTATACCTTCTGATAACCCAGAGCACTGCATGAAATTTCTGCTTTTAATTTAAATGTACTGTAGCTACAGATCACAACAAAACCTGACAATCGCCTTTTATTTTTCAAGTTACATTGTTGTATATAGGGATTATTGCAAAGCAGGCAGGGATCGTTGTTTGTTCAAAAATACTTCAGCAGGGCAGTTGTTTCCTGTCTTGGGTGTTTGAACTGTGGTGCTGTGGTGCCTTTGTTGCACACTGGCCCTTTAAATATGAATGTGACTGGTGTAGGGCTCAAGTGGTTTCATTTTTGGAGTGCAGGGCACCTCAAAGGTTGATTCACTCCTCTGGACGGGTATTGATCATGGAGTCTATGTGCAGTGATTAGCTCTGCCTGTCCAGCCGGGGAGAAATCCATACAGTGCTTGTTGAGCATTAACGTCATTAGAAGCTGGTTAGGAGGGTAACATACTGGGCCAGAACCTCCCAGAACCCCCCCCCCCCCCCTCACACACACACACAAACACACACACAAAAACACACACACGCGCGCACACACCCACACACACACACACACACTCTCACACACACACACACACACACACACACTGTGTGATTATAGCCCCAGCAGTAGAGATCTAGATTTGGCTCCAGAATCGACCTGAAAATCGAACAAACTTACATCACACTGGTGCGCAACCGGACAGGCATGTTCAGGGCACGAACAAACACACACACACACACACACACACACACACACACACACACTGATGGTCTTTGCCCAGCAACAGGCCATGCCGAGTGCTACTCTAATCATGTTCATATGCCACTAATTGGCGCCTTTCGGTACACTGTGATTGAGTCTGGCTGTAAGGCTGGAGTGTGCTACTTCCTCCTCTAATTAGCCGAGGGCAAACCAGGAGTCGCCAATCCCATCGCTGATCAGTGGGGCCTGACAAGATGGAGACCACGTGGGGAGTTTGTTTTTTTGTCTTAATTGTTTTCAGGTGGTTATGTCATGTAAAGAACTGTGAATCTTTCTTATTTATTATTATCATTAACAATAGTAACATGAGTTAGATTATTATTGACTATAATAAAAGGCACTGGATGACAATCCATCCAATAAATGTTTTTAGGGATGCACCGATGTAATACACTGGAATGGTTCCCCCATTACTGAACTGAGTAAGTGGATTGGGTATCATCATTTACATTACCCCACCCTATTAAATGCAGTTTCTTTCTGAAAGTCATTACACACTTTTTAAATAGTTTCTGCTGTCAGTTCAATTCATGCTGTCACTGTGGAAAGCCAACTCAGTTGTTAGTACCTAAGCAATCCAGGCCTCATGTTACATTAAAATTATCCCAATTAATTACAGTAAGGCATACAAATAAGCACTTATTGTGATTAGTACTTGGTGTCAGAAGAGTTGAAATATCAGAATTGGTACTGGAAGAGAAAACGTTAGATGGGTGCATTCCTATATTTTGAATATATCATTCATTATGCAACGTTATTTATTTAGCAAATAATAGTTTTAAAAATAAACACAAACACTAGATAATATCAGATATTCATAGCCATGATACGTGTAGAAAGATGCAATAGTATCTCTGTGTCTATTTACTGCAAGAACCTGAGCTTAAACATGACAATATTCATGACAGCATGGTTGAAGCAATCACACACACTCACACATTCTTGTCATATCACTGCAGTCTAGTAAATCTGATAAAATAAGGTTGCTAACCCAACACCCAGGCCTTTCCCTACCTGGTATCCCGCTGTGTAGGCAGAACCCTGAAGTCTATTTAGGTGATCAAGTTGATCACCTAAATAGACTTCAGGGTGATCAAGCAGGCTGCATTTGGAGTCATTATTTCCTCATTCGTTCGGATAAAGTAAAAGTCCATCGACCACACTATTGTCTAGTAATCCAGCATCAAAACAATGGAACAGAGCCTCTTTGTGAAGTGTTCATAAGGCTTTGAGTTGCTCATCATTCCTAAAGTCACAAGAGTCACAGAGACTGAGAGACAGAGAGGATAACACTCAGTCTACTATTCTAGCAGCAATATTTTACACAAGTACACACACAGTCACACAAACGCAGTCACACTTATATGCTGACGTCAGTTGTGGTTTCATGGCTGTCCCTGCATTGCCGATCGACCAGCTCTCATGGCCTGCAATTATTCCCAACCCAACGCTCTGCTAGCTGGACTTCTGTTTTTCCACCAAATAAGAGACTTCAACAAAAAGGATGCTATGAAACACCCTAAAAAGATACAAGCCAGAAACCAGCTGGTGGAGCTTGGGGACGCATCGGGATTTCTGTTGAGGAGTGTTTGGTGTTGGAACGGAGAGGAGTCCAAAGACTCAAAGCAGAGGCCTCCAGTGTTTCAGCGGGTTGAGGCGTCAGCCGTGAATTGCTTGAACGATTTGGGATCAAGTCCAGTGAACAGCCACTGGCACGTCAATATTTCCTGTCCTCACCCGGGGTCAAAAAAGCTTTGTCGCAAAACTGCTTGACTATATTAGCTGAATATATGAGTTCGGTATAATATTTAAAGCATTAAATAATGGAAGGGGGTAATGGATCTTCCTAGAAATATGTATATATAACAAAGATCTGAAGACCGTTGCTGGTAAACCCTAAAGACAAATTTCCTGAAGCGGAAAACTGGAGGGATGTTTGACGTCATCATGACATAACAATGCGACAGCTGTGGGGAACACTGCAGTTTATCTGAAATGGCAAGGATCATGGACAACAGGCGGAATGAACATAAACAGACAACAACAGCTGTCTTTGAACATCAAAACAAAAGCTCCCTTCACAAATCATATCGAGCAATTTACAGACTATGAACGAGATTTTCTAATGTATTTATAGTCCAATTGAGTTTTTTAAAACCAAATATAAAACGAAACAATCCGTCTCAATTTGCCCTGCGACCATTCAATCGATGAAGAACAACTCCAATAACACTATAAATAACTTAATTTATTTATGCATTTATTGTGATTGGTCTCACAATAAAGTTATTTATACTAAAGGTAATAATGGAGTTTTTACCTCTGCAGACCCTTCTACATGCACCTTGGATACAGACGAAGATGCGCCAGAAATCCCTACTGTGTTTCTACACTTCCATACTGTATTAGTCGGTCTCGTCTCTACAAGCCATCTCCATGTGCTGAGGGGAAACACTTAAATCGAAGGATAAAAAACCCACATTGTTTGGCAGAATATGTAGTGGTCTTGAGATTGGTCACCATGCTAAATCAGTCACTAAAGTTGCATAGAATTCAGTGTGGGAAGCAACAACCACTTTAGTCAAACCCATCAGATGCATATCTCTGAGAAATGGGATACACAAGACAAGAGACGCCTGTGACAAGTATGGAAATACTAAAAAAATAAATAATATAAAACAGATGGTGCTGGAGTCTGTGGAGGGAGAAATACATTAGCATTGTCAGTACAGGTGAGTAAAACCTAACCAGTTGCAGTGGTACAATGAGATCACTGTTACGGTCAGATGGTACTCACAGATGACTCGTACTCCCGCTGAGCCCAAACCAAATACTCCATTACCAGACATTTTTCAGCAGTAACGCAGGTATACACAGTATACTGTACTTACAAAAAAGCTCCAGGATTACCATATACCTACTTAAAAATGTGCAAGGAAATTAAGTCTTTGACAGACAAACTTTCCCTGGGGGAGGGCACCAAGACCCCACCCCCCCAAACATATACATATACACTACAGTATAGCCACTACAATAAATTACAAAAACTACACCACTGGCAAAAACTACACCTTTGGCTTTGTTTACATTATGTTCCAACATGCTGGCAGCTAGCGGGGACCTTTGAACACATGTAGAGTGAGCTGTGCATCACGTCCGTCACAGTGTGCCGACATTGGCTAAGGCCCGGAGGGTTGGCCCAACTGCTATGACACCACCAAAGGTCAGTTTTAATTTCTAAACTATTGGGAGGGACAGGCTGTATACAGATGGCATGAAAAGTCAGAAGATACCTGCGTAGAGAGTACATGAATTAAACTGATATTTGGCTCAGATGTTGGCCTTCAATTAAATATCAGATATGAGCAGGCCACTGGTTTTCTGATCTGACGAAGGTTTGATGTTCAAGGTTTCTGCCGGACTTGAGCAACAGACACACAGACAGCAAAATAGAAAATGTTCTTGTCCTTGAGTTCATTCACTTAATTGCTCATCATGTTATGGTAAATACAATTTTCATTTAGGGGTCAGACATGTATCAGTTTCATTTGCTGATAGTTGTAAGGAGTCATCAGTTGTGGGAAGTTATTTTTACTAAATACTGTTAGCACAAAACTTATTTTATCAGTATGATTTAGAGCTTCTGTGGTTTCAGGCTGTGAGAATAGTATTGTCCCCATCCACCCCAAGAATTTCCATATATATTTAACTTTAAAAAAAAAAAGACACACACGGAAAGGAGCAAGGGTAGTTGACTACAGTCGCCAGCCACAGTTAAAGACCTTTATATGAACATTTCTGTTTGTATTGCTTTGACAGTGAATCACTTTTACATCAAAATATTTGCGGGCACCGTTGTCACTGTAGCCAAATCTCAGACCGCCAACACACACTCAGGGTTAGCAAAGCTTTTCCCTGAGCCTTCCATTTCCTAAACATGTAGCTTCAGGTAAAGAAAACCCTGTGAATTAGATACTATGTCAAACTTAATAATACAAATTGGTTGACCTCTTACAACTTCATGAATATACACAGTGTGTTTACATTGTGGTTAATTTTATGTTTAGGCTCATGGGAAAAAAAGGGTGTTGTTAATTATTCAAACACTGACCAGAGCCTTGAATACTCCCATAAATACTAAAACACAAACTGCTTAGACCCAGTAAAGTTCTGTGGAAATACTATAAACTGTGACGTGTTTAGTTTGTTGTTTGGCAGGCGGCAAAGAGCAAAAGGCTGCACATACACAAGACATTTCATTATGACTTGACTACAGTATATGCAAAGAGCAAAACGCCTGTGACCTCAGCAACTAAATCCTGTCTGCTACCTCCTTCATGAAATATCACATCTGAGCTCAAATTTCACCAAAGAAGAGGTATAACAGTAATGGAACACAGGATAGAGCTGAGGATTAACCCACCTAAAGTAAGTAATCAGCATCAGACTAGCAATAAACAGATGGCAGGTGTCCTTCAAAAAAATAAGAAAAATATATATTTTTTTTATCTATATTGGCTATGTAAGGTTTCTTATGGCGGCTGTTGTGTTGCTTTGATCTTACAGTGCTGAGTAACTTTGGTGACTGCAGAAAACATAAAAGCAGAATCATTATCATTGTTATTATTACTACAAGATAGACAGTGTCCAAAATCAGCCCCCGCCACATGGGAAATGAGTGTAAGTGGCACATAAAGCTAATGAGGTCAGCCGCCATTGGCGGGTTTCTCATTTACGCCTACTGTACTTCACTGCAAACCCTCATCAGTACAACCCGAGTTGATTAACCATGTTTTGGTGGTGGCATGCAATGTATCAACGTCATTTTTAACTTAAACTTTAGGACACTGTATTTTAAAGATAATTTAGTAAAAATCCAAGTAACTTTACAGATCTTTATTAAAAAGGATTTAAACAATGCTCTCCATGGTTGTTCAATGAACCATAGACAATTAATGAACATGCACCTGTGGAACCGACGGTAAGATGATAACAGCTTACAGGCGGTGGGCAATTAATGTCACAGTTATAAAACATAAGTCAAGTAAAGAGATCTTTCTATTGACTCTGAAAAACACAGTGCAAAGCAGTGGCAGACCACGTGGAACAACTCCTGCACAGGATCGGAACATCTGAATATCACACCTGCCAGACAGGTACAGGAGGACAACAACTGCAAAAACTGGAGCAGTTTGTGAAGAGGAGATGCACTGCAGTACTTTATGCAGCTTGCAGCCACAACAGATACTAAGTGTAACTTTTGATTTCGACCCCCCCTTTGTTCAGGGACACATTATTCCATTTCTTTGAAACTTGTTCAGTTTATGTCTTAGTTGTTATGTTCATACACATAATTAGTGAAGTTTGCTGAAGAAATAAATAAAAGCAGTTGAAAGTGAGAGGATGTTCTTTAATTCTTTAAGTGACCCTCGCTGTCCACTGTTGCTCTGGTTGCCCTTACTCTTTCTATAAAGCTGGATAGAGAATTGTTTGCTAAACGAAAAAAGAGAGTCTGCAAGCATGGCAGCCCCCGAAGAGAGCTACCTAAAAGGAAAAATGGAGAGCATGTTGGAAATACAGTTAAAAGAAACTGTACAGAGAAGTTTTGTCTTACAGATGAACTAGATAAGGAGAAATTGACTTTTTAATGACAGCCTTTTCTTTTTTTTTTACAGTTTTATAGCTTGTTGAAAAATATTTGGGCCAGTAAGTTTATCCGCGATTGGCAGAATGACCAAAAAGTACAATTTGGACCCTAACGATAGATATAACTGCTATTTATAACCAAACTGTATGAGTCAATGTCTAGCTGACATCAGTGATTCGTGCTGGGAGGTAAAACATGATGAGTAAGTCAGAGTCTGACGTGAGTCTTCATTATCATCCTCATTATCATCTCATCACCACTGAAGTTACAGGTCTACTGATGAAAAGAGTAACAATGACAAGCCTGAAAGGAATGTATGATTTTGTTTAACACATCAAACTACTTGACAAATCAACAGTACTGTAGGCTGCAAGTAAAAATTAGGCATGTACAGTAATATAAAAGGACAGGACAGGGTGTGATAGAGCAGGAGAAGTCGGAAAAGTAAAAGACAGGACATAAAGTAAAAAGACAAGATAGAATATGACACTAACAGAAAGTGAGAGTAGTATTTTAGATAACGGAGCTTAGAAGAAATAACTATATCAGGCAGTAAGTAAAAAGGAGGGGAGAAAAAACTCACTGATGCCCTTTCACACACGGCAAACTCCTACATCATCATAACCCTAAACGCAGAAGCAGAATATATGCACTGACAAACATGAATCTCTGTATGTCAAAACTAACCGTTCTTTAACTTTACGAGGTAAAGCGATGACGACCAGCATGTTTCTGTGTAGGAATGAATGGAAAACACACAGGCTGCAGGGTTAAAAGGAATTGGACGATTATAAAATGCTCTCTACTTTTCTCCGCTGCTTTTTGACTGTGCTATTACACACATGTGGTCAATCCATCAGGCCTATAAATACGTCTGAGTCTGCGTTCATTAGCAATTTCCATTTGTAGATTTTTTTATTGGTGGGTTGACATTATAAGGACACTTTGATCCCCCTCCTCACCCAACAAAGCAGATGTTGTTATGACTTTTGAAAGGCCGGCTGCAAAATTAGTCACATTTCCTTCTGACTCTTCTAAAGCAGCCGCCTCTTTCAGGTATACTCATCTGGTAAGAATGAAGTGTGGGTGTGTTAGTGTGTGTGTGTGTGTGTGTGTGTGTGTGTGTGTGTGTGTGTGTGTGTGTGTGTGACGCATTTGATATAAAAAATGAAGAAAAAACAATCAAGAAGGATATATGTATGGGCTGTAAATGATTTTAACAAAACCGAGGTTTTCTTTTAAATTGATAAAGCAGCATTAAAGTGGACATAGTATGCTTTTCTGTATTTTCTGTCATATCTACAATGTTATAATGTTGGATTTCCTACTTCCATTTTAGAAAAATCCCTGTGAGCTAAAACATTTAGATGTCCAACAGTTCTGAACGCTCTAGTTTCAAACGTTTTTTTTACTCTCGGCTAAGTATTACGCAACTCTAAACCAGAGTTCTGTGATTGGTTATCTGCTCCAGGCAGGAACGACTGAAGTATTGTGTTAACATTGTCGCATGTAGCTACATGCTACGGCAGTAAATGTCATCTTGGTTGCCATTGTGGTTAAATTCTCTCAGATTCCGGGTCGCGTTACTGCTGAAACATTTCTGGTTATGGGGTATTTGGTTTAAAAGCCTTATCTGCAATTTCTTTTACGTTAGCCTACTGCTAAATATTAAGTAGCTTCACACTAACACCACATAGCTGTTGCCATGGGACATGTTTGTGTAATGTTTGGTTTATAAAGCCTTTATTGGTGATATTTCAGGGTACAAAGTCCAGCTATACTCCGTTGCAGTAGCTCAAGCTGATGCTAGTCAAACGACAGCGTAGGCTGCGGAGCGAAGAGCTGACTCCAGAAAATCTCTGGCCAATCAGAGCCATCTTTGTCGGAAGGGGCTTAAAGAGACAGGTGCTCTTATGTCTCATACAGAAAGTGACTACAGGTGCTACAGCCATGGGCAGTATGAGAAAAATAAAGTTTTTGGAACACTAAAGCATGTAAAGATGTTCTAATACAAACAACAAATACAAGTACTGTATTTAGGTAACATTTTCACTTTAAAATGTCTAAAACGACTAGACCTAGAGTGTGTGTGCTTGTGCGCGCATTATTTGGTGAAATGTATTAAAGTGTGTAAGAAACAAGCAAACACTGCAGATGGAAAGAGTATTTCAGGTGTATGTTTTTCGGAGTGTAGAGAGAATAAACATTTAATTGTGTTTTGCTACAAATTTTGTTGTAATTAATAATATAAACACTGTCAAACTTTCAAGCATCACCACACACACCTATATTCAGATCTTCCCTGTACAGCCACTTCAGTACATCTGACTCACCATTACACTAATTTCTGATCTCGTTACTGTAAAAGCATCTGGATTAAAGACAGCAAAATCCTTCAGATTATGAATTGGTAGTAGAATTATGCATGCTTGTGACAAATTTATGTAATGTAATCTTACTACCATAATGTCAAAAATATCAAAGTTGTCCCCGTACACCCACTACTAG
The DNA here is from genome assembly GCF_013103735.1 of Etheostoma cragini. Classification (NCBI taxonomy): domain Eukaryota; kingdom Metazoa; phylum Chordata; class Actinopteri; order Perciformes; family Percidae; genus Etheostoma; species Etheostoma cragini. The sequence continues at coordinate 9,052,987 of NC_048415.1, read as the reverse complement.
CACAGTAGCACAGACAAGGGTTGACTGTAGGGATATTATGGTGATTACGTGATTTCATAAAAATAATGTAAATACTGTTGAATATCATTAACCACTGAGATCATTGTAAACTCTGAGTAGCACAGCATCAATGTGGTGTGAGTCAAGTATGATGGGGTACAAATGCAATGTCACTTTAAATGTTACACGCTAAGTTAAAGCAAACGATTACGAATCTCATTATGAATATTAAAGGAATATTTTAGAGGCAGAAATTCCCGAAATTATGGAATGAGGGCCACTTCAAGAATATTATGGTGCAATCAAAAGAATTCAGACATTTCTTTTGCATGATAAATTTGTTTGTTTTTTGTTTAGCTTAAATTAGTATTGGGGTAGCCCTAACACAATGCAAACCACTGCAGTATAGTAAAAATGCTATAGTCACAACTATAATATTCAATGATATTCAAAAATATTGTAATAATAAACTCAGTTTTGAGTGCTATATATTGGGGAGGTGGTGGGTTCAGTATCACAAATACCCTAAATATTAATGGAACTTTATTAATAAATACCTCTCATGACAAATATTAAAGACATGTTTTAGTAGAAAAGACATGAAAAGTAGTAATAGCCTTCCTGACCTTTGTAAATATAGACTGTATATAGGTTTTCATGAGGTTCTGACCACTCATCTTATAAAAATCCTACCATAAGAGATAAAGACTGTAATCATCATTAAAACATTATACCTCATTACTAAATCCAACTTAATAAAAGTAAGTATTGAAAATAATCAATATTACAATATTTTAATAATCATCTCATTTTTTGTCATCTGAAGAAAAAAAAAGAATAGACAGCAGTTTGTTTAGAGTTGTGCAACTACAACATCTGGATTAAAACCACATCTGGCCTACCGCCTGCGTTTCTGCACAATGTCGATGGGCCGGTTGACAGCGCACGGCGACCCGCAGATATTCCCATTCCTCACTTTGAAGTAGCGATCCTGGACTGAGGGGGCTAGATACACACAGTTAGTCGGTAAACTCATGTTTGTGGTTGTTTTTGTCTCCCTTCTGCGTTGTTCTTTACTAATCTTCCTCTTCCTCCTCTTCTGGGCGCTCCTCTCCTCGGCTCTTGTGCGCTCTCTCCTCTGCCTCCACACCACACCAGGTTTCCATTGAGGCGAAGACAGACGGAGGAAAGCCCTCCTCGGTGTGTTTCAGCAGCATGCTTCCAGTCCAGAAACAAGTCGAGAGTGAAAAAAAGGAAAGGGGATCAAAGCAGAGCGGGTCATTTCCTCAGCGCTGCTGTTTCTTGTGGTTTTGGAGAGCTGAACGCGGAGAACTAAAGCGGTTGGTTTCAAATCTACATTAAAAAGTTCAGCGCTAAACTCTTTGTTTTCTAGAGAGACACTCCTCCCTCCCTACCTCCCTCCCTCTTTCTCTATGTCTCTCTCTGTGCCTCACTGGCACATGGACAACTGAGGCTTTAAAAAAGACATGAACTATGTGTGAGTGCATGTGCAGTATGTGTGTGTGTGAGTGAGGGAGATAGAGGGGGGTCTGTGGTCGTAGTAGTTTCATCACGTGTCTGGCTGCGTGTAGAGTGAGTCTGTGTGAATATACAGTATGTGGTGTAAACTGGTGTTTCAGAGGCCAGCACCTCGGAACAGAAAAATCTGAGGCAGTGTGGCAGCCTCCTGCGGATATTGTAATAGTTTTAACACACATAAACGCATACACACACACACACCTTGATCACAATTTAACACTAATTCTTATTTGGCTTCACATCTAATCTATGAAAACCCATTCATGCATTTCCATGGTTTTAAATGATTCTATATGGTTTTATTGATGGTTTTAGAACTGCACCATATACAGTCCATTAATAGCAACAGGTTTAATTGTATAATTAACGGGACAATTCTGAGCTCCACCTGCAGCGTGCTCCTGTGGAGGAGCACCAGTTCAGTTTCCGCAGTCAGGGAGTGATAGACTTACTGGATCTGATGATCTCACTACTGTTGACACCACAGACAAATATTTGTCTTTTAAGAAATAGATCAGCCGGACGAGTCAGACGTGTTGGAAGGCACATGAAGTAGGACATGGAGTGCGGTAGGCTTTAAAATGTCAGACGTTTACAATACTGACATAGCCTATCCAAAGCGGTGAATCTGATGTTTTACCTTCAGCTGTTCTCTAGACCTGCTAAGGTTGACCAGATTTATCTAAAAGCTGCTCCCTGAACTCTTTTTTCCACTCTAGATCTAAATAAAAGGGGTGTATTTAAGTACACTTTATGACATTTGTATAGACCTGCCTCAGTTTCATATAAAAGCCATGCTACTGCACTGTAATATGCTATTGGCTGATTTTATGTTAACAGCTGTGGGCTCATATTATTTAATTTCCACACTGAGTTCCAGACATGTCCAGATATTGGACTACTACTATTTATGGCACAGTTGCTCAGAAATATTAACAAAATTTAAGGCAATCAGATAAACATTCCCCTGCATTTGTGGAAACATAAGTAGCTCACTGTTCAGCTCAAATGATTCTTCAGAAGTGCTTGTTGGACGGCCGAAAAGCTTCAGAGGCACCTTTCTGACATCCGATTTGTATGGTCCTTATTCGTTTCTTTTTCCCCGCCGTAGATGTTTTAATATACTTTTGGAGATGTCCCTTTAAACTTTGGAATTCAATAAAGTGGGAACGAAGTTAATTGAAATTATAATTAAAAAAATATATTTCCTTATATTTCACAAAAGAGACGGACAATGACTCATCTATGTTCCATATTTGTCTATTAAACTTTGGGACTGTCATCATTTACACTGACCCCCCAAACAAACCCCATTTTCCCTATAAACCACCTGTCAGGCATTGCACAACACGCTTACATAAATGCATATGGTGGTGGCCGTCTGTTACGTTGATCTGGCTGATTACATGGGCCGACACTGCCTCCCCGCATGGGACCACTCTGTCCTTGGGAGTCCCTTAGAGGAGTTACTGCTTTGACAACGCATAAAAAGCCTTCCAACATGATAAGTTGATTTATGTTAGTCTCACTTTCAGAATGATTTCTTGTAAACTAACTTGAGTTTAAAATCATGCAGTGGAATAATGGCTGAAAACAAACAAGCCTAAGCATGGACTTTATGGACAGTTCTCGCGCATCCAAAAACTTTCACAATTTTCTTTCTGTGTACATTTTTAAAACCAATAACCATGGAACAAGTGTTAAGTTTTTTGTTCAGTTATTTCCAATAGCATTGAGCTGTATCCCAAGTTTTGTCCCTTTCACCAATGCTCTCTTCCTTCCTTGAGCAACGTGCTTGTGAAACATGTTGGACCTCAAAACAGACGCAGGGGTGGAGGTTTGCTGAGAAAGAGGTGTTTGTGAGGCCGTCATGTAACCAAATCTAGCAGCCAAATGACTTCTACAGTCCAGCTGGCTGCTGGCTCCTATGACAACATAACGTCTGGTAATGAGAATAAGCTGCCAGGGGGAGTGTCACTCATGTGTGTGTGGATGTGTGTTTGGCAGGGTGAGAAAGTTCACATATAAGTGTTTGTGTGCATCTTTACCAAGTTTATACTGTTATACAGTACGTATCAAGCAATATTGGACTTTTATCAAAATATCAGATTATCAATCCTTTTTTTAGTTAAGTTTCCCATTAATTTAATTCCCCGTTAAAAGACAGTAATGGATCCTGGAGACTCTGAACAGGTATAGTGGCAGTGTTTATCTTAAACACCTTTGTCCGCACATTGTCACTACTGCAGTGAATTTGTGACATCAGTGCAGAGCAAGACTTGCACCACCTAGTGGAGAAATCACACATTTCTTTGAGTGCAGAGTTCCAGCATCCCTTTTCCTCAGACAGGAGAAGTTTATCAGAGAGCTGCTTTAGTCAGAATTAAAATTTGCATTCATGCCACAGAGTGTACAACAACATGGTCACAGCGTCTCTGAGGTCACCAATTTAAAACAGCGTGAAGAAAACCAACCACACTTAAAGCAACACCGACTATTTTGTACCTCAAAAGAATTTTTCCAAAATCCTTTCAGTGGTTCATCAACTCGTAACAGGGTGAACGGCACTTTTGCAACTGCCTTCCGACTCTCTATCAGCTAAAACGGCACTATGCAAGTTTGCCAGATTGGGCAGTGGATCTGTAGTTTGAATGGACAATTCTGTTTCCAACCTGTAGGGGGACCAAAGAGGAAAAGTGTTTTTTTTTTCTTCATTTATTTATGTATTTATTAAGGACAGCAACATTCATTAACATTTCTGTAAATGTGCCAGTGTTAGTTAGCCAGCTAATTATCAACTGTAGTCCTTTGGCCAGAACGTTATGAGAATCATGGTTCTCAAAGCAACCACCTAGGTGTTGCTTTAATCAGACCTTTCTAATTATGGTTTGTGCTGCTTTTACAGCACATGCAGTCCTCTTACACGTGTCTGATTTGTGACAATGTGACCTGTGGTTGCTGCTTAGTTCAAATTCAGATTGAAGTCATGCTGCTTCTTGTGTGCCTCCCACAAAACACACAACCTGCAGTTGCAGTTGAACAGAATGTGTTACTTTAGAGGGTAGTGTCTCTTCATGTGGTTGTTTTTTGGCTTTAATCTTTATTTGTCCAAGATAGGTTGACCAAGCATGTTTCAGAATTTCCAACAACACCCACATTCCCATTCACTTAGTTTTATCTGGGAGATCAGAGAATGTTGATATTCACCCAATATGTGAGTAATGCTGATTCAGTCAGTTGAAGATGGACTGACTATCCAGCAGAGGGCGCTTAGTGCCTAGAAACTACCCTAGATGTACACACACACACACACACACAGGAGCGAAACAGACGCACTCTAGAGCACAACTGTTGGAACTTTGAAGGAATGGAAACATGTTGTCTTACAACAAATGTGGGTTAATGACCACTGAGGAAGCAATACAACAAAAGGGCAATCACACACAACTGGAGCTAAACGTCCAGCCAGAATACAGAGCAACATGCGCCCGCAAAACCTCAACTTAGACTGTGAACAACATATACTGGACAAAGTGACTGATCTATAGCCCCTTTCCTTAGCTGATGCTCTTAGAAAATGATCTTGTTAAGTGGTAAGAAGCTCCAGTACTTACAAATTTTCACAACTGAACATTATCCCAAAACATACCCTCAGTAACTGCTATAAAAGAGGTGAAACATATGAGAAAACAGCTGAGTAAACATATTGAAGTCGACACCTGATTGTCAGCTTTTAGCACACATATTGATTAACCTAGCATCTCAACTTCAGGAGCAAAATGACCTCAAAGTACCGGTAGCAGTTCTCTAGTGGAACAATCAATATGGATTTTTGGAATGGGTGGCTGTGGCAGGGTTGTGTATATGTGTGTGTGTGTGTGTGTGTGTGTGTGTGTGTGTGTGTGTGTGTGTGTACAGTATACACGAAAAACGAGAAACACATGTCACATTCACGTGTTATGTGTAGCCAGGCTGGCGGGGATGAGGAACTATTCCAGGCTCAAGGGTTTTATTTTGGGGGTCTGTTGTGTTATTGTAGCCCCCCCTCCGTCGCCTCCACTCACACACTCACACACACACACACACACACACACACACACACACACACACACACAAACACACACACACACACATACACACACACTCTTGCTATGCTTGCACTCAACTGTGACCGTACTAGGCCAGAAACAAGTCTCCTATTGGGAATGCACTGGATGATAAGCTGGGACCAACATGGGACTGAGCAGACAGCCTCAGTTAGGCAGTTTCACACAGCTCTGATCTTTAAAGGATCTTTTTTTATATTTGTAGTTTTGTCGTGTGTTAACAGGTGCATGAGCCATTTTTGCCGGTTAAGTCTCTGATGGACTTGTAAAATGATGACACAGTAACATTTCACAATTCCCCCAATTTCCCTTACCCTTGTAGATCTTGACTGACAGATATGTAAAGTAGACAGATACCAATACCAGAACATCTTTTAAATGCAACCTAGAACCCAAACGAAGCTCAATACAAATCAACAGATTTGGGCTGTGGACAGGGGGTTCTGATGCAAACTCTTTGACATCAACAACAACAAAGAAACACCAATTAAGGTAATTGTTCAATCAAGAAACTTACAGCATTGATAAATGTTTGGCGTTCATCTTAGTTGGCAGGTTTCATATTTTGAATGAGAAACTAATAAAGTCAGAGTCAGTCCCTTATTTTGCATCAGCAACAAGCATAGCTCTGTATCCACCAACACCCTCCCTCTGCTCACAGATTGACAACAATGTATCAGGCACAACACACACACATATATACTACATACACAGTGTCAGAAATAAATGCCCTGTTCACAATCAGGAACATGCACTTATAAAAATGTAAACTGTGCAGCATGTGCCTCTGCTTGAACACAAACATCTCCCGATGGGATCTGTGTTCAGTCAGCAGAATTTGTCTTAGGTCATTGCGCTGAAAAATGTCTCTGGGAGACTTTCAGCAAAAACAGGAAGTCTCTTGACTAGTTTTGCCACAAACAAAACTAGCTTCCTCTCAAAAGCGGTTGGGTAAAATGCCAGCAAATAGAAAGACAGTGCAGCTCAAAAATCACCAAGTAACACACTTGCCTCAACGCTCAGGGTGCTGAGAAACACACACCCAACTATATGTGCCCAAAGGCTCATATCAGCGTCATCCAGTGCATGAGTCAAGGTAATTAAACCCATGAAACTAAATATTTTAAAACCTTATCAGACCAACTCTGGAATTATACAACCACCATGAGTTGCTTGATGGCGTGAATGTTTGAACAAATACTGTATGTGCCAATTATCTCTGTCACTATTCAAATTAGATCATTAAAGTAACTCAAAATAAAACCCTGTATTTACGTTTGATCAATAATTACAGTAAAACCAATGAATGTATAATGTTCAGTTTAAAAATAGCCACGTCTGTTGCTGTTGCCTAGACAGTGAAACTAACACTCTAGGTGTGAGAGCCATGTGTGCAGCTGTACATTGCAGTGTGTATGAACACTCCTTCTCATGAATATTAGTGCTGAAAAGATGCCAGATGCATAGTTTAGGAACATACCCCAAGCACGAGTGTCTCCGACCGTGTCCGAAGCCAGTCAGCACGCCATTCCTTGCCATTCGGTGGTCTTTGTTCATTGTCCCTTAAGCTCACACGAGACACTCGTGGCCGTAAAAAAAATAACCTGAACATCTGAACAGAGCCTCTTGAGGATTCTTGAACTTTACAACTCAGTCTGTAACTTCTCTCCCATTAATCACCGGGCGGTTCTGAATTGACTCCATGAGGGTTTGTATTGCAATAAACCAAAACACAGGAAGAGTCCAGGTGGGAAACAAAAACAAAAGTGACACAGTCGGATGGAGGACAGATCTGATTAATCCCCAGTGCCCCAGGATGCAGGAGAAACCATTGAGGAATGTTGAAGAGTTCTTCCACTGAGGTTCCAGGCAAGCCTCAACAAGGCTGACTGGAGTGTGATATTCAATTCGTCTCTCCAGATGGAAGAAGCAAAAAGGGAGCAGTTGTAACTACAGACTCAGCTGCATTGACAGACTTTCCACAGTTGTCGTTCCTCTCTTAATGATTTGTTGTTGTTGTTGTTGTTGTTGTTGTTGTTGTTGTTGTTGTAACTACCCAAACTAATCCCAGACGTAATGTTGACTCCGAATAGCATGGAAGATCTGGAGAGAAGTCTACAAACTTTCAAAGTTGCTTGTATTTCTAATACTGTCAGTCACTCACTCAGTTTGCAGGAAAGGGGAAGGGTTGAGTTGCTGCTTGGAGCCATGATACTGCAGGGTAGCGTCAGCGAGGTGGACCTCTTCCTCCAGCAGTTTGAGAATATTTAGAGTCCCCCGAGATTGCTGTGGGAGCTAAGGACAACCCACCAATGAGCATGTCGAGGAGTCTATTTTGTACAGAACATTCAATGCCGAGACAAATATGCAAGAGCTCAACTTAAAAGTTTTGGTATCAAGAAAAAGGCAGATCTTCTTTTAAGCAACTTTTTGAGATATTCAAGGTAAAGCGAAAGCAGTGAGTGAAGACTCTTTCAGAGACTAAAAACACTCCTACATTTAAACTGTTAGAGAAGAACATTTTGGTGTGTCCCAACTTGTCAGAGGAACATCTGAATCTACAGCGTGGCCGGAGGGTGTTTTTGTGTCTGGCAGAACTGGCTCGGCTCTGCCTTTGGTGACACGTGAAATCATTGTGCCGCCGGACCCGACACCCTTCTTCAGCCAAGGGGGTATTGTTATTTTTATTGTTAGAGATGGTGCTGGGCAGGGTGTCGAGGGGTGTGTGTGTGTGTGTGTGTGTGTGTGTTTTGTTCCATCAATATTTTAAAACCCGAAGATATTCAGTTAACAATGATATGACAAAGAAAAGCAACAAATCCTCCCATTTTAGACTGTGGAACTAGAGGAGGTTTTGCTTTTTTTCTTACTTCTTGTTTAAAGAATGTCTGAAGTGATGAGGTATTATTTTTAAATACAGTAGCCACATATCTTTTTCTGCCAGTCAGTTCCATTATTCAACTAAAAATATCAGCTCCAGTCTAAATGCTAGAAATAAAATAACAAAGACTAGTATTGCACAATAACCAATCCTTATATAATATAAAATGATCTACAGGCATTGTTCCTGTTACATTTTAAACCCTAGACGAAAAAGAAAAATCAGGAAGGAAAACTACTACTTAAGAAGTGAGAAAGGTAGGAGAGGAGTGTGAAGCTACATTTCACAACTTCTCTACACTTATTAACTTTTCACACATTATATGCTAGTAAGTCAGAAGCTAAAACATGAAATGGCGCTTGAGCCAATAGACTTTTGACTAAGAGGTGAGATCACACCCCCGCCACACACACATCCTCCCTCTTAAATCCAACCATAGATTCTCAATAACGTTTTGACCCACAGAACACTGCGGTGAGATCTCACCAATACAGAGGTGTTAAAAATGATTTGCTTAAAATGAAGTCTGTGAAATATGTGTTGCCGTTTATTGTAAATGATGACATCTTCATGTGTCATCACCCGGACAAATATTTATGTTTTTATTCTAGACTTTCCCAAGCAAATTCCAACCATATAAAAATTATGTAACATCTATAGTGTCTTTTCTGGGTAGTTAAATCATGAAGGGCAACTTCTTTAATGTAACCATCATTTCCACATTGCTTACAACAGAGACTGGACTGGCCATTGACGGCAGTGAGGGCAGAGCTTTTGTTTCAAATTGCTAGTACTTAAAGTTTCAAACATTTCAGCTTCAGATATAGGGACACTTGTTACGTGTCACCACCACAACCACTTCCCTCAACACTACATGAATATTGCAAAATAAAAAGAGGATGCTGTATAGAGATACACAATTATCTTCTACATGTGCTAAAACCTGTTTTTTATGTTGTTGGTGCATTTGTTCGACAAGTGTCGTAATAATAATAAACTGAAGTAATAGGATCAATAGATAGACTTATGATGCTGTTATAAAAGGCAAATGATTGCAGCATATTCAGATCCCTACCCTTAACCTTGATGCCTTGATCTACTAAAGCCTTGTTGGGAATTGAACCTTTTATCTTTTTATTACTTTTACTTTGCTCTACCATTTGTGCAGTTACGCCGCTTGAAAGTTCATCCACAATTACTTTATAATAATTCATTGAAATATTGAGATAATCCAATAAATATGCAAGACAAATATGCAAAACAGCCTAAAGATGTTATGTTGTATGGCAAAGGTACCCAAGTTTCATGTTTACCTGATGAAGTATGTTTTAATGCTGTATTAATTACAGTAAACTAGAATTCTGAATACAGTTTTTGTGTGGAAAATGTGTATTTTTATGAGTGTAATTATATCTGGGCAATTTTAATGTTGCTCTCCATCACCTAATCACCACCTCAATCAACTAATGATTAAGCTGCTTACTCTTGATTCCTAACTGTGATGAGTTACCCAAAAATGTTATTATTCCTTTCTCGCTATACGAGAAACGTCCATGACAATATTATAATTATTAGAGTGCATTATACTATAAGTTAACCTCTTACAAACTGAACCATGGTGGTGTTACTGAAGACTTTGCTCTGCTCTGTGAGCTTTTACAGACTTATTTATTGCCAGGGAGATTTCCAGTTATAGAATAATTGCTTGATTTTACTCTTTGACACACCTGGTGAAATTCGGTTAACTTGAATTGCTTTTCTCTGAAAACTGGCTGTGAGTTAGCTCGGCAAGGGAGCTTTTCTCATCAGAGTTTAATAAAAAATGTGTTGGTTGCACAAGCTCTAGCAATAAATGGATTAATGAGGAGTAATGAGACAGAGCAAAGGTGTGTGGTGTCTATGGTTTACGCTCTATGCACTTAACCAATATACCTCTAATGCGACTGCAACACCACATGATATTTTAAGATAAGTATTCCTCTGGGTTTTCAAAGGTTCCTTAGGCCCAATATGTTATACTCTAGCTGAGATCTTATGTGTATGTATGTGAAATTGACAATGAGGAAGTTTTCAAGTAAAACCACAGGTAAAGAACAACACTTCTAAACAGCTTGTAGCCACATGAAAGAGATCTCAGCCTCGTGGTGACAGCATGTTAACAACGTCAAAAGACTGAGGACAACATTGTTGAGAAAGTTGTGAAAAAACGCTGTTTATTCTCAGTATTAAATGTCCTAAAAGTTGAAACAGCTTTTTCTAAAAGCAACAATTACTCCAATCATCATGCAGTGATTCTATGGAAAAGAACAACATTTTGTTAAAGCTCAATAAATCATTTTCTTCAAGCATTTTAATTTAACAGTTGCTTAATGACACCCATCTACACTTGTAGACTTGTGAACTTGTACTTTCATGACCTACTAATACTGAAAAAATGGGGCTTTAGACAGCAGGGAGATTTTCCTTCCATCCAGCTTTCTCTGAGTTTCCTCAAATGACCTTACAGGTCATGGTTGTGCACATGAAAAAATCTATTTTATAAGTCACTACCCGCTAGCACTGCTATTTCTTGCACTGCTATATTAAAAATCAGAAAATGACTTCCTAAAGTCCTTCTGCTATCTATACTTAACATTCTGTTCGGTTCTGAAATGACTAATAATCTCTATCCATCAAAATGCACTTCTGCAGATATCTTTTTAAATATTTAAGACATAATATACCAATTTAGGCATTGTTATAACAAAATGTAATCGTCTCAATCTGTTCTGACGTCAAAGAGACACGTGCTGCTTGTTTTCAGTCATGAGGAACAAATGGCACAGCATTAGCCAGCCTTGTGTTTACAGCGGTGATATGTCTGTAATCTCTCTGAACTCTTTGTCTCTGCTGAACAAAAACTTCAGGTCAGAGATAAGCAGTCCAGCTGCTGCCAGAGGATCTCACCACTATTTGACCTTTGCCAGACCTGCTGAATGCAGCATTGAACACCTTAGGCATAGGCACAAAACAAGACACTCTCTTTCATTGCAAGAACAACAAGGTCTATTGAAATGACACTGGTCCCGACGTCAACAAAATCATGATTTCCCACAGTTACCTTCTCAGACAATCAGGCTTTTTTTGCCAAAGCAAACCCATGACAAACACTTTCATCACCTCCTGAAACAACTTGAGTTTACTCAAGTTCAGCACGGTCTCTGTTTCAAAAAGATCTCTAATTTTCAACCGTAAAAATGCATTTACCTTATCCATGTATTACAACTTCTTTAGACAGAATCTTGAAAATCCTGATCATGTCATATCCATGCCAAAAGCATCAATACTACCTGGGTGTGTGTGCCAAGGTGAAGCGCCTCTGCAGGGCAATGCTACGGTTCATGACGCGCTTGCGGACCAGCAGAGGAGAGCTGCAGGGGGACGTCCTTGGAGATTGACAGGGTGATCCAGACGTTGACCGTGGTTTCCACTTGATGGGCCGAGTGTTTCTAAGTGGCAAGGAACCAGCCTCACCAGAGCTTTCCAAAACTGCCTCACTCATGCTGCTGTGTAAGGGTTTAAACAAATCTGGCCTCTTACGCTGATCTCTTGTGCATCCCTCGCAGTCCTGACAGGTAGTCCAGGTCGCCCATCCTCAGCAGCATTCTTCTAGGGAATTCCCAAAATAACTCTGAAGTCTGTCTTTTAATGATGCAATACATATTCAGAGACACTTGTGGGAGTTTCTGAACTCTTCAGATCCACTTCTACTTTATAGCTTGAGAATCTTCAATAAACTTTCTCAACAGAGCATGTGCAGGCACAGTTGATGGACACAGACACGAGTGCAGGAGTGAGCCCTCCTCTCAGCAGTAAGCTCTGTTTACACAACACTGAGCCCTGTCTAAATATGGAAAGGCCTGAATTATAGTGTTGCTAGTACCCCGGGTGAATTAGCTGTGTCCAGCACTCCCATCATGCAGGAGTAAACTCCACATATGTTCTTTTCCTTGGCTCATTAGTGCACAACATTAAGTGTGTAGACACATGCCACAGGTGTGCTGCGTTGAGAGGCTGCAGCCTGGATAGATTTTGATTATGCTGGTCATTTGTTCCCTCAGAGCCGAATTGAGATAAAAGATAACAGAAACCCCAGAAATGTCACGTCAACTTTTAGTCGTATCTCAAGTGAATACGGCTTTCCCAAAGGGGCTGAGGGGAGATGGAAAAACAAAGATCAAGCAGAGTTTCATGTTTGGCCCACAGACAGCCAGTGACCCAAACCTCCTCTACCCAAATTAAAACCTTGTGAATTTAGCCAAAATATACAAACTAAAAGCCTAAATCTGCTTAGTACCTAAATATTTCCCTTGATGAGTACAGTAGCAGGCTGTTAATACAAGTTGCAACTGCCTTACATGCATAACAGTTCAATTCCTTTATACTCAGTCCCACGTACACAGTACACCTCACATGTAACTTAAAATACATGCTCCATCTGTTCATCAAATATAAGTTCAAACTATACTCAATCTCAGGGATTCAGAGATCAGAGAGGTTATCAATGGTTGACTGTGTGTCAGGGATCAGCTGCATGTGGGTGACAACAGTATTAGCCCTGATGCTTCACTCATGCACTTAAGATGGCATCAGACAAAATATGAAAACCATCAGAAATTGTTGGAAAACCATCATATTTAACAGGGCGGGGGAACTCTAGCTAGGTTAGCCATAGTTAGCAATAGCAGTTGATAACAACGCATTATGCTGTATTCTGGGCGTACACCGTAGCAACATGTGCACAGATAGAAGATGGACACTACTGTTACGTGTGTTCTGTGTACGAATGAATTGATGAGACACAAATAAGTGCTATTAAACAAAAGATTCATACAGTTTTCACTACTGTTGAAGCTCTGAAGCTCGGAGCAGCCATGTTGGATTGTGAGGTCACGGTTGGTGGGCTTCAGGGAGGTGTTCCAATTGAAATTTCCAACTGGAAACTTAGAAATTTGGGTTTCCTAGTTGATCTGGAACGCACCATTGTACTGGAATATTTTTACTCTAATTGCTGGTTAAATCAACAAATTATTCTCTCAGTTTGATAATTCCATCAGAAAATAGATCAAGACAATGAAACTGCAAAAAATATCTGTCAATCAAACAGTGTGACTACAATGGTTTTATGTTGAGGAAGTCTGGGTTTCTGTGGATATGCCCTTTTCTTTGTCTGTTCAGTTACAGCAACATGCAAAGTCATTAGAAGAGCAAATGTTAAAGCTCTTGTTAGTTATGTTCAGGTTAAATCAGCCATGGGGGTTAGTAATGTAAATACTTAAAACCTACAATTACTGCCTTTTAGTTGTGTCTGTAATGTATCTGAAGAGCATAAACATCTTTGTAAAAAACTGTAAAACATTTATTATTCATCTTGTAATTATGTCTCTTTGTCACTCTGCATCCATTTTATAAAGCATTATAGTAGCGAGATAGAAAGGCTCTTGAGCCTGAGAGGCTGACTGCCAAAGTACTGATTTAATTCGGGAGGGGTCAGGAGAGGTCACTGCAATGAGCTCACTAACAAAAACACAGCTGTGGTATGAAGTGGCGCCAAATGTGACCAGCAGATGGTGCCCACACACAAACATACAGTACGCATGCACGCACGCACACACACACACAAACACACACACACACACAAACACACACAAACACACACGATGATGCGGACAAATACACTGATGTGAACCACATGACATAAAGTCTGGATAACAAAATGTCAAATAATCCTATGGGAGTTTTACTTGGAGAAATTCAACTTCAGAGCATTGGTGAAATATTTTTCCAAGGCACCTTACAGCGTCATCTCCAGCATATGAGGACGCAGTGGTGCTTTTTCAACCTCTAACCCTGGAAACAGTCCTCATCATCTGCTAACAGTCTACCATTATGCATGTGACTGAATGAGGGGTTGACTGAGTGGGATTAAATAATTCAAAACCCAAAAAACCCTGTAGACTGAGTGGGCAGACTCAATCAAACCATGACATTATGAGTCAATGGGAGAAAAGACGAGGAGCAGAATCCCATGTTTTTTCTTAAAGTGACTAATCCCAGGATATATGCAACTATTTATTCAACTGAGTCACACACCCTTCCTCATTACCACCACCAACACCAGATCAAACACAACACACAGCCAGTGTTGGTTGAGATGACACACGCACCCACACACACGATACAGATACCTAAAATGCTTTATCAATTAAGCTTCAGTATCCTGTAGGTGTAACTCCATAATACTCAACCAAGGACCTTTGATAAATAGGGATGGAAACCACATACCTACATAACCTACAATTTTATTTAAGTGACACACTTCCTCAAGGCTGTGTTTTTAAAAAGTTTAAGAGTGTGTGTGTGTGTGTGTGTGTGTGTGTATGTTTTCAGCAGTTAAGCTTCTACAAGAAATGACCCTTCGGGTGCTTTGTGGTGATGCTGTGAAAGAAATGATAGAGGACCATGCTTTCGAAGCAGGAGAAAAGAGATTTGTGGCGTTTTTGGATGTAAGTGGATCTTCAAGTAGGCAACAACACAGAAACAATACCGCACCCAAAATGTGTTTCAGAGAACCAAAGTGTATCTGATACAGATACAACAAAACAAGATGGAAGATTACACATTACACACAATAATTACATATTTTCTTGTAGATTCCCAGGGATTCTCAGAACATTTTACATGAGCGAGGCATATTACATGAGGAGTGGCCAGCAGTGAGCTGTGTGTGAGTATCATGGTGAGTACTTCTTCTGTGTGTAAGGTCCATGTAGTTAGTCACGTATTGTGACTGTTGTGTGGACTCTACAGTCTTTGCCACGTGGTAACAGTTTCTGCTCATGTATTGTCTTTATTTGTCCTGTTTGTTTCTTTTTACTATAACTGCCTTATGAATTGCACCTGTGAGATAAATATGTATATTTTTTTATTTATTTGAGTTGAAATAAATCCATCAAACAATGCAGTGTTTTTCTGTAAATAATCTACTGTTTTCTTACATACAGAGCACATAAACTATATGGTGACGTATCACCCCAGTTGAGCACTTTGCATTGATTCTGTGCTCAGCAGTAGGTGCAGCTCTGACTAAATAAAGTACTGTGTGTGTAGGCAGCTTTATGACTGATGATAGTTCACCAAGGTGACTGACAAACTGACAAATTTAAAAGCAAGGAGGGAACAACTCGTACTTTCACTCCATCAAGGAAAAATATGCAAATTGTAACTTGTACAGAAAAAGAACTTGATTTTAGCATCTTATAGTAGTTTTTCAGCACAACCGTCAAATTCCGCCTTTTCACTATGAAGATCTACAGCTTAACCTATTCATGTTTCCTCTAAGGCAGTAGTTCATTTCTGGTGCCATTTAAAAAAATCTGAACATTTATTATCTAGTGTTTTTTTCTAAAAACAAAGGACAAACATTTTGAGGGACCGTGGCTCAAGGGCGCTTTTAAAACTTGTTGTAATATAAAACAACACTTCCCAACACACACACATTAACACACACTTGTCTCTTATATACTTGAATACTATACTCTCTTGCTGCTTCTGGCGCCTCTGTTCTGAGGGCAATGTGACTATAAACAATGTGCAACATTAACCTAGGTTAACCACAGACAATTAGCCTATTACAGCCTTGAGCTTCAGGATACTGTAATCCAACGTGATGAAATCAGTATAAGGAAAAGAAATTACTTTCTAGCTTCCCTGTGATTCTGAACCATAACCTTATTCATTCCTACAAAAGATGTACATCTTTAAAACCAAGGCACAAATATATATTTCATAATCTTTTTAAAGGCTCAATGATTAGAGCTATGGTGCGTATTTTCTGTCGCTCCCATAAGAAATTCTAAGTAATGACAACAAAATTGTCACAAGTCCACAGGAGGATTAAAAAACCATAATGGACTCTTCAGAAGAGGAAATTATCATCACTCGAGTTTCTGTGTGGGAAAGTTGCCGGACAATCTTCTGAACCTAGCCATACCTAGAAATACAGAAAGAGTTGTGTGGAGCTGATGTTAATTAGCTTTGTAGCAACTCATTTGGCAAAAGCTTGAATGTAACGGACGTTCATTGATATCACTAAAACATTACGCCGTAAAGCTTTAATTAAAAAGATGGGACCTGGGTCCATCTACAATAATGTAATTATGGCACTTTTTCCATAATGTTGTTGTTCTACAGTAGACATTTCATTAAAAAAAACATTATTATTATGATGAAATATTATTATAATAATCTACTGAAAACGACTAGTTAAAAACACATGCGTGTTAAATGCCTAAAATATAATGAAAAAATAAATAGGGCAGGTTAAAGAGTGTAGGATGGACAGAGAGGCACAGAGCGGCGATAAGCTTGTCCAGATGGAATCTTGGAGTCCCAGCCAGCTCCAGGGGGAGGAAGAGCCAGGAATATGAAGAGGCTCATTCTGGACAACTTTCTCTGGAAAAAGCCGCTATCTGTCAATGTCTATGTGTTCAAATGTGACATATTTGCTTTAATGGCTGGTTGGGGAGCACCAATTAAGCCTTGTTGTGTTCTGTAGTAGAAAGCCTGACTACAAATAGCACCCAAATCTTAACATTGAACAATAAATCAATTTAGAATTCTAAAGAAATATGGCCAGAACTTATTCCTCACTGCAATTTCTTTTTTTTTTCAGACCGTCTTTGATACCTTCAATCTTAGCACTATTATTTTGAGATTAATGCATTAATTAAGGATTAGTCATTTATTAATTTAGGAAAGTTGCTTTTCAAGGTTGCTGTTTATTTAAAGTGATTCATTTGTCCTTTTTTCCCGTCTGCGTTTAGTGTTGGCAGGCAATTATGATGATAAAGATAATAAAATGCCAACAAAAAACATAACACTGAATATGTTAAGAGTCAGTAGCGCAGTGATCTGTATAAAATCCTTCTACCACATCGCTTATTTCTTATTTAAGGTTCAGTTTGCACTGAAGGCAAACATTGACATTGTACTATATATATATATATATATATATATATATATATATATATATATATATATATATATATATATATATATATATATACCATACTATGCTATACTATACTTTACTATACAAAACTATAATATGCTATGCTTTTATCATAAAAGTAGTCTGACTACACTTTCAAAGCAACATGAGATTTAGATCCAAAGAAGCTAAGTCATCTGTGTCCAAACTGAAAGTGAAAGAAAACTATTTTATGTTGAGAGGAACAAAGTGTGAAAGCACTTACAATAATGTGTATGCAAAAATACAAACAACATCCATGGGAAAAAAGGAATCGTAGTCCATAGTCAAAACTTCAAAATTAAACTGTGATATGTGTATACATAACTGTACACAAAGGGTTGACTGGGGAACTAGTGCTTTATCATCTAAAGAGAAAAGGATTCAACAACAAATTTGCTCACTGATTAAACTGTAAGTCATTTATCAAGCAAAAACAGTTATTAGTATGGGGATGTTCTGCTTTTCTATTATTATTATTTGAACTGAATACTACAGCTTTTCAGTCACTCCTATAAGCCATGTGTAACTCATCTGAGCTATATGCCTGAGGTAAAGCACTTCTAATCTCACAATAGTCCACAACATGACATGCATCCATTATATATGAGGGCTGTCCATATGTCCTATTAAATGGCACCCTTGTGGCAGCTTCTTAGCCAACACATACTGATATAAGATTACAGAAATGTGCATCCAATTTCATGACTATACTGAGCAAAAAAAGAAAATACAACCAACTCACTGGGTCCTTGTACTTGTCCATACCCAATATGGTGCAATACCATACCATTCCATATATTATTATAAACTATATTACAGGTTTCTCTGTGATAATATGTTATACTTTACTTAACTATTGTCTATTAGAAGGACTGTGTCTTGCTCTTCTACTAGTTTATCTGACCTTTACGTTTAGGTAAAGCTCTAATGATAAAGGCCCAGGCTTTCATCACACACCGTCCGGTCTAACGGTCTGTCAGGGTCAACTGGATCTCCTAGGCAACTGGGAGCTCCTCAATGGCAAACAGTATGTTGTTATTCAAACAGGATGTCGGCTGAGGTTCTTTGCTTGGTGACCTTGCAAGTACCCAGGGGCGGACTGCGACAAAAATTCAGCCCTTGCACTGTGGCCACACCAGCTTACATTACCACGCCTATGCAGCCCCCCCACGGACATGTGCATTCACTAATTACATCGGTGTACAGATTATGAAAAAATATAAGTAGTACCTTTTGTAACAGATTATTATACATTTAATGTAAGTAACTGGCAAAAAAGGCTGACTGCTTTTTAAGAGTACACGTTTATAACAAATTGACACATACTGCATTATTATGCCGTTTGGATGTGTTACTGTCATTCTCTACAGTATGTTTTTACTTGTTACTGTCAGTCTGTTTCTCTCTGTTGACACTGGACATAAACAGTGGGTACGGAAAGTATTCAGACCCCTTTAAATTTTTCACTCTTTGTTTCATTGCAGCCTTTTTACAAAAATCAA
>NC_048415.1:8918370-9033786 GCF_013103735.1 Etheostoma cragini | reverse complement strand
TTTTTGGAAAATGGCTGCAATGAAACAAAGAGTGAAAAATTTAAAGGGGTCTGAATACTTTCCGTACCCACTGTAGTCTGTCTGGTTCTCCACATTTGTTATCTGTTTTAATTCCGTAACTGCAATCTAAATATATTTTTATGTCTGTCTGTGATTGTACTTCAGGGTTTTTCCTTAATCAGAAGTGGCCTTTGGGGAACACAAAGCAGGGGGGTCTGGTGTTCCATGCTGCCTTCACTTCCTTGGAGTTCATTTTTGTCTCCAGTTTTGTAGTTTTTTTCCATTTTTTATTTTTATTTTTGTTAATATTTAACTAAATCCTCACCCTTCCTATTCCGGTCTGTATTTGGGTCCACAATTCCATGCACCGTACTTAACACTCAGAGTAGCTTGATCACCGGGAGGGTCCGGTACAGCCTGAACCATGCAAACAGAGATCCTGTTTGAAGGCGACAAGCTTGGTTTTGACTGAAAGTCCCAATTTGAATAACATCTGATTGGGTCGGTCGGCCCATCTCGGAACCAGGCCGGCCGTTGCCGCTGGCCAAATGCTTCATAGTTATTATTACATGATGATTATTATTTTAACCATAGTGAAATTGGGCAAGCGATAAAAACCTGTCTTTTGCGCTGTTGGCCTGTAAGACAATTCATTTGTATATTTAAAAAAAACATCTGACCGGCCCACATTTAAAAACATTGTCTGGCCCCTGTGGCATTTGTCAGAATTGCCAGATGGCCAATTGGCCCCTGGAAGTACCTGGGGATGCAGCCACAATTAAACACTGCAGATCTGAAGATAATTGACAAGATGAAAAAGTCAAAGTGGTCACAACACCGAACGTGTTTCTTGGAAACAGTATGCTTTTTTAACGTTTCAATTCAAAAGTCTATGTTTTGACAGCAGAAGTTCCCAACCATGCTTTGGCAGCCCTCTTTGCAATAAATGCAATGAAAAATGTTGGATGTTTTATCTTATCTGAGCCGAGGAAAACGGACAAGCCATTCTTTGCAAAAGGCACATATTTTGGCCTTTTTGTGTGTGTCAAGTTCTGGCTCAGGTTCAGAGTCAGATGAAGCCAAGATGTTGGGTCAGGATTAGGCATCTTACCAGGGACAAGGGAGAAGGCTGGTGGAGCAGTTACCTCCGTCAATGACTTTGGGTCTGGACTGGGCCTTTGAGGGCCCGGGGACAGGTGCGGCATTTTTCCTGACGAAAAATCTAACACTCTTCATTTCGAAATACCTTTATGTCTTAAGGTAGTGATGTTATTCGTTGAGGAGCACAGCCGTGTGTGCAGGGATAATAAAGTGTTTAAATCATCAATCAAAAAAAACTTATATGGGGGTAAAAAGTCAGCAACGAGAGATAATTTGAAGATGGAAAAGTATTTTTTCCTCTATATGGTTCAAGCTGCTGCTGAAAGAAAATATCAGAAAAAAGACAACAAACAGGGAAAGAAGCCTGCATGGCATTAGATTGTTTCATAAAACGAGTTTTATAAGCAAACACTGCGTGGCAGCACAGCAAACACAACTGAGGGGCAAAAGTCAACAGTCACAGAGGCTTTGAGAAAAATACAATGCATGGAAGATGTGATTCAATACAAAAGGAAGAGTGGGGGTTAGATTCCAAATCTAACAGCTCCTTTGCCACATATGAGCCTGACAGGATAAGGGAACTCGCATGGGAGGGATTGTAAGTTGAGATACCATATTTCAGTGTAACTTAGCACTGCATAACATTCTTGAAATAAAGATAAAAATCATAAACAGTTAAATTGATTTTCTAACCAAGAGATTTCAACTGGGGGGAGTAATAAAATCTAACAAATCAACTACTAAACATACAACATAATTCTGTCTTGTCCTATACTATGAAACAATACAATATACTTCAGTTCTGTCAATAACAGTGATACTTGTTAGCATGCATTGTTAAATCAATGTAATACAAGTTATAATACTCAAGTCAAATTCTGAATGTCATTACAAGAAATTAATTAATAACATGCATGTTAACACCCACTGTCCTCTGACAGCCTCTCAGCAGTTCTGCTCTACTAAAGGCAGCCCTAAGAGAGTAATTAATGTGTTTTTTTCACAAAGCTATACAACTAGTAAATGTGATGTTGTCTTGGTAAGACAATCGGTTCTCTTACCAAACTTATTTTATTTTTAAACACAAATTCACATTGCTGCTCTTATTTTTCACAGCAGTCAAGATATCCATCTGTGAATCACTGATAGGAGATTGACTTCCCACTACTAGCTTAGGCAGCTTTGCAGCTTCACTCCACTCCATTGCCCGGCAACGCAGGGCTCCACAAAAACACATCTCCTGTTGAGAAAAAAATGGCAGAGCACCAAAAGGCCTGCACTGAAAACCTATTAATCAATAAGGTTCAAAATGCTTTGATTTCCTCTTCCCTTAGCTTGGCACATGGATTCAGTGGCACAGCAGGCAGATTTTAATATTTTTGTGTGTATTCCTGAGATTTCATGCTGTGCTGATGTATATCCATTCCATCCTCTTATCCTGCATTCAAAGAATAGCTGTCCTCTGTGGCATTAGCAGATTTTCTTGTAGGCCTTGATTGAGCGTATACAGTGTAAGATTCTTTTTAAATGTGGGTAAAAAAACACAATAGTAAAAGACTGTAATTCATATTGCCATACATTTATTGTAGACACATTAAATAAAAGATGCACAAAGAGAATGAATGCACTATCCAACATCTCCACAGTGCCCCAAAGTAAGGTCTGGCTCCTCTACACATACCTTCCTGAATAGGAGAAAAAAAAACGCTCTGGGTTGTTTTCATTTCTTTAAACCAATCACAATTGTCTTGTGCGGCACTAAGCTTCGGTCACACAGCAGGCTCTGCAAAACTGTTCACACAATACAGTAACATGAGCTACGTATATTAGCTGGATACATGGTTAAACGTAATGTGCTCTCACCAGTGTATCTGTCGTGCCGTGTGTATTTTGTTCATAGCAAATCCCCGCCAGTCGGTTCCAAAACGTCCCACTTAGTAAGCATAGTAAAACTTGCCATTTTCCGCGTGTAGCTATAGCTCTGACAGTTTTGCAAGGCGAGGGACATCGAGCAAAAGATCCTGCAACTATCCAGCAAATGAACTGTGGTTGATCCAGATTATACACCTCATTACCAGGTCAAATGTTAAGCATTCAATATTGGGCTTTGTTAAGATAAAGCCACTGTTAGTCATTATTTCTCTTAACTTCATTTCAAATGACTGGTTATGTTACAGTTGCAGTAGTTCTATCAGCATTGAGAGCACTTTTGGGCATTAGCTCTGTGTTGAAACTGCAGATGTTTTCCAATGACAGGAGTTGAAAGGTTTCAACATGGGATCGTGAGAAAAGTAGCACCAGAATGTGTTACTAAAACTGAGTGTTTCTGCTTCTGTCAACCGTAAGTTATCTGGGAAAGTTATTAAGCGAATGCATCATAGCAGATGTCTACCTTATTTAGGTCAGTATGTATGTGAGTATGTATGTGAGTCAATGTTTGGGGGAGAGGTAACCTGCACCTCACCCGCAGACGCCACATGCAGAATGCTTTAAAACACCTTTTCGGAAGCGTTAAATTCGTTAACAATCATACAACACAAGACAAGGTCAGTCCATCTCTCTCTCTCTCTCTCTCTCTCTCTCTCTCTCTCTCTCTCTCTCTCTCTCTCTCTCTCTCTCTCTCTCTCTCTCTCTCTCTCTCTCTCTCTCTCTCTCTCTCTCTCTCTCTCTCTCTCTCTCTCTGCGCACACTAACGCTGATATGTCCTGATTAACTCTCATTACGGGCCGGGTGGTAAACAAACTGCTATGAGTCCATGAAGCTAATCTGATCTATCTAGTCTGATTACTCCACATGTCTTCCTCTGATGTAGATGTAGCCTACACTGTAAATCAGTAGTAGGCTATACAGTGGAGTTGCATATTAAGTGGTTTGAACCAATTAGAGGTAGAGTTGGGCGGGTGTTCATAAGCATGGACACATAACAAACAACAAAAGCAAGTCAGTCAACAAAATACAAGTATGGCGTTATGAAATCGCTCCGAAGCTAATCGCTGTCACTCTCTCACTTCTCCCTCGCTTTATCACCCACAACCACACCCACACACACACACACACACGCCGGATCGACACACACCGACGCAAATAAATAAACATCGGGCCACTTACGCTATTTGCACTACAAGGAGTGTATATATTTGTAATTGATTTTTGCTATATTGCTTAACAAGCATTATTTAATGTTGCCCAGTTGTGGCCTGTTGAGGGGCAATAAATATCAAAAGTTCCAAAACTTTGTTATTTTTATCGATCCACCAGAAATAATATCTACATACAAGGCATTTGATTGGAAGCTAGTTTCAATTTGTCCCAGAGCAACATTGAAAGAGTTTAGATTTGTGTACAGTTCCTGTTAATGATCTATTGTATTAAGTGTCCATTTCATTATAATATTCAGATTTATCATAAATAATTGAACATGCACATTTATTTTAAGTTGCATTAAAGAGGGGTGTAGGTGGGGTCACATTTGAGCATTTAAAAATGTACTTGAAAATAACGCTTTCTGAAGTAACTAGTTACTTTTATAGTATGTAACTAAGTATCTAATTTAGCTACTTTTTGGAAGAAGTAACTAGTAACTGTAACTACTTACTTTTTAAAAGTAACTTGCCCAACACTGACCACAACCATGTTTTAATAATCACAGACTTTAACCATCACTCCTAAGTGAACTGCCTCTTAGTCTGAGATCTTTTTCTAGTTAAAGAGCAAGTTATCATTATGGAGTTTCCATGTTTTTAAAGAGTTTGCTCACACTAATACATGTAAACAATAGCATTAATTCAGTAAGAAAGTTAAAAGATTTTGAGCAAGAATAGGCATGTTAGGTATGCATTCATTTTATGATTTTTCTAAGAAAATTTTGAGCCTTGGAAAAATGTTAATTGATGCACTACAGTGACAAATGATCAGCATCTAGGCTGCCTACCAGGCATAGCCACGGGATCATATTTTGAGTTGGGGGTGCTGACAAATTTTTTGACATGTTGAGCCAAAGTCAACCACCACACAGCACACTGCATCCATCACAACGCTCCACAAGCGGAAAAACAAAAACAAGACTGAAATCCAAAACCCAAGACAGGACAAAACTAGGCACGGGTAATGCAGGATATACTGTAGGCAAAAAGCTACAACAATGGTACAGAATAGACCTACCACAAGCTCAAACACTGAGCCACAAAATACATGGGTATAAAACACATTACTGAATTAAACTAAATCAAAAGTTAGCTGCCTCGTCGTCTGTTGCTAGCAAGGTCGCTGTGGGAGTGACAGGTGTGGAGATGCTGCTGATACTTCTTTTGGTTACAGTTGATGGGTTTTCTGACTCAGGTCTATTAGGCTTTTTAGCCTGTGATTGATGAATGAAGAAATCCAAAATGTGATTTTGTGTTGTGTTATAATCTGACTACTGTACTATTGACCCGCCGGGAAAGTTATGATCTTCACTCATGCACTTGAGTAATATTTCATCAAAAGTATTGGTACTTTTACTTGAGTACAATATTTTACAACTTTCTCCACCTCTGCTCATGGATAAGCAAACCCTTTGACAGTCCCAAGGGTGGTTGTTCATTGATAATGTTTCAACCAGAAGGTCACACCTTTTCTGGGTGAAGACCCTGGTTGAGACTATAAAGCTTACTGTCACAAAAAGGTCAAAAGAACACTGGGGGTTCTCAATTTTTTGGGAGAAGAGTATTTATTCCCTTGGCAAATTCTATACCTTGAAAGTAAAGAAATACCATGACATTTGGAGCCTTGTGCAATTTTTCTTCACTTGACATCTGTAACATTAACAGGAAAAGGTTTCTAAATTAATCTTATTTGTTAATTGGTATAAAACAAATTTATTAGCACGGCTTGCATTCCATTTTCAAACAATGACAGAGGCACTGGAAACATTGGCGTTAAGGGTGTTGTATTGGTGGAAATACCTTTCCACCTGTATTGGTGGAAAGGTATTGGTGGAAAGGCCTTCCTTTCGTCACTTTCCAACTGATACCTTTTCTTCTAAGAGGGGATTAGTAATTTTTCCAATGGAGTATGTTTTAATTTGAATTGAAAAAATACCAAAACTTTAATTTAACATGAAATTAAAGTTGCCAAAAAATACTTGTGATGAATTGCAATTTACCCAGTTCACAAAACATACTGCATTCACAAAGTTTACTAATAAAAAGAAGCAAACAATAGACACTCAAGATATAATGAATTACAAATTAAATACATACGAGCTTTGCTTCTTTGAAGAAATAATGTTTTTGTCGCAAGTGTTGTCTCATTCCTCATTTTACCATGTCAAACCCTTATGCATTCATATAGAGTAGAAACAGGTGATGAGAGGGTTAAAGGCAACAATACAGATTTTTGTCTGTCTTGAATACTCAAACTCAAACAAAATTCCTGCTCAATAAGGATTTGCGTGGAAGGGTTGAGTTATAATAACTGAAACAGACAGAGCTCTGCATTCCGACCCTGATCATTCTTTGACGGATGGTGATAATCATAAATCTCTTTCTGAGATGTAAAACCCACCCAGTGATGTTTCTGTTTGTGCCATACAAACATACAAAATGGCACCTGCTGACCTGAATAAAGAAAGCAGAATGCCATGTAAGCCTACTGCAAATGACCAAACATAATGGTGAAAGAAAAAAATAGAAGATTATGTTGTCTATCTATACCAACAAAGTGTTTCCTGAATAATATTCAGGATGCATGTAGTGAAACAAATCATGGCTGCAATGTACACTATGTACACTGTATGGGATGGCATGTCGCTGCAGGATGCTGTGGTTTGCATGCTGGTTCAGTATGCATTCCTTGTGTTTCTTGGCCCAAACAAGTCTCTTCTGCTTGTTGCCTCTCCTTAGCAGCGGTTTCCTAGCTGCTATTTGACCATGAAGGCCTGATCCGCGCAGTCTCCTCTTAACAGTTGTTCTAGAGATGTGTCTGCTGCTAGAACTTTGTGTGGTATTCATCTGGTGTCTAATCTGAGTTTAAGTTAACTTGCGATTTCTGAGGCTGGTGACTTATCCTCAGCAGCAGAGGTGACTCTTGGTCTTCCTTTAGGACTTCCTGGGGCGGTCCTCATGTGAGTCAGTTTTGTTGTAGAGCTTGATGGTTTTTGTGACTGCACTTGGGGACACATTCAAAGTTTTTGCAATTTTCCGGACCACCTGACCTTCTTTTCTTGAAATAATGATGGCCACTTGTTTTTCTTTACTTAGATGATTGGTTCTTGCCATAATATGAATTCTAACCTAACTTCTGCACAACACAACTGATGGTCCCAACCCCATAAATAAGGCAGGAAATTCCACTAATTAACCCTGACAAGGCACACCTGAGAAGTGAAAAGTATTTCAGGTGACTACCTCATGAAGCTCATTGAGATAACACCAAGGGTTTGCAGCGCTATCAAAAAAGCAAAGGGTGGCTACTTTGAGAAATCTTAAATATAAGTCCTTTTTAAGAGTTTTTTTTACACTTTTTTGTTAAGTAGATAATTCCATCCTGCAGCGGGATGCCATCCCATCCAGTTTGCGTTTATTTGGACCATCATTTATTTTTCAACTGGACAATGACCCCAAACACACAAAGGGTGTCAAAAATATTCAGCTTTTGGTGTGCAAGACTTACAGTAACTGTACAATGTATTAAAATACTTTGTTTCAATTTCCATAAACCCTATTCATATCTGGTAAGGAAATTTAAAACTGTACAACTTGTTATCATATTTGTAAGATTGCTGGCATTCACAACAGCCAAATAAGCTTACCAATCCAAAAGAAAGATTAGATTTCATGAGTCGCAAATCCTCACCAAAATCATAAGAACCAAAAAGGTATCTTCTGAAAAGCCTTGTATTGAACTCAGAAGATACATGTGGTCTGTGTGTACTTTAGTTGTTTTTAAGGCTGAATTTGTTTTTTCATACAGAACTGTCTGAGTAAAGGCCTACATTTCTTTCTTGTAGTGGCAAGCAAGGGCACAGATGGTGATAAAAACAAGAAGCACACCTTGAGCTCAGTCATCTTTGGTGACTCCAGCTTTCTCTGATTAGCTGACTGGGGGACAGGTTGCAGTAATAAATGTTGTACTTCCTTCCTGCTGGGTATGCAGTTTGTACTCCATGCCAAGTGAACACGATCTACAGTGGGTACATTTATACATGTATTTAGCTGTTAAGGTTTAAAGTATATTTAATGGTCTCCATTCGTTAGACCACAATCTCATTAGATCTGATCACAAGCATCTTAACAGGGGACATGACCCTGCCTTCTCTTTACATCACCCGTTTGGGATTCAGGCTGCTAAGGAGGGTGTATTTTAACACACAAATCTTGCTTAATGCAGCTTTAATTCTGTTAGGAATAAATAAAAACACAAATTATAACAATATCTAGAGGCAAAGGGTGTAGTTTGATTGCTGTTAGTTCAACGCAAACATCACAAACTTCTGTGAAGTGAATCAGTGAAAACAGCACAGATGTTATGTAATACATAACATATAAGTACTGTAACATAACCTTTAGTTTTAAAACTAACATTGTGAGTCACTAAGTAACACTGGACAGCCTTATAATGGTTCCAAATGTATGATAACCACACAATGGTTCAAACCCCATTCTAGTTCTAATTTAAGCACAATCTCAAATAAGATTTAGTTTTTGTCTTTTGCAGCAGCAACTTATTCAAAATGGACTGATGAGCAAAAAGGTAACAAATTCTTATTGCTAACAAATCCATTTATACAATTTATCCTTAACACAAAGTCACAAATTACAACTTCACTAGGACTGATTCCAAAAACACTGCCTGCCATTAGACTTGCATTTTTTGACACAATTAACAATACTATTCAATATTCCGACTCTGATTCTTATTTACCTATTTCATCTCCAACTAAAAGGGCTTTCGGGGAGAGCAGACCTCCGCCAAGGCGCGTCCTATTTTTATTATATTTAGTCGTGATTAATCACATTAATGTCATAGTTAACTTGTAATTAATAGCCATTAATCACACATTTTTATCTATTCTAAATGTCCCTTGATTTCTTTTTGTCCCATAATTTTTTCTCATTTTAAAGCTCTTATCAACATGGAAAAGTGGATTGGCTGTTGTGTGCAATTGTTTTTTTTTATTGAAAACAACATTGGCATGTAGCCTACTGTAGTGATCAATTTCACACGTAACATTCTCATATGGAGCAATCATTTTCACTTGGAGCAAATAATCTCTCACACAATGTAAGACTGTCTATCAATAAAAAAGTGAAATAAAACTGACGAGGGGGCGGAGAATCAGATGTGTGCTTGGCCATCAAGTGGTATTTCATCACTTGAAATTATATATATATCATATATATGAATTAAGTGGTATTTGGTCTTGTCAATGGAACCATTTGACAACTTTTAAAAAGTAAACTTTCCATTCAGAATCTTATTGGCATCCATTTCTGCGTATCACGCTCGCCATCCACACAAAACATAACGTTACTACTCTATGGCCGGCTCGCAAGCCTAAACAAGCGTGTACGGCGTGCCTGTTGTTTTGTTTCCGGTCTAGTTAGGTGTTCGGTGTGGTGTTGTAGTTTTTCTAATTTTACTAGTTGTTGCAACAGCATGTGAAAAAAACTACAACGTTTTCTTGGCCAATAAGAAGTTAATCCTGTGATAAAAATATTGACACTGTTAAAATGGGTTTGCGTTAACGCCGTTAATAACATGTTTAACTGACAGCACTACCTATTTCACAATGATATTGCAGTTTGAATTTTCACAGTCGTGAATTTTTTTTCTGCTTATTACGACACCATATGAATGAAGTACAAATGCGCATTCTCTCAATGTCAAAAAAAGCTAAAATAATTTTGTCCGCACCATGAATCGGATCCGCTCCAAAATGTTATAGGTTCTTCCTCCGCCCATGCTACACCCTTCCACCAAGTCCTATGAGTAGGTAGTTCTTCTGTATTCCAGAGACAGAGAAACAAACCAACAAGAAAACAACCGGACAAACAGAACCAAAAACATAACCTCCTTGGCGGATGTAAATATCGTGTTTAACAAGAGAACAAGAAAACCAAGACGATAAGATTTGAGATGTCTCCCCCGTGATCTCTTTTGTTTCTGACAATTCAAATGATGTATTCCTAAGATAATTTGGCAATGATAACATTGATTAACATGCTGGCCCTGCAAGATGGCCAGGCCTTCCTGTTTTAACAGGAAACTGAATGCCATTCTGTGCTTGCGTCTAAGTAATCTGCAGAGAGATACCCCTTGACTCAACAGATCTGCATCGATGTGATAAATCTGAGTCATTATGCCTGCTGCTGCTTGTGGAATGGATCTGTTGTGTTAGCTTCTCATATTACCAGTCAAACTATAAAGCAATTACAGATAGTACTGATGTATTGTTTCTGTGTTGGGTGGAGAGGAGGGGGAGAGGGGAAGGTGACTAATCTGTTGCTAGGCCTTTCACAAAACATGTTGCTCGACGATAAATTGTCCCAGAAATTATTGCACTAAACGATGGTATTGTTGTTCTGAGACCATTTTCATCTAATGATAATGGCATAATAATGCAGATACACCTTTTCAAAGATCAATAAACGTTTATTTCTGAAGAATATTCAACACTGGAACTGGAAGACCTATTAAATATCCACAATATGTCTTTGATCTCCTTTAGTATGTTGTCTTTCATGCTTTTGTAGAGTTTTGGAATTGCCGTTTGTCAAAAATATGTTCTCCCAGGCAATTTGCACTGACTGTCTAATGTTTGCAGTATTCATTGAGTGTAACAAATGTTTTATCAGTAATTGTTTTGCCATTATTTAAATCCACACACCAAATCTAAGTAAATGCACAATTTGTAGCTGTCCACAGCTGCCACCCGCTTTGTCTTGAAACATTGGGAGAAAAATATATTTCTGATATCTATTTAAAGTATTACAACATTAATTTTGGAATTATTTTTTTGCCACAATATGTTTTGAACATGTTATGTTGTTGGGTAAACATTTAAACTTTGTCAATGGTTGTCCATTTATAGTGATCCATATATGCAACAGAGGTCTTCCTGTTATTTCAGTTAAGAAAGAATGCAAAATGTGAAATGCTTCAATGATGATCTTGAAAGTACACAATACTTTTACCATTATTTTTACTATCTGTATGTATGGGAGTTTAAAGGGTATGCAGTATGCAGCCACAGCTACAAAAGAAACAGTTATAAAGACCTGATCTGAAATTCTGGGGTGATCATTGCAAGATAATTAAATGTTGTTGGTAATGATGAGTTTGGGAACTGCTGGGTGTTGGCCTAGGTGTGCACCATCTAACACCTCTCTTTGTATTTTGACAAGATAAAACATTAACAAGGACAAAGTGTAATTTTTTTCTATCCTTACACTTAAAGAAGCAGTAAAACAAATGGAACAGGACTCGTACTTTAGCCTCTGGAGTGACGTCAGTGCAAGGATGGGAATACAAATTTATATTCCATCCACTGAGTCCACTATTGTTTGGTCACTCATCAAGGTTCATTATCACGAGCAACTGCCTTCATTTCTCTGATCTGTTGTACCTTGACTCAATAAGTGGGCATTGAACTTACAGTTTTGTGCAAAAGTCATAGGCAGGTGTGAAAGTCTTAGGCAGGTGTAAAAAATACTGTAAACTAAGAATGCTTTTAAAAATATAAATAATGATTCTTTATTGTGATAAATTTACAAAATGCAAAGTAAACAAACTAATCTAAACAATATCAATAGTTGGTGTTACTATCCAAACCATTATTTCACACCTCCCCAAGACTTTTGCACAGCTCCATCACTGAGCTATTGCTGTGTTACTGCCAGATGGATCAGAAACCCTATTTGCTGTTATGAATGCTTGCTCCTCAAAAATAAATGGCAAGTTACACCTGAACCCACACTACTGCAGATAAAAGAAAAAGCACAGCCTTTGGCTTTTTCTAACTAATAACAATGAGCTTGGTTGAGATTAGCGGCTGACAGGAATATTCCAAAAACACAACGTATGTGTCTTTTTGTATATAATTGACTGGGAGAGCATGCAGATTTGCAGACACAGTTGCCTTTGCTGCGAGGTGACAGTGCTGCCTGATGCTAAGATTGAACCGGCTGCTTGTGCCATTTTAATACAATTCACTTTCTCTCTTGTGAGTGGGATGCCACTTGAGAGATAATACAAGACATTCTTCACATTACAGCTAGTGTCTAGGGACTCATTATTTTTTTCATTTCCTGTTTATTTGGCATTAATGGCATTTATAATTATTTGTCACAGGCTGACTGGGAAGAATTCCATTTTGGGCCTGTAAGTATAGGGATTTTCTCATGTTTACATTAGGGCTGTACTCAACCAAAGAAAATCCTGGTCGACTGAAGTCGTGAAAATCTCGACTAAAAAGCGACTGGGGGCGGGGAATGCAAGATTAATTAACTGTACTGTCCCGCAGTGCTTGTGCTTGTAGGCTATTTGCAGTATATTGAAATGTTTTTGACCTGATTATTTTTGCAGTGCTCTTAAAACACACCCATTAGCAATTAGTGCTTTCCACCCATAGACCTTAACGGTCTATGCTTCCACCTGATGAAATTAACACGGCAAAAAATCAACCAATCTAAAAATTTTGGTCAAGCCAGAACGTATCGACCAATAAATCGACTAGTTGACTGGGAGAGTACAGCTCTAGTTTTCATTATACAATTCTGTATTCTGTCTTCCAATATGACACACCAATGTTTGTTATATCATTGCTGCTTCTAATTTTTAGGACATTTTGTGTAATTTTATTTTAAATGTTAAAACGTTTTGATGATTTGATGATCTGAGAGTGTAATGTATTGTGTTTTTGCAGGGAGGAAGGTAGTGGCAATGTATTCTATTAAAGTATAACAGGATATAAAAGCTTTACAGTATTACATCCTGAACAGAAATCAACAAACAAGTTAATCAAGCAGTCAACAGCAGGTCCTAAATAATGCACCTTAAACACCTGTTTCTGCCACAGGCAACTGGTCTACTTAAAAACTGTCAATTCTGCATGAGTCTTAGCAGCTAAAGGAAAATGAGAGCAAGAAGGCAACAGGGATTTTTTAAATGAATGTGCTTTTACACAGCTTTGTCTAGTTTCAATACAAACAAAATGTTTATCTACAGAAAAAAAAATCTGGAAGGCTCAGTGACAAGACATATACAATATTGACCTTCCCTCCATCCAGGACCTGTTTGCCAAAACTAGCCGACATAAAGAAAGTTTCTTTCCTCAAGCAGTCACACTGTTGAACACTGGAAGAAGTCAATACAATTACAATATTGTCATGAAAGCGCCCATATTATGCTCATTTTCAGGTTCATAATTATCTTTTGAGGTTGTACCGACATAGGTTTACATGGTTTAATTTTCAAAAAACACCATATTTTTGTTGTACTACACATTGCAGCAGATCCTATTTTCACCCTGTTTGTTTAGGTCTCTGTGTAGCAAAAGAGGGAGGCATCTCACTTCTTCACACATTCAGAAAACCCGTATCTCACTCTAAACAGCATGGATGTTATTTCCCCAAGTTTCTATGTGTGTGGAACCACCAGAGACACCATACTGGTATTGCACTATTCCTTGCCTCTCTTCAATTGTCAATTGTTCTTGTGTATTTCTTATTATGTATTGTAAATTAAATGAGAACTCTAGATGCAACCTAAACTTTCCTAAACCAAAACAAAATGCAAATAAAAAAACAAAGCTCTAACTTAAGCTGCTACAAGAAAAGCAGGAGAAAAAGGTAACAAACAAAAAGGACTTCTCACTCCTACCAAACTGCTACTAGTAGCACAAAACCAGGCTGTTCCATTCCTTACACCATCTTAAATCACATCACACAGTTATACAGAGGCACATGTTGGGAATGGCAGAGTGAAGAGAGAAGGGCAAGTTTTTGTCCAATGGAGCTTTAAAATGGCATCTGTCCTCCCAGCAACCAATCAGGAGACAGCAATCTGCTCTGTTAGACCAATTTGGTGTGCTCTCCATTGTCTGTGTATAGGAGATCACCTATTATTGCAGGGTGAGAGACATTATGACACAACTAACTAATAATTAACTTACAAGTAGTCCTTTTGGTCCCTTATTCCTTTTTTGTCTGGTAAATTGTGTTAACTGTACAGACGGCTAAAAGAGAAAGAGGGGGCACCGGTAACGCTAACGGAGGTGTAACGTTACGAATGGCCGCTGTTCTGACTCGGGTCTCTGGGTCTGTTTCCCGACGGTTCAGTACCTGCCGTTATCGTCCTTAGCACCCGAGTTAAGTGCTGACCAAGATGGTTGCTAGCTGGCTGGGGGTTGACTGTGGCTGTGTCCCCCAGCCGGGGCTGTGATATAATAGTGAATGGCTGCTAGCTGGCTGGGGGCTGACTGTGGAATTGCTGTGTCCCTGGCCCCGTGCTGTTGTCAGCTCTCATCCCGATTGAAACTTTGCAGTGCCGGGAGTCTGAGATAGACAGACAGGGGTGTGCTAGCTAGCTAAAATACCATTAGATTAGTCGTCTATCTATACAGTATACATACAATCATAATAAAAATAACTGAGCGTGTTGGACGGTGTCGTAATCTTACATTACGCAACAAGAATTACATTAGCATTAGTTACTTGTCAACCAGCACCTTTACAGTAGGCACCAAAGCACTTCTCTTCTATGTTCCCCCTACAGGTGGGGAGCGGAATTGTTACCAATATTCTTATATCTCATTCCATTGAGTTAATGAACCACTGAAATGATTTTGGAAACATTATTTTAAGGTACAACAGAATCTTTGGTGTTGGATTAATCAACAATAAAATCAATCAATATCAATAAATAAGGAATCTGTTGTATTACTGTGTTGCAAACTGGGATGTAATCAATGACAAAACGATGTCATGTGGCAGAAAAAATGTATTACATATACTGCGAACCCCCCGAAAAAAGAAAAATGAATCGAGGTTGTGGGTCAAAAATCGTGAGCCGAACCAAAGTTTGGTGTATTGTTACAGCCCTGTTAAGTTGTAGATGTTTTTGGGATTCGAATAAATAAAATATCACCACTGTATGAGGAATGAACTACAATAGAAATATGAAAAAACAAAGATGTCTGTGATAACAGAAAGGGGCAGTGTCCTCTTTACAAGGATTTTGTCTGTCTATTTCCTTTCAGGCTCTTAGATGACAGAGCAACAATGCAGTGCTTTTCAGTGAGTTAAGAGTATCTGGTTGTTTTTCTAGGAGAATAATTAAACCTCATCTGATTTACATTTTGATTGTGTTGCTTCGTTGTCAGCCAAGAGAAATCAAGGGGAGGAGAAACAAAGTCTCTGCCATGCTAAAGAGGATAAATTACATTATTACGCATCTTTATTCTGCTTAAAGAAACTTAATGGCCTAATATAACAAGAGGTAGGCCTGCATCTTGACTTCTTAAGACATTTTAATTCGGAGTTTGGTCGGTTTTCCTTCTCTGGGTATTACTGGCAGAACTGTACATGTAGGTTCTGCATTTATACATGTGATGTATCTGTACAGTATACACACTATGTACTGTATATGAAGTAACAATTTAATACAACCAAACACATGATGGAATAGAAAACATACTGTAAATTGACACAAAGCTAACAATTAAATATGAATAAGTAAAACCTCCACTCAAAGATACTGAATATTGGTATTTAATATGGTGGCAGCCTTTATAAACCCATATATTGGGACCTACTCCATGATGACTCCTTCAATGACCATTGTCACTTACTTGTTACTGCAATATGAAACCAAAAAATAGTATTGTGTTGAGTTGCTCCAGCTTGTCTTCAACCTGTCGCTTGTTTGAAAGCAGTCTCCCGAGTCCTGACTAATTGTGACTGGCTAACAGCCCAGATAGCAAAAAACTAACTCAGAGACTGAACACTGTCTCAGTGGACCACTCTGATTGTCTTCAGCTGACAGTCTGGAGCACGGGTGCAGGCTGCTTCGTGTTTCTTCTATCAACTTTTCAATAAACCACAATGATAATAAATCAATGTCCTGGCCACTGGACACTCATCTTCACCTTTTACAATCCTGACTCTGTTTCTGACCTCTCAAAGGGAGTACCTGACTAAACTCATAACAAGAGCACTATTGACTATAAAATCTTTCATTAGGGCAGGAGACAGTGTGACTTTACTAACTCTGAAAACACTGGCTGTTCTCAGAAACTAAAGGAAATATACAGTACATCAAATCTAGTGAGGGGACAGGAGGGGAAAGCTGTATACTCATAGCTCCAATGCAATCCGTATATTTTTGGTTAAAGAAATCCATCTGTGCTGATTTCTAAACCAGGAATTTGTTGAGATAAAAGCAGTATCATTTTCATCTCATGAAGCTCTGGAACCAGAAATGTTGAAAGTGGAAGGTCCATCCACTTGGAATACATGACCACAATGCAGACCTCACAGCATGAGAACATCCTGTGATGACCAGCCACCAGAGCTTTCCCTTTAAGAGCCTATATGCCTCCATCGCCAGTAGTTGTTGACAGTGAAACTATTTGATAATTCATTGCAATTCAGCTTGGAGAGCAACCTTCAGCCTATAACCATATCTGAAAGGCAATTCACTTTGTCATGTGCATCTATGCACCTTTGCCAACTCATTCTGTGACATTCACGAGCCTGTCAGCATGCCCCAGGTTACACGTAAATGAAACAGAATTGGCTGCAGTTCAAGGGAATTGTAAATTAGCATTAGGATAATTTATATTGTGCTAAGACTCAGGAAATAATGTTGAGTATAAACTTTGACATTATTGTCAACAGAGAAGAATTTTGCTCATGGCATACCCTAGGAGAAGAAAGATCTGCTGAATCTCTTTAATAACATAGTATTAAAAGAAAACAACGCTAGACAAAAGCACTGCAATGTTAAATACCTATAAATACCTTCATTAACATTGATCTCTTCCAGTCAGTAATAGGGTTGGAAGATGTCTACCAAATTGGCATATGGCGATGTCCACAGTGAAACATCAAAATGGACGATGACATTCTCGTCGGGAGAGAAGATTTATTACAATGAAGATTTGATATTTAATATATATATTTAGATATAAAACAGAGGGAGCTTCATTACCATATTATATTGTGTCTTACACACATTGACGTGAGTAATCTGGGATGATGCACAATCAGAGGTACTCTGGGCTAAAAAAACAAACAAATTGTATTCATCGAAGAATACATAAAAGCAGTGTTGTCGTGGTGGCCATAACGCTGGCTGACTCATTGCTTTTACTCCTACCTACAGCTCAACTTGTTTTTAGTCAGCGCATACGGCATTCACACTGGCAGGATTCTAGATAGTGTCTGTAAATAACTAACGTGATATAGTCAAGGTGGCGCGTTGACAGTGAGGACGAAGGAAAGACTTGAATAACAGCAGTTTTTCAATGCCCATTCAACTCTACAAAGGCTGTTATCAGTGAACACACACACACACACACACACACACACACACACACACACACACACACACACACACACACACACACACACACACACACACCTCACTACTAGTGCATGTATATTCTTCTATTTTATTACGATTTTCCTGTATAAAATGGGGGGTCTGATGCATAAATGAAATCAATGTAGAATTCCCATTATTTTTTATATAGAATTTTTATTTATTGAATGTATGATCTGTAACATCTTTACTTCATTTATAGGTGAAACTGTGACCCTAAAGAATATCTTTGTCTCACCTCAACATCAATTTATTTTTACCCTATAATTTCAGTCTAAACAGCATTAAAAAGTTTTTATTCTAGTATTCTGAATATAATAGGTTCATTTCAGACCTTACTGCTTGATTCAAACATATCTAATCCCTGAGGTGATCTACACGTGTAAATTGAATGCAAAAAATGATTCATGCATGACCTGTTTGTAGACATTTAATCAAAGACATCAACTATTTATTGGGACACATTTACTCAGTCACTGAAATGAATGAAATTGCAGTGCAAGCATTTGAAGGTTGAAGGTGAGAGGTGACAAAGGGGCAAAAGCAAGAGTCATATCCTGAGACTTGTATGTGACAAAAACAAAATGTTTACCTAATCTGATTCTAACTGCTCATTGCAATCACATGAAATGGAAAGGAATCCGACCTTTGTTGTTTTTACAGAAGGTTAAATGCAAAGACCAGATACGCTGTGCGGCAGGTTTATTTTTAGAGTCTTTCTTTGCTGTTAAAGACATAATGACCCAGGAATGTCATAAAAAAACATTAAAGATGCATTCTGGATGATCAGAGAGTAATCCGCTGCCCCCAAACTTTGGAACTCACTACCCCCCCCTCACATCGGCATACTGGACAACCTTACAGAATTTAGCACTGCTCTTGCTCAGGCTTTACCGCTCTTTCTACTCAAGCCGTTGAAAGCCCTATTTGTCTCATGCAGACGCTAAAGAGTGCCGTGTACGTTGGTCTCAAAAGCTGTATTATTTGACGAGTTGAGAGTGAGAACTGGTTAGCATGCCACATAACTGCATTGACAATATTAGAATGTCACTCGCCTATCCCTACCGTTTTCAGCAGTCAAAAATAAAAAGGTAAAATTACCAAAAACAAAAAATCTCTCTAATGCCGTTTTTCCCTTGCATGGTCCCTACTTGACTCGGCTTTTTTTGGTTATAATAAATGTGTACCCAAGACCAAATGTACCAGAGAGCTGCCAAAACTTGGATTTGCAGATCCAAGCAGAACATATCAAAATAGACAAGGTGTTTACTGTCTGTTTTAAAGAATGTATAAATTACAAGAGGGTGTGTAGGAAAAATGTCCCGGTGTTACCTGTGCTGTCAAGTGTAAATATAATCCAGGTACACTTTAAGTACCTCATTACAAAAACCAAATACTGAATACAAGACACACGTTAATGCTAATACTGATACACACCATATGCAGAGTCAATGCTTTACTGGTGTCAAGACTACAAAAAACTAAAAAACAAATTCCTTGGTGATTATTTTTAGGTCTACTATCAGGGGACAAAAACAGCACTTCAGCATGTGTGTGAAAAGTCTTTGAGGTGAGACAATCCGCAGCATTGCTTGTTGACAGTAAGCTGGATCTGGGGAGTAAAGCTGCACTGACAGAAGTTTTCATGCCTGTTAAACTCCAATTAGCCAATTATGATTTATTGTTCTTTTTTTACATTTAAGCTTTCGGTTTCTTTCTTGTAGGAAACACATATACACTATACAAATGTGGAGGATCAGTGTGTGCCACTAACATACTGTAAAGTAAGACACATAAACATGATGCAATGTGAGCATTGCCACAGCAGTAACGCTGTTTGTGTGGACACCACACATGTTTGGCTCAGCAAGGTCTAAGTGGACAATGTGGCCCTCGCAGAAGTGATAGGGTGAAATATGCTAAATAATGAATAATATAGTTGTTAATTTATTCACTATTCAACTCTCAATTTTAATACTAATTTACAATGTTGTTTAGAATAGCTAATTACCTAAATTATGCTACGTGATAAATAGAAGGCAACAGATAGATCTCATGATCGGTGAAAGGTATCCATATTGGTCGATCTTGCTTAATAATGTTCCACAAAGAATTATACCAAGACTTATGGTTATTATTCCACTGTTATGCAAAATATTAATTTTAGTGATTTCTCCTGTTCTCGGTTACTGTACATATTTTCAAAATCATCAATCCTAAAAGCAACGCTGTTTTGTAAAATGGTACAAAAAAGGGAACGCACAAACAACAACCATCAACCATCAACCTTTTCCTTGGCCGTGCTCTGGCACAAATGGGTAAGGAATGACACACTGAAGCAGATGGAGTCTGAGCCTCTGTCGGCCTGACTGATGAGGTTTAGAGAGTCGTTAAGTGTTAGCTAAATCATTCACATCTCGTCCATCATCCCTTGAAGTGTATGTAGTAAGACCTAAAGCCCGCCTGGAGAACGGGTAGGAAGCCTCTAGAGGAGACACTCACGCAGTCACATTGTGGTATTTCATGGACTTTTAGTTCAAACCCTTGACAGTACCATGATTCAAATTACAGTTTTATTTATTTTGTTATATGTTGAGAATTTTAATAATTTCAATAATCAATTTTTTTGCAAGAATGCTATACATGTATACATGTATGTAAGGTCTGTGGAGTAAGGGTTGGCTACACCACAGATACTGAACATTCTGGGATTGGTGAGAAAAAAAAACGCTCTGGGTTGTTTGCATTTCTTTAAAACAATCACAATCATCTTGGGTTGCGCTAAGCGACAGTGCCTCTGCAAAACAGTATCAGGAAGTAACTGGATTGGTGCAACATTTGCAACCCACAAAAGAAATGTCCACATACAATATGAAACAAAGTTAACACAATACGGTGACATAATCTATTTAAATTAGCTTGATACATAGTTACACGCAATTTGGTCTTACCAGTCTATCGGCGTGTGTAGGCTACTTCGTTCATAGCAAATTCCTGCCAACTGATCCCAAAATGTCCCATTTAGATAACAAATACTGTAAACATATTATTTGTAAATCTTTACAATCATTCTCTAAAACAACCAAGCAGACCTGCCTAGTTGCCGGATGATTTACTTTCAAAACTTGCCTTTTTCAGTGTGTGGCTTGCTAGCTCAAAGTTTGAATTGTTCGTATTTGAGGGATTTTGAGAACTCCTACGTGTGGCTAACCTAGGGTGTCAAGGAATTATCCTTTAAATTTACTTCCGTTTCTGTCTGAACAGCCAGCAATGATGGCTGTTCAAGCTACATCTTAAAAATAATAACTTAGACAAATTATTGCACTCCTGTAGTAGGCCTACGTTAGCGTCACCGCTAAGAAGAGGTTATAAGGAAGTATTGGAAATGTTGTGATATAAATGGAAAAACACTGTTCTAGCAAGAAAAATGTCATAATCATCCACAGTACATGATATTTCAAGAACCGCTTCATACAAGCTTCACGATGACGGCAATTAGCTGTTAACAGACATTCACAAAGAAGTTTAGCCCCGCAACAATCTATATAAAATAACACCTTTTGGAAGTACCATTCATGATATATAGTAAAATATTAAAGTTGTGGGAAGTTTACATGGCTTAAACTGTATGTTTCCTTTGTCCCCCCATGCTGTGTCCTTTTCCTTCAGAAACATTAATTGAAACATTACGCACAGCCCACTTTTGCTGGAATAATTCCTGAACAGTTTTGTTCAAAGCTGAAAATGCATCTGTATTTGAAAGATGACATGTGTAGGTTGCTAGTGATAAAAATATTAGCTTTCAGTGCGATTAAAAAGTGTTTCAACTGTCCCGCCTCTCCCCTGATTCATTCATTTTTCTGTGTGGGGATTGGTGCAAATTAAGTACAAATCCCGAATAACTTTCCAAACCAGAATTAAAAAATACTGTTTAATATGCTTCTGATGTGGTGAATCTCTTGCAATTAAACAGACATAAATAACTATGCTATATTGTCGGTCTTATAAGACTTTGCCATAGCCTTGTTTGTTCTGTCCTTCTAAATAATCATAGGCTACTCAACGTGTAAAATAAATGGTTAGCAGCCCTAGTGAGCTTGAGTTACATCTTTGATATTAACATTGGGTAACTCAGCAAATTGTACCGAATAACATAACAAACTGTCAGTCATCAATCATTTCTCCAGTTGACCCGTTAACATTAAGGTTATAACGGTAACTCCGTTAGAAGTTTGGGACTTTCTATATTATGTCTATATAAATCTTAACTTGAATTAACAAATAAGTGGATTTAACATGTGGTGAGTTCAGACACTTTAGACGGGAAAGACGTTACCGTTTCACCGGGGAGGGCCAGGACATGCGGGGTTTCTTCAGCCCGGGTCGCAGCTTCTCTAGGGTCCGGTTGCGGCACAGGTAACGCTCGTTGTCCGAGTTGAAGCGCTGTTTGATCCGTATGTGAGTCCTGGGTTGTCGCCACAGATGTTTGGGCGGCTTGGCAAGTCCTGCTCCCTCTCTGCTCAACGTAGTACACTCCATTTTCTACTTTAGTTTGTTTTTTCTTGTTTTCAATCGGGTTTTGAATGAGGAAAAGCGTTGAGAAACGGGCTGTCTGCGAGTTTGAGGAGGAAACCCCGCGCTTTAAAGGACACAGAGCTGCGCGCGCGGCATGGTGGCTGCTGTCCACGAGTCAGAGTGCTGAAACGACTCTCAGCCTCATTCTATATCAACTCTCTCTCTCTCTCCCTCTTCCCTACTTCACTCTCTAGCATTCTCTCCTTTTGTAGTCTCTCTAATCTCACGTTCCTCATCTCGCACTCTGCCTATCTACATCATTTTAATTCCAGCTCTTTCCATTTGTTTCTCGTCCACTTTCTCGTCACCAGAATTCGTCAAAAATCTAAATCAAAATGTACTTTCTTAAATGTAAGCATTTACTGATTCTCATTGGTTTGTACTATTGTTGGTTGAATGGTTTTGGATAAGTGTGGTTGAATGGTTTTGGATAAGATGAAGAAAGTAAGTTAAACGATTAATGGGGCTCAGGAAAAGTACATCAAGTGTACTATGTTTCACTAGGATGTCTTTCCATGGAGTCCAGAATAAATAAACTAAAAACAAGCAGTCCGATGATCAACTGTAGTATAGTGTCCAGATTGCAGTTCATATTTAAATGCCTGTAGGCTTGTTTGTTGCCTTGTAAACCTAATTTGAATAGATTTCAGATAGTGGCAACATATAATACTCTTACATTCAGCATTTCTGGTAGGGATGAGGTAAATTTGCCCAAAGGTCCTGCTGACTTTGTGCAACAATTAGGATCTAATAATAGAGACTATTTGAACATTTCTGCCATTTATTGGAGGGCAATTACAGTTTGTAGAGCATAATAGCTATAAAACTTTTTGAATGGTGAATTGCTAATGTTAAAACCCCTGCCAGTACCATGATTAAAATTGCAGTTTTATTATTTATTTAGTTACATGTTGAGAATCTTAATAATTTGAGTGATCAAGAGAACTAATTATTCTGTAATTGCATGTTTTTTTGCAAGAATGCAATAGTACAGCAGGATAGAAGGAATATTTACAAGGCTATATGACACAAATGTAGGTATTGTATTTTTAGCATTTAAAAAAATCAATTTCTTATTAAACATTTTGTAACTTTTGGTCATCATTAGTTATATGTCCAGTACTGGTTGTTTTACTAGGT
Organism: Etheostoma cragini; assembly: GCF_013103735.1. Classification (NCBI taxonomy): domain Eukaryota; kingdom Metazoa; phylum Chordata; class Actinopteri; order Perciformes; family Percidae; genus Etheostoma; species Etheostoma cragini. The sequence continues at coordinate 9,010,386 of NC_048415.1, read as the reverse complement.
CACAGTATGTTTTATTTAATGAGTAGCCTACAGTACCATACCTTTATTACCTGCTGGAAAATTTGGCTATATGTTATAAATTCAGTTTGACTAGCATGACAGGAAAGGAACTTATGTGGTCACCAAGCCTTGTGCTCATCAGTCTAAAGGACTGAAGGATCTAAAATGATGGGCTAAATCATTGGCTAACAAGCTGTTCATTCAAAAAAGGTTTTCACTCTGATAAAAGAAAGAAATCATTATTACAGTATGATATATTCAACCCTCTATTTAATGTCTGGACAGCACACACATAGGCCTTTATTATAATTGAAAATGTTTAAGCATGAATACTGTACATTTTTATATGCAAGGAGAGCGAAAACAGCAAACACACACACACACACACACGCACACGAGGGAAATTGTGTGTGTGTGTGTGTGTGTGTGTGTGTGTGTGTGTGTGTGTGTGTGTGTGTGTGTTTGCATGCAGAGCTGTTAACGTTGTTGTCACTCAGAAAGCTTCAGCTGTTCAGACAGAAACCCTGCTGTTTCCTCGGTGTCTAACTGGACTGAACCAAACACAGGGTTACAAAAAGGGGAATCATAGCTAATGAACTGAGGTAACTCCACCCATTGACCTTAGAGAGACAAAGCGAGAGAGAAAGAAAAAAAAAGAAAAAAAAAGAAGAGGGCTTCTGTAGTCCATAGAAACAAGTGTAATTACTAGATTTATTTTGCTTCTTTTCCATCACAATGATTGATCAACCAAATAAATTGATGATGAAGGCCAACAGATGCTCCAAATCAAAACCAAACACACCAGAACAACAACATGATGGATTACAAAAAAAACATCTATCCTTTTCAGAAGTAAATATGCTGCATGAACATCAACAGACACCATAAAAGCTCTCAAACAATGCAGGAGTGGTACTAACAGGCACCAGTATTATAAAAGCATAACCAACAGCAGGTGCCCTTTATCTGCATAATATGCCCAGTATGTATACTAACCTGTAATATGAAAAACCAACAACATAAAAACCCAGCGATGCAAAGCAGCTTTTTGATTGTGTTTCATCAATTAATAGACGGAAAGAAGTGTACATGAGTGTCACTGACCTCTGCTCATCATGACTGGCTAGTGCTCGTCTGTAGAGAACTTCCAAACGGTCCAGAGGCAGACTGGGTGTTATAGACGTGCGCCGTCTGTCACATGGGTGCTCCTGGCAGGAGTGCCTCCTCCACAGAGGAGGCAGCAGCAGCGGCCCTGAGAAACGCCGCCGCACTGCCTGTTGTACCGCAGGCAGAGACTCCCGACGACCCTTAACCCCGAGAGGAAGGCAGAAAAAACATGAGAGTCCAAAACGTCAGTGGGATCAATGCATGAGACAGCAGGATTATATTATGTAACGCTGCAGAGTAGAAGTATGGACATGATATAGCATCAATGATATTATATAATGGTAGAACTAAAAGAAATAATACAAAAGGCCTGCAAAAGGTTTTTTCAATAATGTTCAGTTTTGGTTGAAACTCTTTAGTGAGGTGTTTATTAAACTTAATGGTTCATTTGGAGGGTGCAGTTTGTTTACAGTGCTGTTAAATTGTATTGCATTATACTGAGAGAAAACACCCATCATTATATTACAATCAAATTCATTAGCTTTCTCTAACTATGCTTGCAGCATGTCTCTATGAAAGTCTGGCAATGGATTGGCACATTATATTTTTTCTATGATCATCGAGAGCATGTTAGCATGCCAATACTAGCATTTAGCTTTAAACACCGCTGTAGACTTTTGTATATGAATATAAATATGAAGTGTACATTTTACGACATGCTGTACATCATTATAGATGTGTTTGTGAATGCACAATGTAGCCCAAGTACGTTGTGTACTTCAATCAAGTTAAACAAATGACTCAGAACTCCATTAATAAAACATAAGAGATGAGACATTGTCCCACAGAAATTATGAAATATAACCTTATCACTCACAATTACCATCTGTTTTGCAAAACACCCCTGCTGATGCATGAATATATTATGTATATATATATATTTAAATATATGGTTCAAATGAGAATCATAAGAGCTCTGCTATAACAAAATAAATACTAACATTATTCAGCTGTCTCAATTTGATGACGTTCAACAAATAAGTGAATCATTAATTCACTTACACATATCAGTCAATAGACATGTGGCATCTGCCCTTTGGGTATTGCAGGCGTGGCAAAATCAAAGTAGTTTGTTTGCCTCTATGCTTGTCCATTTAATTGTGCTTTTTGCATGTTCTCCCAGCAAATCCATTTAATATCTGATGACACACTGCAATGGCAGATTGTTGCGGTAAAAGACAACAAGCAGAGAGACTGCAACTTTGTCTGGTTTAGAAACAGCACTATGGCAAATCCAGTGTGAGCCTGTGGGTTCTACTTTAATCTAATTGCATGGCGTAATGCGCATGGTGCACATGTTTTTAGGGCATGTCCAAATCCACTTTTGCTAATTTGACCGCGAAAAAAAGGGTCCGTGCGCCTGCCGCATGGTTCAAAAGGGTTGTACTTAGTGTCTTCTTTAATTCATATTTGTGTTTTGGGCATAAAATGCAATAAACCACATAAAAGTGTCATCTCTGATTCCCTTTAACAGCCAGGGGCGTTTGTACCTTGGCACATTGCTATTATGAGGATTTGCACCTTCATATTTTTATATGTAATCTTTTGCATGTTTGTGTGCTGTTGCGCTTCCTTGTTTGATTGTGTGTGTGTGTGTGTATGTAGCAAGCATAATGTGTGCACGGTGCATATGCCTAGGCACATTTTACTAATGTAGTGTTGTTAAAATAATGAAATGCTGTGCTACTGACTTTAGACCAGGTTGTTGTTGGTCAATGGCGCTATCAATTCCCGCTGCCTCATAGCCTTTTTACAGTCGCCACAGCTGAGCAGGTGCACGCAAATGTGATGTCAAAATGACGCAGATCTCATTGGCGCACCAGGATTTAGAGTCAGGTGCAGAGGGCACGCACCACTCTATTTTTTTCAGCGGCACGCGATAAAGCGGAAACAGGATGGATGGACAAGTTTGAGGACAACCGGATGTCGGGATTCTCAGAGTGACTGAAAGTCTCTCTTGTAAACTTACTGGGTTAAGATGAGTTCTTTTATGGTGAATAAAAGGTTTGAGTCGACTAAGTAGCTCATTGAATAAAATAAAATCAAAGCATTGACGGCAATGCTGCTGCCAATTCTGCTTTGGTTTACCATTTTCTTCTTCTTCTAGTCCATAGAAATAGCAAGGTCGATAGCCTTAGTTCTTAGCGCCATCTCTGTTCAGGAGAAGACTGCAACCACCACGCAGGAGGTAAATAGTTACAGCTCTCCCATGGTGTCACAATTGCTTGCAATAGGCCGGCTGCATTAAGTATACCACACGTTTCAAGATAGCATTACGTCAAGAATTCACCTGAACACACCTCCCTGTAAGACCAGCACGCCCATTGGCGCAAAGATGGGCTCAGGTGCATTTGCTATTTAAACAACATTGGTGCTGGCTGGTCTTAAAATAGCAAAGAAACTTGCATTGGGCTTTGCGCTGTGCTGCTCAGTGCTGTGCTGCTCAGTGCTGTGCTGCGCTGGGTGCAAGATAGGGCCCTGTGTGTGTGTGTGTGTGTCTGTGAACTTCTCCTCATTGAAAAGTGTCAAATGGGGCAACGTCTAGGCCCAAGTTTGAATCCCACCAGTGGTCCTCTCAAAGATGATGACACAAAGCTACAAATTTCCCTGTAAAAGTCTGATTTTGAGATTAATGAGAAGACACATCTTATTTTTATTCATTACTTTAATGACAGATTTTAGGACCTGGACACCTTTTTCTGCATTTACTGCAGTTCGAGGCATTTATTTAAATCCAGTGACAGATGACATTTCAGTCTCTCTCTGTTTTAACATCACATTGCTATGGAGTATAGTGGTAGTACATTTGTAAATAATCTGATGTTGAATCATGACGAGAGATGAGGAGTTTTGTTTTGAAACAAAATTTTGAACTGAGCCATGTTGGTTTTAAAAAAGCTGACTTTTCAGAAGGAAACGGATCCTCTTCCTCTTTCTCTCTCTCTCTATCTCTCTCATCCTGCCACTCTTAAGCTGGTTTAATAAAGGAAAACAAACCAAATATAATCATTGAGAAAAGTGTATAATTTGACACTTTTGTTAATGATTATTTTTACTGCTTTTCCTTTAAAGTAGCCCCAAAAAACCATGCTCATTTTGGCCCAGGCTCCGGCAGCTCAGAGCCTCTGTTTCCTTTGAGCAAAGTGGTGAGAGAGAGCAAGGTGCTGGATATTGATCTGCCATCCTGGACGCTGCAACAAAAATTCTTATTTCCCTGCTTGGTGCCGTCAAGCATCAAAAACGTCATAGCAGGCCTGCCATGCACCTCAAGCTACAATACACACCGTCATCTCAGACAGTCTCTGGTCCTATTGGATATCGATCGTCTTTTAAGCCCACATTAAGGTGCTCAGACTAATGGAAAGTTTGAACATCTACAATTCCATCTGCTGATCAAGGCCGTATTATAAGTGCAAAAGCTTCTTGAGTTGTGGCCAAGAATGAACTGTCAAGCTAATCATTGAGCAAATGAAGAGAGGCTCAAGAATCCTTTTCAGTGACAACAGATTACTTTGTTTGTTTCTTAGTTTACTATAGTTCTGCTAGTATACAAACTTTAATTACATTTTATCTAATTTAATAAAAACCTTGTTTGAAAGTGAAATGTTCTGACGAGTAGTCAATCAAATCACACTTGCACACTTCCTATACGTTTACATTCACTGCATGTTACTTAGAGAAATCAGGTTATGCAAACCATTGTAACCATGCAACCAATCAGTAATGCTATTTCTCTTCTACCACAACCTTATTTTGGAAGCATTACTTCTCTTTTTGAGAGCTTGTGTCAGAGAGCTGAACACCGTTTTTTATCACAGCAATGTTGCTGAGTCTAACATTCAAATGTCCAGCAGTGGACATTTCTGGGGTGTCTTTGTATTAGTGTAGGTTTTAGTTTGAGTTTAGATGGAACTATTTTAAATATTAATTTTAGATTTGGCTTCTACGGTTAAGTTTATATTTATTTTGTTAGAATTTCAGTTTTTATGATGCAAATCCTGTAGCTACTGGAATTATGTGAATGTAACATCAGGTTATTAAGTTAGAGAAGTGAAAATTTAGTAGATCTTTTTCAAATAGCTATGGAAGCGTTTTACATTGTAAGGAAAAGGTTAACGAAGATAAAGCAACAAACTGGTCACACAAAGAGTTGCAGGCGACAAGTTCTTATTGCAGTCTGGACAAACTTCAGAAGTGTGCTTTATTGCACCTGTAACCCTACTAGACAGTGATAACACTGTCCTGTACTGATAGAACCTGGAGTACACATCTAATTTACTCACTACTGGAAGTTGACAAAAAGGGGGCACTAAATTTAACTTTAAGCTATTTCAAAACATTGAGATAATCCTACTTGCACTGTTGCATCATCATATGGAAACACACTGTTGCAATTATGTCATCACATCCTAAGTCCTAGACTATGCACATGAAACATTTGTTTCTTATACATTTGAAAATAGCATACCAAAAGCCTTTCTATATGTGCATTCCAAGTGGAACAATTCAACAGAAGGCCCACAATCTGTTGCAGCAAATTAAGTTTTAGTGCAGTTCGAGCTTCTCTTAATTTCTTCTCCATTACAGTAGTTTGTTTATTTTCATTTTGGATTTATTATCTGACAAATCTTGATTTCTGCTGTTTCTGTGCTGTAGTCAATTAGCCTGTTGTGTAAATGTGGCAATTCCCCCGATAAATGCAGTAAATCAAAGCTCTAGTGTCACTAAACAGATCCTTGTGGTTTGGCTCTAGACAGCTTCCACCAATCATTTTCTTGCAAAACAACACAGACAATTGCTGTCATAATTCCGCCTTCTGTGGTCGAAATAAACAAGTTGATGGTGCACTGTTCATTTCACAGGGCTTATTTCGTACCTTGGTTGTCTTCATATTCTCTTTAACAGGTGTTTTTTCTTTTTCTTTTTAACTGCTCTTTAATGGTTTACGTAGAGCAATTTGAACTGCCTTGATGCTATATAAGTAAAGCTGCCTTTCCTTGATACCAATGGGTCTGATTGATTTCTCCCCACAGTGCAGTTTTTTTTTTTTGCTAGAATCTGACGTCTTGGTCGAAATAAAAATGAAAGCTATATCACCGTAGAGCATGTAAGCCATCAAAGTGAGTAGTGTGTGTGTTGAGTGCTAACGGTGGTAGCTCAGACAGTATATACATACAGTATTTCTCCATACACGGACACACACAAAGACAAGTAATCAGAGATGATGAGAGCATTTCATCAGGACACGTTTCTCCACCAAAGCCATTGCTGTTTTCCTAATTGGAAAAATGAATTTTAAATCATACTAATGGTGAGAGGAGTGGTGCTGGATAAACGTTCCCACTGTGCGATTGACGTGTGATATGTGTGAGCGAACAGACAGCCAGAAAAAGCCTGTCTCGGATACAAAGCTGGTAACAGTCACCTGTATGTGTAATGACACCCGGGGGTGCAAAGAGTATGATTAACGTTGCTCCATAAATAGAGCCACTCTCCAATCAACCTTCTACCTCTCTGTGAAGGTGTGCGTGTGCCATGATTAACGCTGCAGGCTGACAGAAACAGAATGTTTTCCTGAAAAATAGATTTACTTTAACTTACTAGTACAGTGCCGTTTAATATGTGCTGGTTTGGAACGAGCCAAATGCTTAATGGACTCGTGGCAGTTTGCTACCCACCTGGCCCATGAGAGCTAATCAGCACCTATCTGCGATAATCAACCACCATAACCGGACTGTTTGTTTGTGTGTGCGTGTGTGCATTTGAATGTGTGTGCAGAAAGAGAGAGAGAGAGATTTAGGTTTATTTTATTAGGACCATGCAAATTAATCAACATTTCTGTAAATGCACCAGTGTTAGCCAGTTGGCTAATTTTCAACTGTAGAGAGAGAGAGAGAGAGAGAGAGAGAGAGAGAGAGAGAGAGAGAGAGAGAGATCTCATTTCATATGATCGTGAACGAATTTTACATTTCAGCAGAGGTGTTAATTTTAATAACTGTAAAGAAGGGGGATTTGATTCGCAGGGGTATTTTGACGACAGTATTGTTATTAGTGTTGTAAATTAGTAGTAGACTTTAATTAACCCGGGGTGAGTCTGATGAAAAGTGCAATGTCGGCCCGGTTCAACTCTGAGATGTCTTTGCTTTGTGCAATTCTGTGAAGGAATAATCTCAGAGATTACGTTATGTTCTGCCACTGTTTAGAAGTAAATGTAGGCTACAGCTCACTGCAATTTAATACTATATATTGGCTGGCCTTATATCCTGCAATCAGGTAGCTAACTTCGGAAGCAGGAAAAGAGTCAAAGGCGGAAACACCCCCGCCCCCCTCTCCACTGTTGTAAAGCAATCTGTATGTGGCGTCTGCATGTGACATGCAGGTTACCTTACCCCCAAACAGGGACACACATACATACAAACAGATACGTCTCACTTAATTAAATAGACACCGTTAAAGTATACACAGCAGCCAGAGGTAAAGCTGTTGGGGTTTATAGTGTCAGCTCAATTTCTTGAAACTTTTCTGTGATAATAAATAGACCAACCAGAAAGTACCAGTCAGAAATCAAATATAAAGCATAACGTAAATGTTCACGAAATAATTGTGCATTTATGCATTTCAGAGCTCCCTTAATGCTGAATAAGTCACAGATCCAGAAAGAAGTACTGTAATGAAGGAAAATGTCTTCTTGTAGAAATTAGCGGTTGAATTTTACAACAAGGCACTGACACTGAGGTCATGTCTACGGAGAGGGAACTTCTTTTGTTTTTTCAGCTTTCTCTTTTACACAGGAATTTTAGTTTTTAGAAGAGTTAACTTTCTTAAAACAGGCTCCAGAGTGTATTTTAATTATTTTTTTGGGGCAGTGAAAATGGCTCTGGCTTCAGATCACTGACTTGTGCTTTGTTGTGTATGCTCACTGAAAAGGCTTTTGCCTTTAAAGCAGACACAGTAGACTAGTAGCAGTAGCAGTAGACTTACGTTTGTGTAACACCTCTGTGTGGATGGGTAAAAATTCTGCTTTCAAAAATGTAATATCAGATGCAGCTTTAGTTTGTTTTATAGGTTACTGGCAGGAATCTGACTGAGGCAGCGTACTTACATTAGGGACAGATAAACAGAGACTCTTTTCATTCAGTTATAATCGCCAAATATGCCCTTGAAAATGCATTTACCAAAACAGTCTTTGAAGCTTTATTTGATGTAAGATAATAAATTAAAAGCCATTTGCAATGCTTCTAGCGTACAACTGATGTGCCTGACTAGTTCATTATCAGACACCTATTGTGAGTGTTTGTATGTGTGTGTGTGTGTGTGTGTGTGTGTGTGTGTGTGTGCGAGTGTGTGTGTTTGTGTGTCTTTATTAACTGCGAACAAATCCCTGAAGTAAAGATAAAACCTTTATGGCCCTGCAATAATTCCTAACCCATTCCTCATTAGACAGAGAGACAGGACGTGATGCACAGCTGCTGCTGCAGCAGTGTGTGTGTGTGTGTGTGTGTGTGTGTGTGTGTATGTGTGTGTATATGCGTGCGTGCATTTGTGCGTGCGTGTGTGTGTGTAAGAGGGGAAGCGATGAACATTATTTACCTCAATCCGAGACATTTGTGCTGGTTGTTTGTTGCAGCAGCTGAAACAAAAAAACAAAGAGAGGTAGTTTTAAAATTAAATCAAAATTTATATTATAAAATGCATCACAAATTTGACTTTATTTGTGTCAGTTACAAACTGCAGCAGCTCCAGGGGGGGACACAACACGAGGCGCTGAACCAGAGATTTGTATACGTAGAGTCAGTTTTAATTACTGCTCAAGAAATGAAGGCCATGGCTTATTAAACCTCATAGGGTAGAATTGTCCATTCAATCTACTATTTAGTTTAATCTTTGTACAAACATCATAAATCACAACAAGGAAACCTTCAATAAAAATGTTTTATTAACGCACAGCCTCTTAAACTGTCAACTGTATCAAGTTATAAGACATTCATTTACAAGAAAAAACTCTAACACTAAGGCTCTGTGTGCTTCCGTTCTGTGTCTTTTATATTAAAATCATTTAATCTGCAAATTATGTTATTGATTACTCAACTAATGATTTCTCTATAAAATGCCCTTTGTAATTTCCCACACGACCAAATCCAAATATATCAAGTTTACAATCATGTATGAAAAAAAGCATAAAATCTTCACATTTAATAAACTAAAACTAGCAAATGTTTGTCTTTTTTGCTATAACCCTTGTATTGTCTTCACTTTCGGGACCCTCTCGTATCTCTCTGGTCAAATTGACCCGTGACTTATTTGGGGTTTTAAAAACAATTCGGAAATAAAATTTTACTTCATAACCCATTAACAAATATTGTCTTTATCTCAATTTCAAACAATTGAGATAACATATATGTTTAGGGAATGCAATCAGTCTCTACTAAAAGAAAATTATAAATGGAAGTGTTATTTGGTTTTTGTCATTAGGTTATAATGCATGTTAAAAATCAATATAGAAAAAACATAAGCGGTCTTATCCAGAATAATTTTCTGAATTGAGTCAGGAATACATGTTTATCACAGAAAATAAGGTAAGGCCATTGATTTTCAGGTAGAAAAAAATGAATCCTTTTACACAATTTTACTTATACATTTTTCTTCTTGTAAACATTGGAAATGGGTCAATTTGACCCGAATACCATACAAGGGTTAAAAAAGGTTATTTGATTTTCAAAATAGTTGCTGTTTTGCTTTTTTTTTTATACAAATCCATCTGAAACTTGCAGTATTTGTTTTTATTTCTTTTGCCTCCAAGAACTAAAATCCTCAGCTTGAAATACTTTCATATGCTCAGTCAGACCTTTTTGAACCGCAACTCTTCCTAGTTTCTTTTGAAAGCTTCAGCCACATTTTTTATACACATTTTTTATAGTTGTGTTTCACTTCTTGGCATAACAACCACGAGTAAACCTATCTGACAGTAGGCAAGCTTTATAAAACTAATTTTCTGTCATACTTGCTGAAACTGAACCTATGTTTGAGTAGAACTACATAAAGCAGGTAATTAAAAAAAAAAAAAAAAAAAAACAACTCTTCTGGCACCGCCTACAGCCTGTAGTGCGATTTACAAAAATCCACAGCTCCCTGTTCAGATGCAGGAGTAATTCAGGGCCAGGGTGGCGGTTCTAACTGTGTGTCAATCCCTGCTCATGGACACGCAGTCCAGGAGACCGTTTTGGGCTTTAACGTGAAGGGGGGAGGGACTAAGAAGTTGTTGATGTTCATTTTTTTGGGCTAAGTCCTGGATCTTCACAATCAAACCTACAGCACCTTTAAGTAGGGGTGAACGATTAATCACAAATTCATGAAGCAGTTATCAATGTGTTTTTTCTCATAATCCTGTTGATAGGCCTACGTTCTCCTTAAACACATTCCTCCACGTGTCGGACTTCTTGGCCGCGTTGAAAGCATAATGGATAATAACTCAAACACAGAGTCGAGTCAACAGAGCAACTTGTGCCCAAAAGAAACACAGTGTCCGTCGTCTGGAAACATTTTGGTTTCAGAAAAGATGATTTAGAACATTAATTCTAAACATTAATTATCGTTTATTTATTGTTATCAAGGTCAAATTATGTTGATTGTAGGTCATATCGTGCAGCTCCTTGAAGGATGAAGAGTTTCTTAGGAGTGTTCCAACAAGGAGCTGTCATTAATGTCGATTGTTATTTTTCTGAAATGACAACTACCCTGATCCCAACAAATGGCGGTCCGTCTGCGGCTGCAGGACACCACCACTGTTTCAGTTTGACTGTTGAAAATTGTGAGAGAGATAATTCAAAAAGTTATTTAAAGTATTTAAAAGCAGGCTAGCTGCTCATTAACTAACGCTAGCTTCCATGCTACATAAATAAGACGGACAGAGTCGTCCCTCATCTGGCCATAGAACCCTGCTGTCCCCGGCCGTCCTGTTGGCTCACAGCTCCACAGACTAAGTCCACAGGTACAAATTAGTTTTGCACCAAATGTATCGCAAGAAGTGTCGCAAAAGTCGATGCGTACAGACTCGCCACTGTGTGACGCGAGAGAGCACACTGCAGTGACAGATTTGAGAGGTCGTAATCACTGAGTTGTGGATGTGATGGAAAATGAACCAGAGAAAAAAAAAAGTACACGAGTAAATGTTGCACTACAAGCTTACAGCTGTCATTGTGTTCATAGAAATATCAATTTACAAATTTATGAATATTTTCTACAAGTGCAAATTTGAATTTACAAGTTCAGATTTTTTTCTACAAGCTCTTTTGTTTTTTTTTCTTTGTGTGACTTCAAATTCGGATCACATCTGTGCAAATTTTTATTTTTAACAGTGCACATTTTATTTTTACAAGTGCAAATTTGAACAGTTTTTGTTCTGCAAGTTCTCACATATTCTTCAAGCGCTTACCCTTTGCACCATATTTACCTTCTTATATTTTCTATTTGTTCAATATTAATAATTTACAATTTACAACAGTGACCCTGCTTTTAATGCTTTTAATTTAACTATTTTCACAATGACTAGCAGCATGATATATTACACATCTCATAATATCTTGTGCTGCAATGAAGTTAAAGTTCACTGTGTGTGTTGTGTGAACCCTACTGTCCTGGCACAGCAGAGTTTGTAATGATTAACTATCTCAACAGCGGTGTCCTTGTCTTAAATTCTACAACCAGCCATCATAAAGTGAACACCCAAGGCGTCTTGTGATGCTCTCATTGACGCACATCAGATAGGTCTGTTAAGATTTGAGGTGATAAGGACCTTCTGAGCAATGTTCAAGAGCTTTACTGCAGAATGAGAGTCATAACCTTCACCCTCACAAACCACACATCTCTACGAACATATACAGTACTATCATTATGATTGAAATGTCTTACCTGTGCAGTAAAATTATGTTAAAGAAATAGTTTTGCATTGCCTTGCCGAAGACAAGTGACTGCTCCTGGCCAACAAATAGTCTGATACATTACTCAAAACCATAACTTTACACACAATAATGAGCTTTACAGGTGGCAGATTTTGTTACTTTTGCACAGTGCCAAGCTGTTTTCTCCTGTTCCAAGTCTTTGTGCTAAGCTAAGCTAACCCAGCTTCATGTTTAGCATACAGATATGAAAGTATCAATCCTCTCATCTAACACTCAGAAAGAAATCCCAAAATGCATTATTAATGCTTAAACAATTTCTGGTATATATTCTTGCACATAGCCTACTAGTACACACTACATTTTGGAAATATTTGTTATTGCACTTGTCTTGGACAATGGCAATGTAGCATTACACATTGTACTTGTATAATGATGCATGTGATACATAAAAATGTGCTTTGATGTCATTTGTGTCATCGTGTTCCAAAAACCTTCATTAACATAGCACAACGTGTTAAGTTAAACTTCAAATAGTTTTCAGACTTTAGAGAGAGATGTCTGAAGTCAACTGTGGCCAAATACCTTTGAACGCCACGCCATTGTTACACAAGGAGCTTAGTGAAACCCACATGTAGTTTTCTAGCTTAAACTGAGTGACTGAGTTACTCACTCAGACAAACAGAGGATACACAGTTCCTTTGGACAGTAATCGCTAAGGAGCGAGCTGTTTTTTTACTCTGCTTGGGTCTCTACTTCACAATCATTTCTTTAAGTGGATCAGTACAGTATAATCTTATCTGTCACCGATTTGTTCTTGAGTTTTAAACCATCAACTCTGCATTCTGTTAAACACGACAGCTATGACAAATGTCATCATTTCTGCAACTGGACAGCGTAAAGCTTTAAACCATCTTTCAAAAACAGTAAATACACTTCAGAAAAAAACTGCTGCGTTGAGAAACTTCAGAACTGACAAATACAGTCTGAAATGTAGTCACCAGTATAACAAAAGCCCAAGGTTGTTTTTTCTTCTCACCAGTGATTTCTAAAGAAGCGACCAGAGAAATGTTTTTTTTTTTCTGTAGAATTACCAGTGAGTCATGCAGACAGACAAAAGCAGACTTAGGCATGGGCTCTGCAAATGTTTGCAGATAAACCACCCTCAGATGGTGATGGATGATAAGGGAAGGAGGAGGCAGCGCAGTGCTGCCTGGAGCAGCACGCCATCTAATGGACACGGAGAGGACGTGGACAATGGAAAATTGATGACTAAAGCATTCCCTCAAGTATTTCACCTGAGACAAACAGGTCTGATAGAATAACTTTAACTGTGAAAATGCTCCGTGCAGAATAACTATTGGTCTGTTAGTGTGAAGGTAAGCACAGCAGGTGCAGTAAAAAAAATACAATATAGCTCACTGAATGAGTTCATCACATTTTCCTTTAAGGTTGAAACAGGTCTGACAAAAACTCCTCAAAATCTTCATGTGTGCATGCATGTGTGTGTGTGTGTGTGTGTGTGTGTGTGTGTGTGTGTGTGTGTGTGTGTGTGTGTGTGTGTGTGTGCACGCGCATGAGAGAGAGAGAGAGAGAGAGAGAGGTCAAAAGTTTCTCTCTTTAACTGAATAAAAGAAAAGAGAGATTTAATGAAAGAAACAAAGAGGTGAAACTACCAGTATGTCAAAAAGTGGAGAGACTGTGTGTGTGTGTGTGTGTGTGTGTGTGTGTGTGTGTGAGTGTGTGTGTGGGCTACAGAGACAGTATGAAGGAAGTAGATATGGAGGAAGGAAGGAGATAAAGACAGGAGGAGGGAATGCGTAAATATTTTAGGGAAATACATTCCATGTGGGTTAGCTCACAAAGTTGAATTATGCCAACAGTTTAACAGACACAGTCCTGCTTACATACAAACAACACAACTGTAAACTACTACAGCTGAATATGCTAAGCAGATCTTAAAATAAACACTTTAGTGGATATTCATGAGAAAAAGTATTACAGTCATAATATATTGAATACTCTGGCAAACTTCCATTGAAGTATTTCATGTTTTTTAACTTTTTTTTTTTACAGTCAATGATTTTTACAGGAACATAATGGGATGACAGGAAATATGCTGTTAAGCAATACAAACACACTGTTGAATATAATGAATGTATAATAGGGATTAGATATTACATTAATGGTGCTTATATAAGTCAAATTATCAAAGTAAGTCTGAGTATCACATAGCGTTATGTATGTAATCTGCAGGGATAGTACTAACTCCCATAGTGAAATCCATGATTTTTCATAATTTTCTGTTCCCAGAAGCAAACTGTCAGAACTTACACATGACATATATTGGCTGCCTCTACGCGGATCTACCGTCACGTCACAGTTTTGAAGTTTAATTGTAAAGATTTATTTTTACTCACCGCAGCGGCCGTCTTCTCTCGCGGGGTTTTCCTCGCTGGGAAATCCCACTGGACCTGCTGCGGGTGTCCGTCAGGTAATGCTGCTGCGGTTATGGATCTTTTCCATTTTATTGCCGCTGATTAGTTAGTTTAGACTTCAAACTCTGCAACATACAGCGCTGCGTGCCTGCGTGCCCGGTCAGCCGTCACTGTGACGTCGACGCACCGCCGGATCACATGACAGGAAGTGCAGCTGTGGGACTTAAAGTTTTAAACAACACTGACGACGAGGTCTGCTGTGGCTTTCAAACCTGGTTACTGCTCACACACACACACACACATTCTCTTTTTTTGTTCATGTATCATTTATTTAGGTCATAAAGGCTTCCTTGCATGTTGTTTTTACTGTCATTCCTCTTTCTTCATCTATCGAACCATCCAGCCATTCATGTCTCCCCTGAAACAATTGGACTGAAATAAGGGCTCCCTTACACTCACAGATGATATTCAGATGTATGTCAATCAGATCGATTAGCCAAAGAAGTTACGCCAGTATGTCAGATGTCTACTTCTACTTATGTTTTCGCTGGAAATGTTTAAGTGATGTTACACACGTAGACGCTGAGACAACGAGATCACTCTTAGTCAAAACACTAAGTTTGGCAACGGTGCCACAGTCCTCTTACTGGCTCTGACCTTTTAGGGTAACCCTCACTATCAAACCCTGCAGACGACATGCTATATTTCTTGAATGTGAGTCATCTATCTGGACAAACTTAACATATTAAAGTGTTGGTCACAGGCCAACAGACAGAGGGCTGGGTGGTTCTTCTGAACATAACATCAATCTGAGTCTGGGATCACAACAACCAGTGACAGAGGCGTCATTAGGCCTGGGTGTCCCTGGCTACAGCCCCGAATGTTTTATGTATAGCCCCGGATATATCATCCTGTCGCTCTGATGTCATTTTTTTGTATAATAGAATAAAAAAAGCCCCAAAAGGGCACATGCAGAAAGCACGTATTTTCCAAGGCACTCCCAGTGCTTACATTTTTTTGTAGAACTTAAGGTAGAAGTGTAACTTTGTGCAGCAGCCAAACAGCCACAGATGGGATGAGTTATATTTTGAATGGGCACAAAGTTTTGAACATTAGAAGAACTCTTGTTCAAACACATCTGAAATAATAGAGTGCAGGGGTTTATCAATGCATTAACTCAGATTGAATTAAAAAAGTCAATCTACAGAGGAATACATTTGAAAGCAACACAGAATGCTTAAGAGCCTTACTGCAATATATTCCATTATGTTTTTGTATTTGGATTGTAATCTTTGTTCCTTTTACACAAAGATATTTCCATCATACATTAATTCAGAAAAAGGGGTATAACAATTCACCACATTCTAGGAGAAGAGGTGTTTTATGCTCAACCCCAACCCCAATATCATAAGTCAACACACAAATCTGGAACCTTGGCTTTTGGTTTGCCAGGCCAGTTAGGATTAGACCAAATGTTGGTGCTATTTAACCTACAACTACAAACTGGGCAGCTAAAATAAACATGAACTGGCTATTAACAAGCTGGGCAAGCCAATCTCAGTTTTGCATGAAATTCCGTTTAGTTAAATGGGTCCAGGCTGAGCCCCAAACCTCCTCAAGTCTTAGAAACACCCCTGCAATAAACAACATTTAACTGTTTAATGAATATTCCTTTTATTTCATTGAAAATATCTCCCAATTATGTGCTTTACATCTGTCTGGCAGCAAGTGTGTAATGCACACAGAAGAAGTTTATATGGTGATCATTTAGATTTTTTGAAACATGGAGTTACTGCAACCCATGAACGTAAAACATGCAACATTATTTTATCAAAGGAGTTTGAATGTTTCATTTTCTATTGGAAGAAGGCTGTGTGTGTCTCAGCCATCACTATAGGACGTTAACCAAATTAAAATGTATGTGCCACGTACAAAAGATTCACATGTAGTCCTCTCACACTGAACACGTAGAGGACTTTTTGTGTTAACATTGTATGTGAGAGATGTCAAACATTTGTCTTGAGCTATACAAAAAAAAAGGCCTGTTATGTTTATGTTAAAGCAGATCCAACAAAGATAAACTACCAGTATTTGAATTTGCAGGTTTGGCAAGCCAAAGTGCACTTGTTGGCATTATTTGTTTATAGTCTAAATAGGTTTACTTTGTTGTCTCTTCTTTTCCTTGGTTAATGGGCAGTCTTTATGTTTCTTGGCCATATTAACCAATATAATAAAAAAACCCGAGGGAAGTTTATTTCTACATCACAAATAATCTACACTGGATGTCTGAGGCCAGGGTAGACATTATTTACACGTAATATACGGCAATAAATAACAATACAAACTGTATGCTTCACATACACTTGTACATTCCAATTATGTTTCTAAGTATACATAATTGACCCAAAAGACATTTGTACATTCAGAGAACATTATTTTCACGTACACATTCAACACTGGAAATGCATCTTCCCATGCACTGTTGATGACACAAATCCCTAAATCATCATGGAAACTTAAAATGTACTGTATTCCTATAATGTTACATTTAAGAGTGCAATTATGAATTATAAGTGATTACGCAGAGATACATCACCGATTCGGGAAACATTCACTCAACATTTATGCTTTTTAGGCCGATTCTCTTTTCACAAGAAATTACGGAGAAAGAGTTGATTCAGCTTCAAATCAGCAGAATTAAAAGCCGCCAAACAAGCAGGTCAAATGTCAGAAATACTCCACTGTCATTGAGAAAAGTATTTTGTAAAGAAATAAGAGTTGTACAGCACACTGGACTCCTCCTGGATATCAGTGTCTGAAGCCCCCTTTTTCATTTTGAGTACTGGGCAAATGGAGACTCCTCGTTGACTTTGCTCTGGAGAAATGAAAGAAAACAGCATAAGGAACACAACATATTTATAAGAACCGGCAAACAGTGTGGTGTTAAAAAAAGAAGAAAAAAAAGAAGAAGAGTTGCAATGCAGCATTCCAATGTTAATTTAGTGAACATTAAATAGGGTGCATAGTAAAGATGTGTTTTATTCTGTTCAGAAGCTCCACATTCGGGAAAAAAAAAAATAAGATTTCAACTAAACATGTTGATGTTAAGTATGTAAAATTGTCTTTTAGTATACGGAATACAGTCCTATCACTTATTAAACCTGCAAGTTATCTGCTCATCATCACCTTCTCAATATGAAAAAAATTGCTGTTTTTGTGTGGACACATGTGTTGTTGGCCATGTATTGTATACGCTGTTGTGTACGTAGTACGCTTTGTTCTAATCCACCACAACGTCCTGAAAGACATTTACAGCGGCTGCACTTCTGTGGCAATAAAGATTTGGAGATAGCTGGAAACAGTAGTTATATTCTATATAGTGTTTTGATTTTGTCCCTGTTTTTCACACGGTGGAGATCTGATGCTTGGTCACACTTTTATCTGAAGTGACATCTGAAGACTACGGGTTTACAGTGTCTGAATAACTGCTGACACACTGATACAGTGATGATAATAAGCTTGAATTTCTGAAGAAAGTGCTTTGTCATTTGTCTGACTTTTTCACAAACTGACAGATGGCTTCCTGTTTGTGTAAAAGAATAAGCAGCAAAATGACTGCTGAGGTGGAACGGAAAAAGATGACATATGCCAGTTATTCAATTTTAAATGCCAGCTCTTACACACGAACAGGGTTGACTGTTCAATTTCCTGTAGAGCAAGACTGTAGCTTACTGCTGCCAGAGTCACACTTTTTTCACTTTTTAATCCTATTCTACGTAACGAATGTTGCCCCCTGCTGGTGGAAAAAGCAGGCAACTGGTAAACACAAGGCAAAACCTCACTATATTCATGTCACATCATTGTTTGCAGTGTATTCTTCTTGGTTCTTTGTCTCATATAAGGTATTTTTTATCTTCTATCTTTGCTTGGAGTTGAATTGTCTCAATTAAGTGTGGGTAAAAGTGGTACAGACGCTTATGTTATGATAATTATGTAATGTCAAAATGTCACATATTCAAGAATTTGGCAATCAATTTTAGGAAAATGGCATTAAAATATAAACTATGACTTAGAGTCTGCAGCCATGCTAGCCGGTCTGTGAAGCTGTTCTGGCACACAGCGGTACTTTGTAAAAAAATGCGAATCTTAGCATGCCAACATTCACAATTACAATGCTAACATGATGATGATTAGCAGGTATAAAGTTTTCCATGTTCACTTTCTATTGTAGTTTGTTAGCTTGCTAACATTAAAGCTACAGTGCGTAGTTTCTGCGCCCCCATGAGGAACTCTGAGCCACGATAACAACACTGTTGGCGCGTCCACATGAAACAACTTTCCGTATTCCACACGGGCCCTACCCCTCCTCCATGCAGTTACTACTACTTTTTAAAAATAAAAAATAAAAAACACAATGGACTCTTCTAAAGTGGCAATTATCTTCACTTGGGCTTCTGCTCGGCAAAGTCACCGGACGCCCCAATTTTCTGAACACATCAGGTTCCTGTTTTCTAACTCACCATCGGCACGTCCTCAAGCCTCTCGAAGTTGGACCTTGGTGATTGGATGCATTTAACGATGACAACCACCAGCACAAGGACGAGGATGATACAGAAGATGCAAAGGATAGCCACGAGGCCGGGATTTGCTGCTAAGTCACCTTTTTCCCACCCAGGTGAAAGACCTGAGGGTGCGACAAAACAAGAAGTCACATTTTGAGCTACTCAACCAAGATATACTACATTTCTGCTTCAGTGAACAAAGAAATGTTAAAAAAATAAATAATTGCAAATCTATAATTTGCTGCCAGAAAGCTGGTCCAGGGCAAGGCCAGCAAACCCATGGCTATGGGCAAGGTTAGCCCACTTGGAATCTGTGAGTGTGAACGCCTTCTTAGCACCAGGCTAACAGCGCTGTAATCCTGAATCCATGTACAGTGTGAAGAAGGCTATTGTTACATTTAGCCTTTTGTCAAATCTGTGTATAAAAAATATTGACTAGCAACTTTGATAAGGTTCCCTAATACCCTTGTTGGG
The DNA here is from genome assembly GCF_013103735.1 of Etheostoma cragini. Classification (NCBI taxonomy): domain Eukaryota; kingdom Metazoa; phylum Chordata; class Actinopteri; order Perciformes; family Percidae; genus Etheostoma; species Etheostoma cragini. The sequence goes on along the minus strand of NC_048415.1, from coordinate 8,990,850 downwards.
GGAATATTTTTATGTACGCTTCTCACAACTGTTTCTGTACTAATTATTTTTTACATTACTATTGTTTGAGGCATTTCATTTTACAGATTTGTAATCCCTATCATTTTATGTATTGTACATTAATTGTTTTTAGCAGTTTCACAATTTCCTCAGGTAAAAACCTAAAAGGTCAACTGCTGTCTTCAATTTTTACTGTAAGTGTGTGGACAGAACATTTAAGCACATGCTTTTCTGTTACGTAAGATAGCATATAAAAAAGGAAGCCGGTTTGGAGTCTTCTTCTAAGACCCCCCATTGGCCAAATATGTAACAATGCAGCTTTCGAGTGAATCGAAGTTATTTGCTTCATTGCAGTTATTTTAATGCTGATACTGATCTCTTTCACCACAGAAACAGTTACGAAGGGACCATATCTAAATGAGTGAAAATGTTGGATTTTTGTCACTATTTTGTAACACTTCAAAGTGTATATTCACTGTTTTCTGATTTAGAAAAAAAAATAAACCTTTAAACCCTCAGCTCTGACAGTAGTCTGACCTGGGCTGGTTACGTTTACAGTGGTGGTTGCAGTAATGTTTGGTGATTCTGGTGTCGGAGAGAGTGTTGATCCATGGAAAACGGTCTCGTTAGACGTCTGGTTGGTCGTTGTAGTCTGTGGAGGAGTGAGACTGGGATGCGTTTCCTCTGTCCTGTTGGGTGTTTGTGGGGAAGTCAAGGACGGTGGGAATGATGAAATGTTTTCTGAAGAGACAGCAGTGGTAATCTGGTGTGTTGTTGTTGGAGGCTGTTGAGTGTTGTTCGTTGTCAGATAGAATAAACTAGTTTTCTTTGCAGACAAACTAGAATGGTGTGCAACAGCTGTGGTTATGTCCTTTTCAAGTTTAGCGGCTGAGGAAGTGGTGGCGTCTGCAAGGAAACAAGCGTAAAAAACGTTGGTAGGATGCACAGCATTTGCACCCGATCAAGATAAGGCTTATGGAGTGTTGGCTTTTTCAAAGTTGATAACAAAACTGATATTTGTAACCAAAGCAGAGGTGTAGGACAATAATGTTTCCTATTAAGGGTGACTAAGCTTAAGGGCCCACCTCCACTTCAGATTAGCTTCATTTTATGACACAGCATGCACAAACACAGTACTGTACTTGGACCTGCCCAAGTTTTTCCTTTTGTATCACATTCGAGTCACAAAGCTATCATGATCAAATTAATTTGTCCTTACATTGTGATGTAAGCAATTTAATAGTACTTCAAATAAGCAAATACTGTATAAAAATGAACCATGCAAATTAGTCTTTGTATTTTCTTCCCTAATGAGTGTCCAGCCATGCAAAACACACTAATTTAACACAACCATCCTCTTATCTTGTCTCATCTGATACAAGTAAGTTGGTGTAAAAGCAGTAAAACAATGATTAATGAGTAATTAGTTAAGTAGCCAATCAAGACTTCACACGAGTGAGGCTTGTTGGAGAATTAGAAACCTTTAGCAACTCTAATATTTGTGTTATTACTGGGAGGGGACACACTAAACAAACTGTGCTACTTTGGGCTCTGACTTTATTCAACTTCTTCCTGATAACATATGCTAGCCATTCCCAGCTCTACTGGTTCAGTCGATCAGACGTGGATGACGCAACAAAACAAGTGGTCAGTAGCAAGATGGTATGGAGTAATACACTGTTGCAACATTTTATATGACAACCAAGACTAACAAATATGTTGTGATGTTTATTAAAAATAGGAATGAATGTACATTCAGCATTTATATTGAAATTAAATGTTTAAATTTAAATACAAACACGTTGGTTTTATTTGCTTGGTAAGATAAGAAGATGAGCCATTGGAAGGCGTGTGTATGTTTATCTGATTCACTAGAGTAAATACAATTTTAGATTATTTCACCAAACCAAACAGCAACATTATTAGTGTGTTAGCAGAAGCCAAGCCCCATGAAGGTAAACAATCACTGGCCAGAGCGTTATTTTATAAAACGTACTGCTGCTTTGAAGATATTTACAGAATCATAAAAGACTCTTCTAACCATCTGCAGGAAAAACCATGTGTTTACTCACAATAAAAAGGATTATTAACTTTTTTTTAAAGTTACATCTGTATTTCCTAATTGACCAACCTGTAAGTCTAGATACTTCAAGGGTCACTTTGCTAACAGTAGTGTTGATATTTAAATTTCAGCTTTGACTTGGAAAACAGTTGAAAAAAATACATTTAGTCCGTCCAGCATGGGTGACAAATTTGAGGTATCTGCGATTTTTTAAAGAACCAAAAATGCTCCTTAGGTTGATTCTATCAGTAGAATATTTATTACTATTATAAACAGATACTGTTTGTATCCGTGTTTATAATTCATGATCATCCATTTATGTAAAAATGCTAAACAATTCATGGTTTACATTTCCCAAATACAAAAGGTGGCTTTTTTGGATCTTAAATGACAATAAATGTTTAATTGGAATTCATTTGGAGGTTTGGACTGTGTCGAACAAAAGACATTTTAAGGTGTGAATAACTGTGACAGCATTTCTCAGTATTTTCTTGCACTGTACAGACTAAACAATAAATTAATTGACCAAGACAATACTTAGCAGATCAATAGAAGTAATTATTAGTTGCATTCCTTTATAAAATTATTTAAGATTACAACTAGAAGAGTAAAATGGCACCTAAGCATTAATGCATGAGTAGTCTAATAATAATCCAATGCTATATTTTAGTACATTGTACACTCACAGGGGACATTTTTTCGATTTTTTTGAGTCTATACTTTAAATACATTTTCCTAATTATACATTTTTAATTTTTTTGCATTGGTAACTGTACCAACTTTTGGGGTGGCAGTAGCTCAGTCCATAGGGAGTTGGGTTGGGAACCGGAGGGTCACTGGTTCAAATCCCCGTATGGACCCAAAAAGTTGGGAGCGTGGATTGGTGGCTGGAGAGATGCCAGTTCACCTCCTGGGCACTGCCAGGTGCTCTTGAGCAAGGCACCGTACCCCCCCGACCGCTCAGGGCGCTGGTTCAGCTGGCAGCCCACTCACTCTGACATCTCTCCATGTATAGTGCATGTATAGGTCCTGAGCATGTGTGTATTTCAGGCCTGTGTGTGAGTACTAACAAAAAGTGTGTACACAGAGTGTAGTGCAGTAATTTCCCCATTGGGGACTAATAAACAAATTATCTTTATCTTATCTAACTGTAAGTAAAGGATCTGAAAATGTCGTCCACTACTGATCAAGCTCCTGATAAAGATTGTGTGACACGATCAAATGCTCCATAATAGCTTCTAAATGGACCTTGAGGTGAGATAGTTTCGCCAACTAACTAAGCGGTTTTATTTTAGGCACCGTTCCGTTTGAGATTCAGGATGTTGCCGTGTTTCTAACGCAGATAACTGATGCACACTAAACCGCTGTGGTATTTATGGCGATCAGCTGGCATTGTGTAGGCTCCACGTGTCTGTGTGCGTAAACAAGTGTTTGAAGAAGTTGCAGACACAGTACTACTGTAGGTTTAGATCAGGATCCCTTTCCCTGTTTAAATATTTGCTTCAGTGTCCACCCAGGCGTGACTTTGCTATTTACTTTTACTTCATTTTATGATTTACAGAAAGGCAAACTTTGACTTGCACAGCAACATTAACATATCGCCAAATACGGAGGTTTCTGTCTCACTATAGGCTGATTGTTGTCCAACTTTTGATGCAATCCTGACTTCACATATTGTTGTTACAGCAGACTGCGCTGAATACATTGTGTTTCTGTCTGTTAAGAGAAAAAATAAATCTACCTCCAATACACCTATAGCCTCTCGCTGCAGGAAGTTCCCTGTTTGCGTAACGTTGCATCTTTTGATTTCCATATTACGTTCAATTCAAATTCTCACATAGATTAAATACATCAATTAAACGTGTGACTGTGTGAAATGTTGACTTACTTGTAGAGAGAGTCACTGCAAACAGGGACACAAGCACAGTGAGGTGCATCGCTGCAGGCATGTTGAAAGAGGAAAAGGCTGGCGGTCATGTCGACAGCCTTCAAATACATCTACATCCTTGACAGCAGGACGTGTGGGTGCCTGGGGAGGTGTGCTCTAAACGCTGCGATGGTGCAGATCAAAACCTCCAGGCTGGTTTGTCAATGTTTGAACAATGCTCCGTATGTGCTTTGGATATAAAGCTATAGGCCATTTATGTGCTTGCTTTCTATTGCTGAGGGCTCTGATGTTTTGAATATATTAATGCTGGATGTTCAAACGCATCTAATTGGATTGCTGGTTTTAATAGTTGAATAATACCCATGATGTGTGAAAGATGTCCATCATGTTATGGTGTGAACATGTCAACTTCAACTTTAACTTCAAGTTTGTCTGTGTCCCACCCATAGACTGTATTAACGGTCTATGGTCCCACCCAGGACATAGAGGGCACCTTCTGGTACAGTACATATGACAGGGGATTTACAAGTGATTTACAAGCCACTGTAAAGACATTTCAAATATAACCGTATGGTAAAAAAATCTCAATAGTTAGAATACATGAGCCTTATCATATGGAAAAACTAGATATATTTTTGACTGTTTACATTTTGAATGTTGGGACATAAGTGGACCATGCTAAGTCTATAGAGTTATGCAGAATTTTGGCAAGATGAAGTTGATCATCTGAGCGGGAGGCCAAAATCAGCAGTTAGCATGCAGGTAAGAACAACAAAGACGAGCAAAAACAAAAGTGGATTGATTACACAACACAACCACTGTTCAAACTGTCACTTTCAGTTGGACAACAAAGAAGTCTGTTTTTATAAACCATTTAAGAGGAAACCGCCTGTGGCTTTTTTAAGGAACAATTTCTTTGACATTATATAAAATAAAAAATACATTCTCTGAATTATTTTATTAATACAGTTAGCGTGTGGTGATGTGTTGGGTTGGGTTATCACAAATGAGTTATCACATTTCAAAGGGTCAGTAGTAACAAAAAGGGATAGAGGTTGAAACCTAGACTATGGCTGGACCGTGTATGGCAACATTAGCAAAATATACAAAAATGGATAGTAGCATAAACTACAAGTCTGTGCAGTGTTTTACTTAAAGTCAGATCTAGCATGACCATGAAATAAGAACAGGGTAACATGATAAAATGTTTTAGTTTTGGTTAATAATCTAATGTCAGTATTTAGTAGAAGTCAATATTTAACAGTTGGCTAACTGATTTAGGTTAGCCATAGAATGGTGTTACAGTAATCAAAATCAGATGAGACAATACGCATGAACAAGTGTTACTTCATCAGTCATGGAAAGAATGGGACAAATCTTGGAACATTTTGTTGTTATTATTTAAGTGGAAATATGCAGTCTGTTACATTGTTGATATGTTTTTAAAAGGAAAGATTTGGATCAAATAAAATAGGAAACCGATATTTCAAGTACAAAGGCTTTGGGAACTTGGGGTTACTATTTTCAGACCAACAGAGAACAACAGACCCCCCCCCCCCCCCCCCCCCCCCCCCCCCCCCCCCCCCCTTCTTCTGTTCCAGACCTACAGATAGGAGTCTAACAAGTATACTTGCCCTGTATATTTGCCAGAATTTGTCTTTAAACTCATTCAATCCTTTGGTTAAAGTGTCTTCCTCCATGACAGCGATTCCTGCAGTAAACAGTTGTCTGTCAGACGCCATGCTTCATCAAAAACAACTTCAGGTAAGGTAGACGCTGACCCACCTCTGACATTGACTCTCATCGTCTTTTGATTTACCTCATCCACGTCTTTAAATGCAACCTTTGACTCTGTACTGCATGTGTGTGTGTATGTGTGTGTGTCATAGAGAAACTCCTTATGTGCCAACACCGTGACAAATGCTGAGGGGTGTATGTGTGCGCTAAGGGAAGAGGAAAACAGGCTGCTTAATGCAATAGCAGCAGAGTGCCAGATGGTATAGAGTGCACTCAAAGCGAAATACATTTTATAATGGAGTTTTCCATTATAAGAAATTCTAATCTCCACCACTAATAGGGGCATTGATTTAATTATTGCTAACTTTATTTTATATTATTTAATAAGTGGGTTTTGAATTCCATCTCATTTAAATGCATTCTATGTCTTCTACTTTCATTTTCTTTAATCTTATTTATTACTATTATCAAGTATGTTTTATTTTCCATTATTATGATATTCTATCTCTGTTTCATGCTGATTCTAGCTCATATAGTTTATTGTAAAGCACATTATGCTGCATATCTTGTATGAAATGTGCTGTACAAATAAAGTTATTATTGCTATTATTGTTATAATACAATGTAAGCTCTGAATTTATTCTCACCTGAAAAAAATAAAATATTCTACCAGAACCTTCTTGCCAACCATTTGTAGAGCCATGCCCACAAACACTTTGTCCACCCAGGTGTCCCAGTAGTGCATCGGTGGACCCAGGGCGCAGCCACCAGAGACATGTTGCCTTATTGAGAGAGTCAAGGGAAAAAGAAAGAATGATAGGAAATGATTTAGTGATTCAGTCATTTGAAATGTAACATATTGCACAAATATTTCTATTTTGGAAGAAAATAAATTTAAGAAATCCATAATTTATATGTATAAATGTATGAATCAATGTATAACATTTTTTATATTTATACATTTTTATACATATATGTGTGTGTGTGTGTTGTCAACCTAATAAACAAAGATGGAGGAAAAAACACCTTAAAATATTCGGGGAATAAAACATGGTAAAACACCTCATTATCACAAAATTGACTTGCAGATGTGGTAATCCACCTAGATCCTTGCTCAACTATTGCGCTTTTGTCCAAAACAACTTACAATGATGACTATCTTTTGTACAATGTCATCCAAAGAGTATGAGGCCAGTCGTTCAGTCATGGTAAGAGCAAGGCACAGGCACATCCAGGGTTGACAGTGCTTTTCCCACATTGCAATAATCCCCCTGGCTCTGCTTTTCTCTCTTTCTCACCTGTCCTCTTCCAGTCTTGGACTCTGTGTGACCGGCTCTGCTCCAAGATGTCTGCCAGCGCCCATAAGACTCCTCCGCTTGAGGTGTTTGTGAGCAGGAGGGCCCGGCCTTGTAAAAACGGTTGTTAGTGGAAACTTATCCGGACCAGAAACTGTTTAACCACCCTGGGCAGCATGACCTTAGAGAGAGCGTTGTCATCTGTGAAAAAGGTGCTCATTGTGTGTCAGATTTCAGTTCTCCAATGAGAGCTAGAGACCTAGATGGTCCGCCTTTAAAAGATGTTGCACCTTCATGCATCTCACAGTCACAAACTTTCAACATGTGACATTCACACACATCCATATTCTTGGCAGCAGTACGTGCTTTGTGCTTCAGGAGGTGTGCTCTAAAAGGCTGGGTTGGTTCATATCAAATCCTTCACGCTGGTTAGCCAATGTGTAAATAATGTTCTGTATTTTGCTGTATTTGAAGTGACGAACAAAATAAGAGCATGTTTGAAAAGACCCTGTTTTTGATGACCTCCTAAGAATTTTTTTAGTTGACATTGGTTGGCACTTTTGTCACTTGGAGGCTCAAAGCCCCAAATGTTATCAAATGTGTCTAGATTGTGTGAAATTACATACATTTTCCTGATTTGATGTAAAATTCAGTATGCAGAGTTTAAGCTGTTATGAGAAGTTTACAGCTGCTCTCCAATCTTATCAAGTGTGATGTCACACACTCTGAACATTCTGTCCCAGGCACATAACGAAAACATCTGAGGATTGAAAATGGCATTAAAAACCTAAACTGTAAATACATAAAAAGTATGACAGATATGGAAAGGTTGAGTGGGGTAGAGCACTGCCTGTTTGTTGTATTGTATGTTCAGCTGGATAATCTTTGCAGAACCTTTCGGTCTTGATCAGTGATGTTTTTTAACCAGGCAGTGATGTTCATGGATGATGCAGGAGTAGAAATACATCCCTATTTGAGGGAATGCTTGGATTTTCCTCAGGGATCTGAGGTGAAACAGTCTCTGCCTTGCCTTTCTCTCCACCGAGTTGGTATGCAGCGCCCAAGTCAGACTCTCAGTGATGCAGAAACCAAAGTACTCCAAGCTGTACACCCTCTTTATGAGGACCCATTGATATTATGGGGGAAGAAGTTCCTTCTCTGCTTCTTCCCAAATTCCACAATCATCTTCTTAGTCTCTCTGATATTGATGAGGAGGATGCTGACCTGATACCAGAGGGGCAGGTCCTCTACTTCTTGATAGGCCTTGTTATTGTTATCTGCAATCAGGACCACCACAGCTGTCTCACAAGCATACTTGATCAAGGTGTTGAAGTTACAAGAGTACACCAGCACACCCTCTTTAACCATGTGGGTTTGACAGACTGAGGCAGTGACTTTATACTTTTATGCACTACATTAACCTGACAGCTATAGTTACTATTTACTTTAGAAATTAAGATTTTTGCACGTAAAACACATGCAATTTATAAAATACATTTTATTAAGAATGAAACTAACCGACATAAGCAGGCTTACAAGTTCTGTTGAAATAATTAAACACCTAGTTTCATAGCTTCATAGTTTTTATCAGCACCTGTTTAATTGTAAATAATAGAAGTACACAATGATGTATTAAAATTGAAAACAACAGTTTTTCATCCAGTAGTGTATGATTAGGATACAAGGTAGTTAAACCTATGATTTAGCAGCATTCAGAATTCTTCACATGCCTAAATGATGTAGGCTTGTTTGTAAAGTGCTCATATTATGCTCATTTTCAGGTTCATAATTGTATTTAAAGGTTGTACCAGAATGGTTAACATGGTTTAATTTTTAAAAAAAAGTTTTGTTGTACTGCACATTGTTGCAGCTCCTCTTTTCACCCTGTGTGTTGAGCTCTGTTTTAGCTACAGAGTGAGGCATCTCCCTTCTGTTCCATCTTTGTTTGGAGTCGCATATGCACAGTACCTAAGTAAGGAGTACTACTCAAAAGTAGAGTATTAGGGCGTGCCACGCTAGCAACTAGGCGAGCATTATAACGTGTGTTACAAAGAGACCAAGTAAAGCTTGGACTACAATAGAACTGTTTGGAGCATTTTGTGAACAGTGTTTTCCGTTGGAGTTGGTAAGTCTCTTTGGGATGCACTTTGGACTTTTTTTTACTTTGTAAACCTAGAACGTGCACAAAAAAATAAAATAAAACACTATAAAGGAAAAGGAAAAAGCCGAACAGCATAATACAATACAAGCACTTTAATGTTCTTAACACATTTTAGTGTGCTAATTATACATTTTGGGGAATCAAATCAAAATGGTCAATTGGTTATATAAACAAAAGATGAAGTCTACAGCAATTTAAACTTGTATGTTTTAATTTACAGATTCTCCCCATTGACTCCATTTATGCAGATTTTTCATTAACTGATCACCAGACCTGCAAAAACTAAAATTACTTTATGATAAAGTAGCAGCTGGAGATATACAGTACAGTATATCAAGTCACAGTCAAACCAGAGTTAATGAGACTGGTTTATCCTGAATCAGGTTTACACATACAATTTGGAATTCAGTTTGATCTGATTAATATAAAAGATTATGTATTTAATAAAAATTCCTTAATAGATTTACTTTCAGCAGATGATCCCAATCAGGTAATTTTTTCTTTTCTTCGATACCTCAAAGGCATAAACAGAAGACTAAGTTATTTGGCATGAAAAAAAAGCATAGCAGTGGTCTATATATTAAGGCAAAGTTTACACAGGTCAATATAATAGAGCCAAAAACATGGCAACTATTTCACATCAATAATGATTCTTGTCATTATTTAATTGATTTCTTGTCATTTGGACCAGAAACATAAAAAACGCACAGAAATAAAAATGAATGTCCTTCTGTTGGCTGACGCAGAGTTTAAATCTTTAAGTGCCGCAACAGCGAGTACATTTACATGCACAAAAATATTCCACTATCATTCTGAATTTGAAAAAGGTCATGTAAACTGCATATTCAGGTTGAAAATTCTGAATATGGCCTTTTTTACAAATATAGCATTTTCCAATTAAGATATATTCCGGTATCAATCAGGTTTTAGAGCAATTCTTTGGACATGTATACAGCGCGTTTGGAATATGTGTCTCAATCTGGGTGTTTTACTGCAGTTTGAGACCTCTTGCCTGTTTACGGTTTACGGTCAGCTCTGTGCGTTGCTATGGTTGCTGTACTCAAACCAACAGTTTACAAGGCTTTAGACACAATAAAAAGGAGAAACAACTACTTTGAAACATTATCAAAGACTTGGATATCAACTTTTTCAGATATGTGCAAACATCGCTACAACGACCTTTTCAAGAAGCTTTTGAAGAAATAAAAGAGTGAGGCTTCTTTGGCACAGTCCAAAAGTCCCCCACTAGCGGGAAAACTTTGTTTTTTTCTTTTTTTATTGTGTTTTGCACGGCTACATGTAAACGGGAATGTTCACTCTCATTAGCCATGTAAAAAGCTTAGTCGGAACATCGTCTTTTTCGGAATGAGGGCAAAAACCGGAATATTATGTGCATGTAAACATGGTCAATGTAAGTTTCACACTTCCAACCTTCCCAATAACTGGAAGTTGCATGTAGGTGCCTTGCTGCAGGTTGTGTTAATGGCAGCAGTTGAAATCTTGCCTAAAATGTGATAAAAAACTAAAACACAACCATCAGCGGTATTAGCGCGACAGGCAGTGAAACAGATTTTCCTCCCTGAATGTTCCTACAGGAGTGCACATCATTTAAACAAATAAACAGACAAACTGGACAAAGACACATTAAAAACAGTAAACATGAAGGGAAAAGTGTTCCAGCACTTCCACTTAAAGTCCACTTCAAGTCCTCTGAGTTCAGACAGAAACATGTGGTCACTCTAAACTTAGAGAGGAACAGTTTGTCGGAGGAAAGAGGACTCTGTTATAACGGTCTCGCATAACAAGGTAGAATGTTTGAACTGAGAGAAATGAACGACTTCACAGGTGAGCAGGAACTCTGTCTCTAAGCTTTTTCCTCCAGAAGTGTGGACGGTGGGAGCGCTTCCTGCTGTCCATCCACAGCACTGCTGTCTGATTCCTGCTCAGTGGGGTGGCTGTCGTCCTGTCAACACACCAGAAACCAATACACATATGACTATAATCAATATGACTTTACTTAATTACGGAGCCAGAAGAAAACTGACTCACACACACACACACACACACGAAATGTGTTGTAATTTAGTCATGTAGTAAAAAAAAACTACATTGGGCCTCATATATTAAACATCTATACTCAAAGATTTGATCTAAAATTGTGCGTACAATTTCTTTATTTTTTGTGGCATTAATCAATCCTCTCATCCTCTCGGAGGTTCTTAAGTAAGATCAGCATTTAAGAGTGCCCTAGACCACACATGGGCCAATACGTACAAAAGCCAACTTGCATTTTATGCTGTGAAATATTAATAATGACGAAAAGGCAATTTGCCTAATGAAAACAAAAAATGGTTATTTATCCATTCAAAAAACACAAAATGATTAGGTAGAAGCCTAAATGACACACTGATGTGCCCTCACTCAGTGGTCGAGCGCATTATAGATATACTGAAAGGCCAGTGGCGAGCTTTTTTTATTTACATACCTGAAAAAGAGTGCAAAATAACCATTGCCTGCTGTGTTGTGCACACTACACGCTATGGTGTGCCACCACATGAACGCATGGAGGGTGATAGTTTCCTGAGACTGGACCACAGGTATAGTAAAAAGAATTAGCTCCTATGCTTTCTAATTACTTTTCCTTAACTCCGAGAGTAAACGTCATGAGGTTAAGGTAAGATGTGGAAGGAATTAGGAAATGTCAACCGCGGTGCCAGGAGAATATTTCTGCCCTCACACTCGGCTACGTAATTATACGACAGATATTACTGCCGTGGGTCTGCAGGTGAAACTACACTGTTCCGAAACTGTGACAACCTGGTGGAAAACATTACTTCATCACTTCATCATTTTATTTTCCATCTTATTCTGCATTAATTATGTCTTTTCATATAAATTATTATTATTATTATATTATTATTATTACTACTATTATTTGCTCATGCATGCTCACTCTCCTGTCCCCTCATAGTTATCTACATGAATCCCAATTAGTAGGATTGTATGGAAATAATTATTCAATTTATAATATGTAAACTTATGCAAGGTAAACATAACTTGTTAGGCCTACAAATTTACTGTACATATTATATGTTCTAAGGGTTAGATGGTTGCGGGTGGGTGACAGAAATACATAATTAATGCGGAAAATATCCTCAAAACTGTAAACAAAGCATAGCAGAGTCAGCTGCTGATAGAACAAAGTGGAAATTATCCAGGAAGTAGAATGGCTGTTGAATCCTGTGTGTGGCTGACTTACTCTGTGCTTGAGGTATGACAGGTAGGTGTCCCATCCGATGGTGACAAAGTTGATGTACAAAACGCGGAATTTGGGCGAGATGAAGTAGAAGTTGATCATCTGAGCGGGAGGCCAAACACAGCAGTCCGCCTGCAGAATAACACAGAATGCACACAAAAAAAACTAGACTGACAAAGAAGCACTGAAAAGACAGCTGTGTTTAGTTTAAGTTAAAGTTGTTGATGCAAAACAAGCTGCCATATTAACTTCTTGTGTCTGGTTAAGAACAAAGACGAACTTGTTATGTGACAAATGATTGAATAACAATTATTGCTGTAAAACGAATAATGTCATACACATTAAATGTCATAGTTAACTCGCAATTAATCTCACAGTTTTATCTATTCTAAATGTCCCTAGATTTCTTTTTGTCCCATTCTTTTTTCTCATTTTATTGTTTTTTTACTGAAAATAATAACATTTACATACAGCCTAGCGTAGTGCTCAATTTCACACATAACATTCACACTTAGAGCAATTAACCTCTCACACATTGTAACACTGTCCATTAATAAAAAAGTGAAAAAAATTATTTGACGAGGGGGCGGAGAATTCCCATTAGCTGTGTGCTTGGCCATCAAGTGGTATTTCAGACTGGACGTGCTGCGATGATAGCTCAGTTCACAACGATAAAACACACAGATCACTTTGGTCTTGTCAATGGAACATTTTGGCAACTTTTAAAAATTAAACTTTCTATTCAGAATCTTATTGGCATCCATTTCGTCATCTCACACTCGCCATCCACTCAAAACATAACGTTACTACTCTTTGGTCGGCTCACAAGCACAAATGAGTATGTGCAGAGGGCCTGTTTTGTTTCCAGTCTTTCTAGATCCGGTGTGGTGTTGTAGTTGTTCTAACGTTACTAGTTGTTGCAACAGCAACAGCAGGTGAAAAACTACAAAGTTTCCTGGGCTAAAAAGAGTGTTAATCTTGCAGAAAAATAAATTGACGACGAAAATGGGTTTGCGTTAACAGTGTAAGTACATTAGCACCAATCTGCTGCTCCAGATCTACAGGTGAGACCCTGATATGTGTACTTGCCTTATAAAACTCCAAGAACTTGTCTTTGAACTCCTTCCATCCTTCGGATAAAGTGTGTCCCTCCAAGAGACCCATACCTGCAATAAACAGTTGTTATGTCAGATGTGAGCGAGTGCCATGCTTCATCAAAACCAACTTCAGCTAAGGTCAGACGCTAGCTTGGGCTGGTGTAAACATATCAAAGCGGTTTCTTAACAAGTACCGGATCCAACGGGTATGTTGAATTTTACCACAATTTCACCGCACTTGTTCCAGCCACTCCTGAGTGAGCCTGATGAAAAAGCCCATAATGAATGTAGCGACTACAGACCAAATGATGGCAATAATGCGTCTTTAAGCCAGGACTTTTTACCTTTGGTTATATTAGGTTCATTCTAGATAAGCCAGGTCGCGCAGAATTGATCATTGGAGATCGGCGCCCAGTGCAGTACCGCTAATTAGAAGTAGTTAAACTAGTAACGCTCCTGCCCAGCACTGCTTGCAATACAAGCTGGATTCTGTGCCATGGAGCTGTTAGCACAGGTTGTAAAAGTCAGCTACTTTTAATTTGCCAGAAGATGACATAGTGAATAATGCCGGTTAACCGTCTGGCATACAACTAAACCGGTTTGGCCTCGAACATGGGACCAGAACATTCCAGAAATCTGCCCAACTCTTATTTGGAACTCTTATAAAATATTACTGACATTCACAAACAAAACCTCAGTCAGATCCAAACTGTTTAACACAGACAAACTTTGAACTCAATCCACCTCGGATTCTGACACACATTGTTTTTGGTCTTACGTCATCCATGTCTTTCAGATAGGCTGCTTAGTACTAAGAAACTGAAATCCTTTTCACCTAAAAAATACCACATCCCCAAAACCGGTGAGGCGACCAGCTGGTCCACCAGAACCTTCTTGCCAATAGTTTTCAGAGCTTTGCCCACGAACACTTTGTCCAGCCAGATGTACCAGTATTGCAGCATTGGAGCCATGGAGCATCCCACCGTAAACATTTGGCCTTTAGGGGGGGGGAGAGTCAAGAGGGAAAAGAATGGATTAATGGCAATGAGTCATTGAAAAAACATGTTATATTTCTTACTAAGAGATGGAAATTTGAGTGTACAGGTTGAGGGGGCTCTGCTTTTCTCTCTCTTTCTCACCTGTCCTCCTCCAGTCCCGAACTCTGTCTGGTTTCCTATAGTTCTCCCGCGTCTGCTGCACAATATCGCCCACTGCCAATAATACTCCCCCACTCAGGGTGTTTGTGAGCAGCAGGGCCCGTCCCTGGAAAAGTGGCCGCCAATTGAAACTTATTCGGAGCATAAACTCTTTACCCACCCGGGGAAGCATGATTGCAGAGAGAGTGTTGTCATCTGCGGGAGAAGAACTGTTTCTCTCTGTGTAAAGGGTAATCAGCTGGAAAAACCTGTACGTCAAAATAAAGTTTTTAAATTAGCTCAGGACCTTCATCAGGATCATCTACCAAATGATGATGCACCTTCAACACAGAAGTTTCAATTGAAACAAAAGTACACACCAAATTAAAACAAACTTCTCACAGTCATAAAATAACATCACAAAATAATACAATTTGCAACGTACTTATAGGTATCAAATAATCATAACAACGGTGGAAAAACTAATGCTACAAATCGTCTTTCATTCATCCTCGATTATGAACTCTTAAAACTGTAAATCTAAAAATGTTTCCTTAGGTGCTTAATATTGTTTTTAAATTTATATTAACCTGATCATTACCAATTAATGAACAAAAAATGTCAGTCTAACATCATTTGGTGTTTAGGACCATTAACTGAAAAAATAATATTAACAGTCTATGCTTAGAACTGGAGCTCCTGTGGTCAACGAGACTGTCTTTTAGTAAATATAATTTCATTTGTTCCATGGACTGCTTATAATGTAAATTACTGTCTTTGTTTTTACAGATCAGATCAGAGACAGATCATCTAGTCTTCCTGTAACTGGATGGATGAAGCCATTTTGGTAGCTAAATTTGCATTTGATGACACGACATAAATTGTTGAAACAGACCTTTGAACCTTAATTAAGGTTCAAAGGTCAGGTGCTCAGTGCTAGCTGTGAGGCTAACCGCTGGACTACCCTAACTATAACGTTACTAGTCGGAAACAAACCTTCATTCACTTTATCATTTTGTGTCTGCTAACTTTACAACACCAGCGCTGACAATGACCTTATCGTGTTTAAGATGATACGTTTCATTTGACAATGACTGATCTACACTTGAACGCCACATGCACGTATTACGACTTCAAGCCGGTGTTGTGTCACACATTTAATTTTCCCGTATTATGTGTTTATCCCTTCCCCGAAGAACAGGACTTAACGTGACCCCAACCATACGCGCTTCCCCTCACACACTACCTTACCTGAACCGCTGCCCCGACAACAACAGAATGGAATCATTACGGAAGACCAGAGAGCCCGCTTTCTCTTCTTCCTTATTTAATGGCGGGCTACAAACCAACTTCAAGGCGTACGTCGCCCCCTACTGTACCGGAGATTGCAACAACCTCACCATCAAGTTCACTTTCTAATGCGAGAGAAAAATAACAATTAAATAAATAAAAAATACTACTCATCTTCTATTTATTAATCTTGTTTCATGTTCAAATTTAAATAACGACATTTTTATCTCAGTTTGGCTTTCTCCTATTTCTAATGTCCCCTTGATATTCCATTCCCTCCCTATTTCTACCACTTTGTCTTTTAATTG
Organism: Etheostoma cragini; assembly: GCF_013103735.1. Lineage (NCBI taxonomy): Eukaryota > Metazoa > Chordata > Actinopteri > Perciformes > Percidae > Etheostoma > Etheostoma cragini. Next base: position 8,974,620 of record NC_048415.1, on the reverse strand, counting down.
TTCTCTTTCTACATCAAACTTTTTTCCTAATTAATACATGTTCTACTGTTCCCATACTTTCACATACTTCACTTTTTCAGATTCTGCCTTTTTAAACAAGAACAATGTATTTTTTGACTCTGTGTGCCATAACCTTACAAGAGTAAAAAATAACCTAGGCTGCTAACCTCACAGAACCATTTGTGAAGCCATACTTCTCTGAGGTTACAAACAACGATTTGGTACATTTGATCTATTGTTAACCATGTAATGTATTAGGCATACTCTGGTAGGCTATTCTTAATATATTAAAATGTTTTGCAGTAGGTTGATATGTAAGACCAGTGTCAGACAATGGAAACAGCAACATGTTTGACCTCCTGACGAATAATTTAGTCTCTCCGGAAGGGCTATATTAATAACAAATGACAGGTTGAGTAAAGGTTGCGTATTTGAGGCGGAATGTTTCAAGATAGTTGTTACATCGTGGCGTTGGATTCGTCAGACACGCTGTCAATCTTCCCCACTGCCTTCAAAATCCCGCCCACCTGTCATTCATTTGACGCTTCTAGCTTCGTAAAGATGGCGGATTTACAGAAAGACAAGACGCTTACTTTCTTTCAGAGTAAAATCGCTTGCGTTAAGGTCATGGATGTGCCTGTATGACTTCATTTAGAGAACACAAGCTCATTACTCTAGCCTGATGTCACTGGAGCGAGCGGCGATTGGTGTGACGTCACCCATTGGTTTGTATATCTGTGCTATGAGCAAGGGGGTAGCCCATAGACAGACCATAGACCGTTAATACGGTCTATGAGACAGACCAAGTGGACGTGGACCAACAGATCCCGTTGTTCTGGACGGAGACCAGTGAAGGAAAGTAGAAGCTATTTTCGTAGCCAAAACGTAAAGAAAAAGTGCTTCTATTTTCCATCACTGGTCTCCGTTCAGAACAACGGGATCAGTTAACGGGTTAACTGTTATAAATCAAGTAAGAAGTGGGTCACCTTCTCATAGACTTCCGCAGAAACCGACCTCCTTTTCCAACCGCATGTGTCGCCCCCTGCTGGAATTCCGATAGAATGCAGGTTCATCGCACTTCCGCATTTGCAGAACTTCGCAGAGCCGGATTCACTGTCCATTCGTTTTACAGTCAGTGGTTGAGCCTGAAGACTAAAAATGTGAAAAAGATAATAACTGGTGGTGTGCGTTAGAAATACCAGAGTTTTTCCAGACATCTGTGGCCCGCTCTTCATCTCTGTAGCGGCTTGAAGCTACTTTAGCCACTGTAGATCATTTGGTTAAATGATTATGCAGTTTGTTTGTTATGAGGCACCTTACTGCGTTGACCTGTCCAATCAGAATGACCAGTGGCCTATTATGATTGTTAAATTGTTTTGAATCATAATGCTGATTTATTGTAATTTTTTCACATATTTTTTTTAAAATGACATACATTTAAAATACAATTATCTTGCATGTTATCTTCTGCATGTTTTGCTTTTAGTGAATAGAATCAAAGCAGTCTGCTTTTCTTCACTTTTTTTTAACAGAATTATGATTATAATTATCTACATTGTCTATATTGTCTATTTAAAACAGACAGCCCTTTTTCAAAGGCTTTTATTCTGGAAAATCGTTGCCGGATGTAGTGTTGCACAGCCTTTCTAACTTGACAGTGGTGGTGTTTCTGCGGGTGCTGGTGTGGTGGATAGCAGACGGATAGAAATCTATAAAGGTGGGATTTCTGTTTTATTACTCTATTGCATGGACATACATGTTATATGTAAATGTAGCACTGTAGGTATTGTAAATGTGCGCTTCTGTTTGAATAGTAAATACATAATAGGTAGCCTGTGCCAAATTTAGGAACCTTGACATAGGCTATAAGATGCTTGCTTAGAGCAGCTGTTTTCATTGTGAAAACCATAAAACCCTCGTAGGTGCATGAAATGCATATTTACTCGTGTAATCTGTGGGAATGGATGTGAAGGCTGCTTCTGGTATAGTGGAGCTCTGGTTGACTTGGGGCCTGTCCTGCAGAAAAAGGCGTTTCACTCCTTCCGACGGTTTAAATCAGGAAAATGGGTCTAAATGTGTCGGATCCACAACAATAGAATACAATTCACAACACATAAAATACACTGAAAAAGCAAACGAGGCGAGAGTAATCCGACGTTATTTTTTGACACGCAAACACAATCTATAATTTGAATGATTATTAACCTGAAATAACCTAATCATCTCACCATCACTGAATACCATAGACTATTGGTGCGAATATGGAGATGATGGTTGAAATATTACTGTACTTTCCATGAAACGTTGAACCATATGCAGGACTGGTGTGTTCCTGTGATAAGGTGAATCATATAGTCCTAAACCAATCGGATCTTGGTTAGTGCCTTCAAATGAATTAACATGATTGTGTGTGCCTCCCATACCGCAACAGCACATTTCAGTAGGCTACAGAAGAATGAAATAGAATAAAAACTACAAAGAGGCCTACATCATATATGTGATGTAAGCCTCTTTGTAATTTTTATTCTAAAACTTAAACTTGACTTCCATATTCAAACTAAAATTATATTGGGAGTGCCCAATGTACATGCACAAAGGAGGAAAAGAATTTATAAACACGCCAATGTCTGAATGCTGATCTTACAATGCCACTAAACAATGTATGCATGAGTTAAGATCAAATTAATTTGAATTTTGCCTCCAGTGATTACAAACTTTCATGTGTGCAGAATCTAAATATGAGACCAACAGTCTGCAGGTTGCATCTATACTTCCTCTGCTGACAGTTAAATTACCGCTAGCAAGACCTAAAGGCAAGACTGACTCATCAGCTTTCTCCTGGGAAAACCCATGCATCCATGTGGCCTGTGACAAACACTCCTACAGTTCCAGCCCAGGATCAGATTCATATGTTGGTTGATAATTTGTATTACATTTCAGATAAATATCAGTCTGCCAGATTTATGACAGACTCAAAGGTCAGAGTTGTTTCTATACGTCATTTGATACCTGAAATAATTGTTTCAGTGAAGACATTTGTTTTCCGATGATGATCTGAAGTTGCTTCAGAGGCTTTTACACAATCATAAGAAGAAGAAAAATATCTCTGAAAGTCAAACATGGTACTCCTGAATGGAAAATGCCGGAATTTCAGCTATCACCAGTTTGCATCCCAAAACATTATTTTTAATTCATTTGAATTGTCCTAAAAAAAAATATCAAAGCATACTTTATTATATTAATAAGTGGGTAGTAACTAACTAAAGCCTTAATACATTGACAAAGTGCAGGAAGAAGGTTTCAACTTCAATAACAAGCTTTTCATTTTTGATTAATATGTTTTTTTTCAATTGAAAAAAATAGATATGTGTAAAACAGGGCAGACGATTCAAATAAAAAGCTAATATTTAAGAAGTAAAAACCAGTTTACAAACAGATACATTCAAAACATGCCGGATTGACCTGCAGACTCTAGCATGAAAAAACCATCTCACGCATGCTGGCTCTCCCCCCATCTCTGCTTTCTGTTTGCTGTGGAGAGAAAAAATAGAAAGAAGAAGATATGCTATTTTTAGCTTTCCCTCCTCTCATCTGCATCCCCCAGCTTCCTAGAAAAGGAGGCACGTGATTGGAGGAAAAAGGGGAAAAATGCTGTCCCAGGCAGCCAGGAGCAGGACAGCAGCTGCCTAAAACCACTGCATCTTCTCTGTTGTAGTACATTATGAGTTATTGTTTCACACACCAATATGATGTGTGAAACATAGAGATGTAGTGATAAGTGATAAGTCAGGTGAAATGTTGGTATGTTAAACCTTAAACCTCAACAAGACATGTTGAGATTTATTTTTTATGTCAAATATTTTGACCAGTCGGTGTTTTAGCTGTGCAGTTCTGGTGTCCCACTTTTTCTCCCTGATGAGAAAACAAAGTTTTCTTTTAGCATCAAATCCACTGAATACTTGTCATTTATTTAGATGAAAAACAGCACAGCCACAGAGGAAAAATCATCTTAAAAGAGATTTACCATGACAACCCTGACATTCTGTATGTTGAAAGATATTTTGAATTCGAATCACGCTTGAGTCAATCTAGTGGTAGATAAATTTGATTCATCCCGCTTGTTTCTCTAATTTAGTTGCGATTTTATTTCCTATAGTTCATGGTCCTGGTTGTGAATAGATTTGTGAAAACCTTCCTAATGATGAATTTATTTACACAAGAGTTTGCAGCTGTGGGAGAAGTATTGTATTCATTGTTTCATGTAAAAGTAGCAAAGTAAAAGTTGTAAAGACCAAGATAACAGTTTGAAGATCAAGTCAAGATATTACAAATAAAGTACAATCCTTTGTTCAAAATTTTATTAATATGTATTGGCATCAAATGTACTTAAAGTAGCAAAGTACTCTTGCTGTATGGCCCCTGTCAGTGTTATATCATATTATTGGATTATTGTTTTTGATGTATTAATATGTAAGGGGTACTTTAATGTGGTAGCTGGAAAAAATGGAGCTAACTTTAGCTACTTTTAACCAGTAGCATAAAATGGAAGTTCTCAATATTACTTAATTTAGTAAATGTGCTTAATTACTTTCCACTACTGCCCATTTGTTCTACTAACGGGACGAATGTAATGCATTCACTTACTGTTTCAAATACCTAGATCTCATCTCATTTGTAAAGAATCCCATCTGTTTTTGATGGATTGGAAATACTTCAGTATGTGGCAAATTAATTCATATGAAGTAACGTTTATCCACAGACAACTAGGATATTTTAAGAAAAGTATATATTGTTAAATCATGAAGTAGGAATAACAAGGTATACCCATATTCACGGGGGACGGAGAATAAATACAGGCAATGGAAAAAAACATCTCAATGTCAATCGCAGTTAGCGTTATTCTTAATTTATTTACACTTGGAATGATTCCGATTTCTCTTAGCACAGCTACCAGAAGACTTCCAACTTTCAGACACGTTGCTCAGGTCAGATCTACGTCAAACTCAGTTTGAGGCTGCGCAGTAACACTCAGCCATCACCGAAAAAGTGTTTCCAATTGACTTTGATGGTCTCCGTCGAAGTCTATGGCGTCACTTTGTCCATTTCTTTCACTATGAGTTTTATGAGTTTGGATGGTGGAAAGAACCATGAACCTTTCTTTTTCATTATGTACTTAAGTGCAGTACTTGAGTACATGTCTAAAGAAAAGAGATTATCCCCACCTCAGAGACATGTGTTTAAAGTGAAATTCCAGTATGACTTTGCTCTCTGAGTGGGGCTGAAAACGCCTCCGTCAGTCAGCAGGTTCCTAAGTAGCTGTCTTTTAACAAGAAGGTGTTTGGGTGATCTGGGATCAGTCTGCAGGAAGCCAGCCGCTGCTGATTAAATGAGCCTGACTAGCTGTCCTCAGCAGCACTTAGCTGTGGATCAATCCAGCTCCTGGAGGACGTCAATCTCTTTTAGGTGACACGTTTAGAGGAGAGCTTGATGATGTCATTGTCCAGCCAAGAAGCTCACAACTCTTAGTCATGATTAAATTAGGATTAAAGAAAAACACTCCTCACTTGATGACAGAGGGTGGCACTAAGTTGTAACTACTGACAATGTGCTCTTGAGAAAAGCAGAAAATGTACAGCTACTTCAATGGAGATTGATGTATGTGTAGCTGCAAGTGTACTGCATACTGTTTTTTTTAAATAATTTCAGATCTTTGTATGTAAATAGTTTTTACAATCTGTAAGGCTTTATATTGTAGAAAACAGGCAACACAGTGGTGCAGGGGTTAGCACTGTTGTAACAAACCTATGTGATACGGCAGCTGACTGTAAACTTTGTTCAAAGGTGGTTAACTATTGAGGCCAATGAAAGCAGCAGGCTGAAATACATTTGCATAATGAGAATTTAATTACTTTGAGATTAAGCACATAGGCCTTCAGTCTGTACGCTTCTGTATAAAATAATGGATTGTTGAAGAAGCAAACTCTGTTCTCCAAAGCTAATCTCTAAGACGCAGAGGAAAGGCTGCAGTAATCTCACCACACCGTCACAAACAGACACTTAGCAGCCAACAAAGGTCTGTGATAGTGTTTGACAAGATCCAGACTTTCAGCTGTGGCTGCTAATTTTTAACCTCCTCTGATGGCAGCTATTAATAACTGTGACATGCTTACGTTTAACTTAAGCATGTCATGTTTAACTTACGTTTAAGGTCTTTAAACCAGCACTTTGGTCCAGAACAAACTCGATAAATCCCCATTTTAGATACTACATTTTAAGAAAACATTAGGAAAAAAGCCAAAAGGGTAGATCACGTTCTAGCACCTTGAAAGATGCAGCAAATATTCCTGAAGTGGTAAATAAAATTCTGAGAGAAATATATTTTGTAGAGAAAAGTGCAGAGGTGGAAAGCTTTTGGGAAAAAGCAAGCAAAGATTATTTCCTTTGCTATACCTGCAACACCGCTGACTCAGCTTAAAGAAACTCGTTGATGAAAAGCAAAGGGGCTGAAATAGCTGCTGCGCTGAGTAGACACTTTGGTGCAACAGTAGCAGGAACATATACATTTTTAATTAGGCTGGCCAGTGATGAAATCTAACACCAAACCTTGACTGTGATCAAGTGTGTTCTCTTGTCCAGAAGGTTTGCTTTGGTAGGAGCCAGAGAAACATTTTTAGATTTGTTTTGGTTTACTGTGAAAAATAGACATCTTAGATATCTTAGTTATAAAGTTATAGCTTGGCAAAGTTTGAACTTTATTTCGTTCAACCAGCACCAGATCTCAGCCCGAATTAACACCTATGGGAGCATTGTGTTAGGCAGAAGTCGGAGAGTATTTCATGATTTTCACAGACATGAATTTGTTCTGGCAGCTTGATGTGGGAAGACACCACACCAAGACACTTTCTGTTGTTCTTTTCCTTTTAATATGTCAACATTTGTATTTCTGTCAACTAAACTGGAGTTTCTCCAACTGAATATTTCCATGAGGTCTTTGATAAATAAGGTAACTCATCTCTTAAGTGAATGAAATCGTATGGTATTAACTCATTCTGGGTCTAATACTTTAGTTTAAGCCTCTATAACAAGCAAACCAGGGCATGTAGTAAAAAAGTCCCATTTTTCATCTGGTTCTCTTTTAGCTCAAAACCAGTCTTCCGATCATCTGTATGAAATCAAATCAAATCGAAGTAAAATTCTTTTCAGAAATACTACATAGGAGGGCAGAATCTCTTGCAGGTTAGTTGATTTAGTGAGGATCTTTAGTTGTCAACATGCTGTATGTCTCCTTCAACCTCTGTGTTTATTCTCCTTTCCTGTAGTTGGTATGGATTACAGCCTCAGCCTGGGTACAACTGCAGTTCACGTCACTGCAGAGCACATTTTCAGTCATCTAATTAGACTTGATGGGTTGCCAATTTAAAAAAATGCTGAGTCAGGCTAATTTGAACTTGTTTACAGACACCTTTGATGAACAGTGTTGTAACTGTGACTTGCAGTACATTTCTGAGATAGAGACAGATTTACATGAATACAAATAAAGTTTGCCTCAAAATATGAGTGTAACGTGTTTAAAAAACAATGAAAACATCATCAAACAGTGCCAATACTGGGTTTAGAGTCATGCTGAAACACAGTGAACATCAGCTCAAGCATTTTTGACTTACTTCTATAGTAAATGGCACATAACACACAGAGTTTTTTTAATGACACTGAGGTACCTATTCAGTACATTATTCCACTTTAGAATAAAACATTTATTTTGGTTTTTCACAGTGTCTCTCTTCTGGTGACTTGGCAGTCAATGGGTTTGAAAAAATATATTGAATAGTTTCCAGACAACAGAAAAGCTTTAATTGTGTTTTTTTTTTTTTTTAACTGATGAATTACTACATTTATTTATAAAATATAAGCACAAACACGTCTGACAACATCCCTGTAGTTTAAACTGACCTGTGTAGGTTTTGAATGAGCAAATACATTCAGAGAAATTAGAAACTTTTGTGTGTAATCTACTGTAAATTATATTTAAATATATTTAGTCCTAATGTTTAACTTGCTTATTACTTTATTAGAATGTGATTAATTATTGATAAAAAAAACAATTGAAGTTGATTTTAGTCCCATGCTCAATTTCAAATGTTGTCTTTTTGGATTCTGGATTAAAACTTGTTATATTTAAATCCAGTAGTGTTCTGAAGTATACGCAGGAGCTCAAGGCTGCAGATTTGTGAAGAGTTATTGACGTCACAGGCGGAGCACAACTTATCATCAACCAAATACAAATTGACAACCGTGATGCTGCGCTTTCAGATGTTCTCAAATTAGGAACCTGGTTCTGGTTTTATTATTCCTTTTCCCTTCAGCTTTCTGTTTGAGCCCCACTTACAGTTATGTTGCATGTAGCAGGTTTTGTGATGGCTTTAACTCCCATCAATTACCACCTCCTCCGCCCTGTGTTGAGGAAGGGTCGGTGCTTTTTCATTATTTAACAAGTATCTCTGTGTTCCTTCATGTAAACCGATAGGCCGGCGCTCTGAGGAGGGTGCAGTTGTTTTGTTTGTGCTTTATTCCCTGAGAGTTCTCGTGTTCCACTGCAGCTGAGTGGAGATAACAGTCTAAATATAGAGCAGGTTACAGCGACTCTGACGCCTGTGGGCTCAAGTCAATGTGCTCTCAAGAGTCGAAAAGGTTTCCAGAATCCTTTTTGTCTTCGTAGCCCTGTACTCTTCTACCCCGCTGGTAGTAACCGGTTGCATACCAGCAAATGTTGCAAGTCCCAATCATGTAGCGGATGGTTATTAAGTAAATAAGCTATGCTTCTTGTAAGAGGGTTGAATTGTCTCGGTCGACCATGTCCGACTGTTACTTACTTAAATGTGACTTTCCAGGTGTGCGGAGGTGAGAAGGAAGTCAGGAACTTTTCTCACTTGTTGTTATTCCTCTCTTGGAGAAGCATGTTTTACACCTTGAGCCAGTTCAGGGTTTGACAAGCTAATGTGTTTGCATCTCATCCAGACAGTTAAAAGTACTTTTGAGTCTTATTCTTTTTTTGTTGTTGGTCATACTCACTGCAGTTGTTGCAAAGATTTTAAGGAACTTTAAAATCTTTAAAATCTAAAACACTAAGTATTTCAGTCCAATAAGACACAGAAAGTAGTTCCTAGGAAATTGTATGTAGCCTATGTAGTGTATGACAGTTGCATTAAATAGCAGATACACGTCTTGGCTAGCCTAGCTCTACAGTTGACGTAAATACCTGCAATAGTAGATTGTGAGTGTGTAGGCCACCACTGTCATATAATCATTTCTTATGCTGTCCTTGTTGGTGTGGTCAAGCTACTTCTTTCCTAGACTGTAACTTAAGCTGTAAATGAGACTCCTGCCACAAGGAAGTTATCAACAGTGTTTGTCAGATGTGACCCTAAAATGATCCTCTTATGATGGTAAATGATGGTAGTGACACAGAGCTATTATTTGTTAATGTCCAGCTGGTGAACATCAGAATCAAGCAAGTAAAGACTTTGGTGGTTGGTGCATGTGCATACTGTACATAAACATATGAAATATGAATATGAAGTAAACAAACAATAATGTGAACAAAAAAATTGAACAATAGAACTGTTTAACATTAAAAAAGGCTGTATGGATTAGTGCAGGAAGTTTAAAAAGGTTGAGGGATCTGCACAACTTCTGAATATATAGAAAACCGGTATATAGTCCAGGATTGTAGGATTAGGGGCCCTGACCCACCATAAGAACCGTTGCAACCGTTGCCCAAGTTTGTGCTGTGTGTGCCACACCGTCACTCTACATCGGGCTATTTCTTCCTTTTTTGGTCGATTCGGCGTAACAGAATCTTTTCACATCATAGAAAAGCACACTGCCAGATGAGTGACAATTTTTGTGTAACCAAGGTATGATGAAGGCATGTTGAGTGGGTCAAATTAGCAGATTAGCGTATGGAGAGTTATTTCCTTGAACGCATGTGCACAACGTACTTGGTACTTTTCCAACGGCTGTCTCTGATTTGTGTTCCAGTTCTAATTTTTGGAATAGACAAAGGCAACGTGGAACACTGTGAGGGGGCGCCACAGTCGCGCGTCATCGCCCCTAGCTCCTGGCCCTTGGCTTGGTGTGTCAGGTCCTTAAGAGTCTATGTCAGTGGGGGTCCCTTGCCTTGTTAACAAGGTCTGCAGAGGGGAAAAAACTCTTTTTGTAGTGTGAGGTTGTGCTGATGTTGAGGTCTTGGGAAGTGGCAGGACTCAATAGTGTTGACTGTTGAATCACCCAGGGTGATGGGGGCAGGTGGGGTTGAGTCCTTTCTAAAATCCCCAACCATCTCCACTGTCTTCAAAGTGTTTAGATCTAAGTTGTTCTGACTGCACCAGGTCACTAGGTGGTCAAGCTCCCACCTGTAGGCGGACTCATCACCACCAGTAATGAATACACTGACAGTGGTATTGTCTGCAAACCTCTGAAGCTTGATGGACCAGTGAATGGAGGGGCAGCCGTTGGTGTGCAGGGAACACCAACAGCTGCCTCCAGTCACCGGTATATCATATCAAACTCCAAACTGACTTGTGCAGTGAATTATTCCTCTCACATCCAGAGATGATTGTGACTGATTGAACCATTTGCCTCCAACCTCTTCGCCAAATTGAGAAAACTCAGATGGGTTTTCTGTTTTGCCCTGACAATGCAGTGTTGCTTTGATTCAATAAGCAAATGTGCAATGTCTAAGTCTGTCGGAGATGCTGACAGAATCTCATCTTTTGTCGAAACACTCATAAAATGTATTACCTTTTTCTCTATATGAAAAATCCCCTGTGCTGTTTTTTAAGGTATTCTTAGGTTTAATTGTGTTAAAGTTTGTTTTTTTGCTTATGACTTTAAAGGAGATGGTCATTATTTAAGATAGGGCAGAAGAGATCTGGCCATGGCAGCATTAGGAGGTGCAGATGTGCCTGGATGAAGGAACACTGTATACTGTATGTCTGGCTCCAGTTTGTGGATCCATTTCCCGTCACCAAGCAAATCAAACTATCCATTACGTATCTGCATCTGATTTAGCAATAGTCCCCCATCATCTTGCGAATTATTTTCTTAACTAATAGATGAATGATTTTATGGAAAACATTCATTATAATTCCCCACAGCACCCTGTATTCAATATATTCCACCAACAGTCCATAACCCAGATATATTCAGTTTACTATCATTAACGGCATAGAGAAAATATGCATATGCATATGTTTTGGAGGAGCCCAAGACAAATTTCCACTATGATGCAAAATGAGGTCTAATCTAACTCTAATCTTAATGTAGCTGAAATCTTTTGTAATTTTAGTTTGAAAAGTTATTACAAAACAATTAATTAATCATCAAACCTGTTGATTAATCAAAGCTAATTAACCGTTGCACCTCCACTTTTGCTTTTTCATAGATTCTTAGATATAGTTTTCCCTTAAGCTTTATCAAATAACTTGTCTGAGTATTCCTATGGTCTTATTGAGTTATATACATACAGTATATATCCACTGTAGGCTATATTTATATCCCTCTTTGAGATCGGATGTTAGAAGGCTCTCTTGGTAATGATTTCTGTTGATACAACTGTTGTGTTTTTCCATATATCCTTACTATATGGTAGAGTTTTTATCCCTGTATATACCTCAGATGCATAGCATAGACTGTCAGTGTGGAATCTTATGGTGCCATCAAATCTCTTACCTTAAAATTGTTATTACCACTTGAAATAGTGAGTTAAGAAGGGATCAAACACTTTAAAAAAAACGTACTTTATGAAAAATGTCCACTATGTTTTTTAAAGTATTGCTTCCTGCAGCAGGGATTTTTGGAGGGAAATGAAACATACTGTAGCCATTCTGGTTTAAATTGTGTAGAACAATTTTGTAGAAATGCATTTCATTTGTTTTATATAAGTGATTTACATGGAGATCAAACATTACATTAATCATGTATAAGCAAGTGTTTTTTGTATTTTTGTTGGCAAGGTGCACGTTACGCACAGCTAAAACATTGTTTTGCTCACTCAGTTATTATGCACACCTTTAACTGTGCTAAATTGAACCCACTAAATGGAATGAATTATTTTGCTTTCTTAGCAGCAAACTCAGCAACAAGACTGATGTATACTCATGTCAGTCTGTTATACCTGGGACCTCTACCTTGGAGGGAATAAAACAGATGTTTTTTACTCGATGGAAATTAGCTTTGAACTAATTATTATTATTATTATTATTATTATTATTATTATTATTATTATTATTATTATTATTAATATTAATATTATTATTATTGACTATGTTAAGTTAAAAGAAAAAACCTGCATTGTGAGCTCCATGAGTGGCACGAGTCAGCTACATTTAGAGGTCACAGTGGCCATTTGATTAAAGGTTTGTGTGTACCCTTTGTCTCTGTCCACAGATGGCCTCAGCAACAGCGACGTACGGTCAGAAGGAGTCTTCGGACCAAAACTTTGACTATATGTTCAAGATCCTCATCATTGGCAACAGCAGTGTGGGCAAAACCTCCTTCTTGTTTCGCTACGCCGACGACTCCTTCACACCGGCCTTTGTCAGCACGGTGGGCATTGACTTCAAGGTGAAAACCATCTACAGGAATGACAAGAGGATCAAATTACAGATCTGGGTAAGACATCTGGACATGTGTTGAGTTGCTAGAGGGAAGTAAATCAAACTAAAATCTATAATTTTTGTATGGATCCGGTGAATCGAAGTTGAATGAGTGTGTTGAGTGCCATTAATTGATAATCTTCACTGTCACAAGCTTGTAGCTTTCTTCACTTTCTTCACCCGCTTATCAAATGTTCAACTAGTCATGTTCCATGACTAGTTGCATTATCACATATGACCTTCAAGCCACGTTTTCCTGATTTCCACCATGTTCTGGGTGCATTTGTCTGCATTTCTAAGATGAATCAGTTTGTGAATGGATTTGCTGAAGTTGTCAAAGGTGTTCTGTAGTGTTATAGCTGCACAGTCAGAGCCTATAGAGACACAAAGTGACTTATTTAGTCCCCAGGCATCAGTGTGCTTCCACTGCAGTGCCTGTTGGATGGTGGAATGTCTGAAACTCCCTGTACCTCACACATTTACACAACTGTCTCTTTTCATGTTAACAACCGAGTGCAACACTATGAATGACTTCCAGGAAGGATTGTATGGTATTTTAGAGCAGCTATAAAAACATTTGCATTTGGTAGTCGGACAAAGTGTTGTACAAATTAGTCTGATATGAGCGTACCAGCACCAACTCCACATCTGAATGTCGTTTCAAAAAGCAGGATTAGAAGGTGAGCTCAACACACTTAAATGTTAGTTATGTTTTTTAAATGTCTAATAATACAACAAATAACATTTCACTAGATATTTCATAACATGTTCAACAGAGCAGCAGAATCTGTGAAACACTGCCTTGTAGTGCAGTTTTAATCATGTAAACTATCCTCGGATCGCGGTAAACACATACATCTGCACACCGTCCACAGTCTCTGCAGCTCGCTCATTCAGCTGACCCTGGGAGGAGTAGACTAGAAAACATAGAAGTAATGACACAGCTTGTAACATTGATGTGCCTTCAGGAAAAAACAGGGCAGTAGTTTTTGCATCAGAAATGTGTTGTCTCTTAAGGGTTAAGCAGTAAACACAATCAAAGAGCAGGGTAAAGACAGGCTCTCTGAGGACCTGGTGTACATCTTAAACTAAATTACACTCATACTGCAGCAGACAGAGCTGTGATGGTGAGCAGAGCAGTGTGCGTTTATATGTGTGTGTGTGTGTGTGTTATGTGTGTAGAGCTGTCTCTGTTGTCAGCCTTTGCCGGGTCTTGCCTCTGGTAAGGCAGACAGAATCGGCCAATCAGAGCACGAGAAATAGATGACTGGGTGCTGATCTCCCCTCCCCCACTACTACACACATCTCACCCTTGTAGATATCCCCCCTCCCTTTCCCACACACACACACACACACACACACACACACACGCACACACGCACGCACACACACACACACACACACACACACACACACACACACACACACATACACACACACACTCACACACACACATTACCCCCCCATCTCTCAGCTCAATCTATTCAAGTAATTATTTATTTTTATGGTTTTGGAGTCATGAGCTCAGATGTCTACGTACAATATATAAAAAAATAGGCCACTTTATATTCAGGTTGTCTTGTTTTAGAAAACCTTTTTTGGGTGTCAAGTCCACGTAGTGGCCAATTTACACTGCTTTCCTTGTAGTCTGCAATGTATCTTTCTTTTGACTCATAATACAATAATTTAAATTAATGTACCTATACGTCCAGGAGGCAGGGAAAACATTGAATTTGGGTTTTTCTGAAGAGTTAAGATCACACAACATCCGACAAGGTATTGACTTAATTGACTTAATGTTTGCTCATCTAAAATTTTCACAGCTTTATCTTTGTATCAGGGCTCGTGGTGAACGCAAAGACGAGTACTCCAATGTGTTCATTATGTAACACCACTCAGTGCTACCTACACTGACATTTTAGGTAGAGAGCGTGATGCTCTCATCCTGAGCAGCCTGCAGCACATTGAGTGGATGAGCAGGACATGAACTGCAGAACATAATAACCAACAGTAATAATAAATGCCATTCTTATGCCCTGAGAATCAACGAGTACAAGAAAAGAAAAGCTAAAAAGTGTATCTGTGTATATTATGTTATTTTTGTGTGTTTTTGTGGTCATAAGGACTGGATGGTTTGTTGGAGACTGCATGTTGCAGTCCATGTTATTGTATGTGTTTTCCTTAGAATTCCCTAGAAAGTTTGATAACAGGACATAGAACCTGGGTATTCGCTGTATATGTGGTGTGATGTGACTACAATAGCAATTGTAAATTTATTTGAATTAATCACTTATAACACTCTATAATGTAGTTGGTAAGCAGTTTGTAAATACTCAGGAATGTTCGAGGTACAACAAAAAGCTGCCTACTTCCAGTAGAGCCATTGATTGGTGTCTTGTTTTACTCTGTTTATCTCCACTGACAGCAGAGTGATGCCATTGGACCAGAAGCTGCTCGGTTGGGTATCAGAAACTCACCAGGCTTTAATTCCCTGAGCATTCATTAGGAATTAGCACTGACATTTAATCTCACCTCTGGGTTTGTGGCCAAGCAGAGAGAGAGACAAAGGAAGGAGGAGACAGGATCATTGTCAAGACAATAGGAGATGATGATGAAGATTATAAAAACCACAAAAGGCATTTTAATATGATGGCTGTACTGGTGCACATGGAAACAATGTGCAAGTCTGACATGTTAAATGTTTTAGCTTCCTTTTGGCTCAAGTATTTTGAAACCACAGCAGAGAACCCGAGTCGTTGTGTGGGGGCATCTGCAGGTCTTAAATATTTTAAGAATTCTAAATAAATTACTGAATCCACTCTTGTATCTGCAAAAGTATCTGCTCTGATAAAAACACCGTTTTTTATTTGTAATTTCCTGTTGTCATGGGATTCTTTTGTTTTGTTTTGATGTGTCAGGATAATACATCTTTAATGCAGGATACAAGATCGGTGTACATGACTCTATCTACTAAGGAGTAGTGTGCCATAAACCAATCAAGGATTGTGTCTTTTAAAACAAGATCGGGAAGTATAAAAAAGGATTAGACAACTCTAGAATTTGTCTTGAATTTCTGCACCCTGCAAATTCTACGTGCTTTATCATTTTACCAGTCAAATTCATTAAGTTAAACAATAAGTTAATGTTGTCTGAATCCCCTGTTGTGGATGTGGTTGCACCCTCAGTGAGGAATATAGACAAATAGACTGTTTGAAGACAGAAAGGTGTATCCTCAACCAAATCTGTCAGAAGTCACTGTGAAATACATTCTGTAAAATGTTAAGAAATAGTCAAAAACTAACTGCATTGTTGTTGATGTTTTTGTCCAGGACACGGCGGGTCAGGAGCGTTACCGCACCATCACCACTGCCTACTACCGAGGAGCCATGGGCTTCATCCTCATGTATGACATCACTAACGAGGAGTCCTTTAACGCCGTCCAGGACTGGTACGTGATGAGAGTGTAAACTGACACCATGGAGCTTTACCTGTGAGAGGGAGCGCTGTGTGGAGGATGGATCAAGTGGTAGATAACCAGTGGAAATAGATGTACTGTAAAGATACGAATGATTGATGAACACGGCATGCGGTTCAAGTTTCTGTATGTGTTAGTTTTGTCTCCTGCCTGTACTTTGGCTCTGTTTGTTAATTTATTTGTCCTTAAAGAAAAAATCTAGAGTTTTTAAAGTTTATCCTGAATATATTTAGACCTAATCTAATACAGTAGGTCAAAGTCTAGCCTTTATTTTCACTTCTACCTCATCCTTTTCCCTACCGGACACAGCTGTTCCTTTCCATGTACATCCATCTCCATCTACTTCCTGTTTAAAAAGAAAGTGAAACTGCATTTTCACCAATGAGGTCTGGTACTATGGCTGAGCAGGAGCACGCAGGAGGAGAGGACAAAGGTGTTACAGATGGGGTTCTTTTTGCAATATTTTAACAAAATCACCCGCACTGTCAAAATAGTCAGTCAGTACGGTCAAATTACATGTTTCCCGATTCGGATTTTAGATGTGAAATAATAGTCACATCTAAGTTTCATTTTTCAGGATGGGATTTTGTAACGGTGCTCAATCACTTGCTTTAAAGACTCTGTTCAGCTTTTTTACTGGATACAGTGATTTAGAAAACGTGTTAGAGGAATAATCCAGACTTCAGCCTGCAGTCTGATCACAGTCTCAGAGTTTCCTCTCTGACTGCTGGGTGTTTTGGCTTCCAGGTCGACTCAGATAAAGACGTACTCGTGGGACAATGCCCAGGTGCTGCTGGTAGGGAACAAGTGCGACATGGAGGACGAGCGAGTGGTAGGCGGAGATAGAGGTCGACAGCTGTCTGATCACCTCGGTGAGTTCATGGTGTACACACACGCACATGCATGCACGCACACGCACACACACACACTCACACTCACACACACACACACACATAAACACTTTATACAACTCTTTGTTATGTACACTGACCTGAAGTGACTAGATGGACAGGCGGAAGGTTTAGCCTGGTAATGTTAAACTATGCAGTTGCACAAATGACCATGTCCACATTAATCTATATCCACAACATTCTTCTTCCGGGATTGTTCTCTACCCGTTTGGAAATTTGGCCTGATTTCCCTCTTGTCAGCTGGATGTCCGTTACCTTCCACTTTTCTTGTGTTGGAGGTTTAAACTCTGGTCCATTTATAAGGACTATGGTTAACTGTTCCTCAGATCTCTGCAGGGTAAATCCAGACAACTAGCTAGACTGTTTGTCCAATCTGAGTTTTCTGTTGCAGGACTGAAACAGCTTTTGAACGTACACATATTCCACCAAAACAATTAAGTCCCTTCCCGAGGCTATTTTGCAGCGGCACCGTGGCACTGTCTGGTGCTTACCATGTCGATTGTGACTGGGTAAAAGAAATGCCAATAAACCAGAGCACATTTTTCTTCCATCCCAATATGCTCTGTGGACTAGCTATACCCTCCTTTTGCAGTGCTGTGGAGGAAGGTTTGGCAAAGCAAAAATACGTCCCCATTAAAGCTCTCTGACCATCTTCCACACCCTGTTTCCTCTTCAGGTTTTGAGTTCTTCGAGGCCAGTGCCAAGGACAACATCAATGTGAAGCAGACCTTTGAGCGCCTGGTCGACATCATCTGTGAAAAGATGTCCGAGAGCCTGGATGCCGGAGATCCCGCCGTCACAGGGGCCAAACAGGGACCCCAGCTGACAGAGCAGCCTGCTCCTCCTCACCAGGACTGTGCATGTTAAAGTTGACTACTTCCCCTAAACCCTTTTCCTCCCACTTTCCTCCTTGTCCTCCTTCAGCTGGACCCTGTGACCTCGGGTTAAATACTCCCAACACCCTTTTCACTCACTTTCCTGCTTCTTTCTGTAACCTAGTAAGGATCATTGGCTAAGGGGCACAAGAACCTGGTTAAAAAGTGTCTGAAATGCTCTGAGATGCTAGCGGACCAGTGCTAGAGGCATGGTTTCTCCTCATAAAAGAGCTAAAAGGTGATTGTTTGACCAGTGCGGGTGTTTATCTGATCCCAAAGAAAGTTCAATCAAAATACAGTGTTTCAGACTCTTTGCAAACCAGGTTCTTGAAGGTTCCCGATCTATCTTTCGTTGTCTCCCTGTTCCTCAGTGTGGTTTTACAAGAAGGATTTGACGGCGTCCGTCCTCAGAGTGCCATTTAAATCCTTCCAATGTTTACAGTACTTTTTTTTCACGTTAGTCAAATATCTTGAAAGGTTTTCAGCCTCTGATGCAGTCGATGTGGGAGGGATGATGCAGCTGAAATTTGCTCCATACTGATGTGTTCATTTCTTTTAAGATTCTAGAGGCACACAGAATCAAACATACATGTGTTGGTATCTGTGTTTCATTTGTTGGCTCAACTGGTATCTACACATAAATATTGCAGGTATAAGTGTTTTGTTTTCATTAATTGCCTTTTCATTTGGCCTTTTTTATGTGTTTGTATTCTGGAGCCCCATTTATTCTGTCAACAATGGGTGGGGAAAATATGAACAAGAAAGAGCTACGTAAAAATATTGCAAAAACATTAAGAGACACATTTTATTTAATTATTTATTACTGTTAATGTACATATACATGTTGTGTAATATATATCATATCTACAAGTATGCATTTCTTAAAATGCATTTCTTGAAATGAATTTAAAAGGTATAAAGTTCTATGAGGATAGTATTAAATATAAGAGGTCTATGTTGTTGGTTTGTTTGGATGTTGTGTGGAATTGATTGCACCCTCGGCAACTCCTCTGTGAGTCGTTTTATTTCCCTCTCAATTTTGTCTCATGCTGCCTTACAGGGACGTCAGAAATTCAAACTTTCTGCTTAGAAAAATACTGTGGAATGACCTTTTGAGTCTGAATTACCAAACCAGAAAACCAGAAAATCACTAAAATGTTGGTCATTCTCCAGCACTGCTGCTAATAAAGGGAAGCATTTTAAAATGTCTCTTATATAAGATGAAGGCGCTTGCCGTATAAACTTTGTGCTGCATCATAAATCCTTTAAGCCAGACAGCAACTGCAGCACAGCTGACATCAAGTAATATTTAAAATAAAGATTTGGGATTTCAGAAGGCTCAAATCTATAAGTTATTTTACTCCTGGATGAGCAATAACATGGACGCTTTTTGTCCCAACAGCCTCAACATGTTATCGTTCCTGCTTTCGCTAACAGAAATTATAAAGATAGTCACAGCTACTTTATCAAATATCAAAATTTCCTGTAACAATAACCATTCAAGCATTTTATCATTCTTTAAAATATGATGGAATTGCTTCGGCTGATGCAAACAATGTTGTTTTGTTTGATATTTTTATGGTATTCTGCCTTTATCTAATAGTTTGACCCATAGAGGGAGTGAAAGGAAACATCAGTAGAGAATAGGATGACATGTGTGACATACAGCCAACACTTAGGAATTTAATGTTTCCTCGCTTTGTGACAAACAGCCCTACAGTAAGCAACTTCTTCAGAATCAGTATTACATTCTGTTTGTGCAAAGCTTTGTCCAATGTTCAGTCTTCAGGAGAAGTACAAGCAGCACTGTTTAACCAGCATCAAACAGCTGGAGGCTGATATGTTCACAGACCAGGTAGCTGGTGTGTTTCTACTACTAGTTTCAAATCAATGCAGGAATTAAATATTTTGTTCTGAGGTTTTCTTTGCTCCAACCACTCCACATTTCTACTAACAGCTGTTTTTACAGTTAGTCCACATGGCATCACTCATTCTAGGTGTACATTACTATACCAAACACTCAGAAGATGTTTGTACCCTTGTCTGAATAGAGTTTCCACAGTTAAAACTGGTTTGCCGGGTATTCGCTCTTTTCACTTCACCAGAGACTGCTGTAGAAGCAGCTCACTTTTTTTGTTGTAGGATTCCATAATGAGCAGTGTGACCAAATATAAAACCAATAAAACAAATCCTGCTTGGAGGACTGAAGTGAACTTGGGTAATTTAGAAATCATTCTTATTGTTATGTCATTGATATGCCAGGCTTGCTGGTGGAAAATGCATACCTTTTGAATGCTGTTTTTTCCAGTAAAAACAGAGATAAAGAGGATGGATTGAGGGGGCAAAGCACTACACAAGTCACTGTCAACATCATCAACTTCATAAACAAAGTGACTCTGACTATGTGACTGAAGCAAATATAATTCAGAAAAGCATTTATTTTGATAGTAATTGTTGCATTAATTAACTGTCAAGTGTAGCATTCCAATCTGAAATCACAGATGTGCCACTGACTTTTAAAATCTGAGGCCCCAGTTAGTGTGCCCCACCAAATTATTAATTATTATAAGGGAGTCATGATGACAACAAACCTGGGAGACGATTTTGATCCTGCATACATTTTACTTCTTACTGGTTGTGACTGTTTCTTTTCTGATAAAATACAAACTTTTCAACTGTTCTCCTTTCTAATGTGTCTTCCTCTCTATATAAACCACATCTGTAAATATGGTATCTTTGAGTCATATGTGTGGATTGTGTTGTATCGACTAAGGCTTGCAACAATGAAAAAAAGACAGTAAAAACCTAAAAAAAACAAAAAACAGCCATGTTGTACTGTATCTGCATTCATTACTAGGCTTGCTTGTGAATGAATGTGTTACTCTGTTACATAAGCAATGCAAATTACAGTATCTACAACAGAAAAAGTCATCAAGCTTGGTAGAAGTTGCCGACCTTAGATCTTCTACTAGCACGAAGAAACATACTGCAAATGGTCTCGTACTGCCTCTTCACATCCTCCTCAGTTTGGGCCATAAAGGTGAGAGAATATGCTGTGGATGTTTTTATCTGTACTTTGTGGTAAAACAATAAAAACGTTACTAACAATTAGTTGATTCTTGTTTTTGAAGATTTACAAGATTTTGTACCTTTTGTTAGTGAGATAGGTACTGTAACCTGCTATTTCTAATGAAGTTAAAGTCCCAATATTAACTGATATCATGCATGCACACTAACTGAAAAAAACACTTGTGCTGCATCATGAATGTTGTTTTAACCCTAGAAAGTAAAGTTGAAATTCAGATTTTCTTTTGACCAATTACATTTGTTGGTGTCATGAAAGCTCAAAGTCTTTCATGTTGATAGCAAATTTTTTCCCAAAAAGTTGTCCTAACTGCCTCAAGACGTCAATGTTCCACTTTTTGCTGTCAGACAATGTAGAAATATACTGTACAGCAACAAGCTCTTTAGAGTTGTTAAATGCACACAGATTTGTACTCGGCCAGTAAGTGTTCAAAATATTTGTGCACAGTGATCCTGTCATCAAATAGACTAACCAGGTGAATGCATGTAAAAACCATGGTCAAAAGTAGCTCTTTTGTTACATTAGATTTTCCCATTAAATAACCATCATATCAGCAAAGCATGTAATATCACGTGTGACAAGGGCAGGCGTTAAGGGAAACAAGAGAAAGTGTGCTATTAGCTTCTGGTTGTGCAGTTAGTTAAGCGATGTTTTGTCAAAATCCCATCTATTCCTGCTTCAGAGTGACTGACGACATGCTAACTTCCTACCTTTGAGGTCAACACGCCTCAAAGGTACACAAAAGTTTCTTGAACTGTGGTCAGACAAGAGCATCTTGTTCATTATACTGTAGGTGGACGACACTGACTGGCTAACACCAAAAGGCTACCCAGTGTTAACTGTATAGGCTGATATAATTAGTATTTTGGTCTAACCCGGATTTTAAGGACCACTACATAGATGTGGATAAAGATAACATCATTTGATAACAGTAAGTTGTAAGGAACCTCATCTAATGAGATTTATTCCACCTTGCTAAGGACTCAATAAAACACAAATAAATCAGCCATACAGACCCCATTATCACTTTATTATGGGATGACATCTGTTCAACGACATGCAAAATCAAACTTATCCTCTTCCAGGTCCTTCAATGTGTCAGACTGTCCCAAAATATTCACTAAAAAATATAATTTCAACCAATTCCTTAATTAACCAGCAGAGGGAGAAAGACACCAGGGTGATGATGTGATGCAGCTGTCCACACAGACGCGTGCGCGCGCGCACACACACACACACACACACACACACACACACACACACACACACACACACACACACACATCCAGAATCTATCCTATTACACAATCACTCATTCAGTCTCCATTAGAGGAACATATATAAATGTACTCCTTATCACAATAATGTACATGAAGTGATCCGGGAAAAATAATCACTATAATTTATAATGATACGGTGTTGAGTTAAGCTGTTGCCAGTTATAGTTTAAATTTTCTGTTGGCACTGCCACATAACCCTCAAAAGTATTTCTTACTGTCTTTATAATGTTTCAAATATTACTTAATACAAAATTGTCCGTGTCATTCTTGGGAGTAGTGCAATGAAAGCCAAAACTGATTCTTCAGTCAACCCAGTTAGTTGAATACCTTTATGAATCTCAACATAGCCTTACAATGAATGGTTATAGTGGGCTATGTCTTGATTTTGACCACCTTCTTTGGAGAACCATATAAGGTTCTAAAAGGCTCCTTTGATGATGCACACACTGACTTAGACCTATGATTTCACAAAAGCCATGCAAACATGAGAGTATTGTCAAAATGGAGTAAACAGTGTTTATTGCCGAGCAGCATTTAATTCAGAACAAAGCAGCATACAGCCAAACAACTGTAGGCTTGAGTTGGCAGCAACAGTCAGTAAAACGAAAAAGGTTACGCTCTTCACATTCAAACAAGAACACAAGGAAATAGGGACACAGTAGAGTAAAAAATAGATAAAAATATGTGTTTGTAAAGAGTAAAGATTATAAGCACTGATTAATTGCACCCTTTGACACCCAGCTGTGGGCAACATTCGAGTATGTAAACACCATGCACATTGTTACCTATAAATAAATGGAAAATGGTCTAGGCTAGGTCATATTTTACATATCAAATGTGGGTGTATGTGCATTTTTTCTTAAGACACTTTCTAATATATTCAGGGTCTCTGTGTCATACGTATTATATTAATATTAGCCTATGTTATAAATAGAAATATTATAAATCTGTTTGGTCCATGTTTGAAACTTTAAACAGACACGGCAAGTCTGGAAACATTTTTTACAGGAAGACAATCTCCAATTTTGTGCTTCCTGTCATTTAAGTTGAGCACAATGCATATCACCAATAAGGGCTGCCTCTTTCTCTCATTAGGAAAGCCCAAAACCAAAGTCCATTAAAATGAAACTGCAGTTTAATGAAGCCTTGTTCATCAACATAATATACGAGGTAGAACAGGATTCCATACATCGACCATATTAAAAGGCTCTTAATTTCGGCATAAATCCCCAAAACGATCAGGGATTTTTTTCATTTTAAAATCCAATGACTAATACTAGCCTACTGATTTGTGCTCTCCGTTGGGTGGAGGCGACTGTGGAGGAATGTGGATCCTGGTAATTAGGCCTACTTTACGAATTAAAATGTATTAAAATGAATTGTGTTCTAGCCTACCCTATTATTATTTACATATAGCCGATGCTCAAAACCATCAACCAATTAATAATACATTTGGCCTACGTGGCCTGCATTATTTTCACTGGGAACGGCACACATCGGGGCTACGCAATACATACAGAAATACCAACATTAAGAAAGTCCATGAAGCTTATATGCTGGTCGGTAGCCCAAGAGCAGGTCTGTCCTTCCGACTAGTGCACCTGCACTTCGTGTGGTAGCAGCTGGCAGCCGCTGTTGACATGGTTGAGGACTCTCTGTTTCAGCTGCGCCACTTGATCCCTTAGCAGGCTAGCCGTCGAGGCCAGATCGGTGTTGTGGCTTTTCAGTGATTTGACCTTGTCCTCCAGCCTCGAGATCCGCTCCAGTTTGCGCATCCGACACTTGGAGGCTGCAATCCGGTTCCTGAGCCTCTTCCTCTCGGCTTTCATGTTCTCCTGTGAGTCATTGTCGATGGGAGACAGCGGCGGGCTCTCCCCGAAGCTCTGAACGTCGGGCACCGTCTGAGGCTCCTCCTTCGGTGGCTGGACCCGAGACAGCTCCGGCGGGGCTGCCCCCAAATGATGCGAAGGAGGAGGCGGGAAAGGGACTGTGTCCGTGGAGTAGTTGACAGTGGTTTCCATTGGCCCGATACCGTAACTGTTCAAGTTCGTATACACCGGTAGGTCCGGCTGGATGGTGACCGGGGCGATGTTAGCGCCCAGATCCAGGCTGCCGTTCGTCTGCCCGGCTCCGTTCAGCTGGTTCTGCTTGTGCAAGTCCTCCAAAGCCTTCACAAAGCCCTCAGCGAACTCCTGCTCGTCCGTTATCGTCTTCGGGTAGAGGAACTGGGGGCTTGTTGGCGTTGTAGTGACCATACCGTTGGACTGGATGATAAGCCTCTCCAGCTCCGGGGAGGCCAGTTTAAGCAGCCCCAGGTCCGGAGAGCCTAGGATGGTCTCGGCGTCGCGCAGATGCGGTTTGAGGTTTGCCTCGTCTGTCAGGCTCGAGTGAATATCCTTTTTCATCATTATTTCAGTAAATAATGATAAAACGACAAGTCCTAACGTTACTGCTCAACAGTCCCTCACAGTGGTGCCTTGCCCATAACCTCGCAGAAATAAACAGCAGTAGTGTAAAAATATAGCTTTAATTGATTTGTCTAACAGCCTACTTTACTGAAAGCCTTGTCAGGCGTATGTTCTCGAGCAGGATCTGAGTAGGCTACTGCACGCCCGCGCGCACAGCCTCGAGCTTTTCTAGGCTGGCACGTTCCATTATGTCACATCGACGCACATTGGCCAGATATTACGTTTTCCAATATTTCATTGAAATAATTGGAGGAACCAAGCAGAGAGGAGGAGACACGAGGAAAGTCTCACTCTGCTGCATTCTGGATACAGACGTTTCAACTGTGGACCTAGGCTACTTCTAATCTAGTGTTATAGATTACAATCTATTATAGTCTATTCTTACATAAAATGGATCAGTGGCTGTTTGATCGATCTGTCTGAAAACACGTTGTAGCCTATAATTCAGTATGTATAAAGTTTATCTCGAGAGCAGGTACATTTTATGGGTATGGTCATTTACCAATATAGCTTTGTGACAATGTCAGGAAAAAAATGTTTAGGGGCAAACCCAAGGGGTTTCACCCATTCCAGTTATAGATTTCTGTTTAGGTTGAAATGGTGCTGGGTTATGCTGGTAATTAGCAGACCTTAGCTCATAGAAGAGTCACTTAATGTGTAATATTTTAAGTTAAATATTTGAACTGATATGAATGTTTGTAATGACTCTCAATGCGTTAAAGTTACTGTCAGACAACACACTGTTTAGCAGAGCATACAGGATTCACTTATGCTAGGCTCGTTATATTTCTCAACAACTGAGCATCTTCTGAGGAAGACTGAGAGATTTGCTTAAAAGTGCTGTGGGAGATGTAGGCCAAATGTGTGTAAAGATTTTTTATATGAGTTATTTATATTCTCAATAGATGATCTTTGGTAGGCCTAGCCTACCAGTTCTATTGCCATGAAGAGCAGAGAAAACGAGAAATATTTATAATAAACTAAAGTCTGGAATGTGAAGTGCTGGGAACCATGTTTTCATTATTTTATTATTTTGTATACATAATGTAGGGATGATAATTGATTAACTGCAGGATACAATGAAAATATCAGCTTTCATGATTCTGGACATGGACCGTTGTTGATCTCCTTAAAAAAAAGGCTGCTCACTTCTGTATAAGAGCCTCAGTCAAGACACACATTCCTGTACAACACACTTTGGAGAAGTTGAATCTGAAACTGATCTGATTTCAACACTTGCTTGGCTCAGTTTACAGTTTCAAGTTGTTTTTTAGTTGGATCTGCGTGCAGCCCACATCCTAATCACATGATAATTTCAGTTAAGAGTTTCCATTTTCTCTCACAAACCTTTCCAACTTCACTTTCCACTTTTTGAATGGATATCAAATTGGCATTACA
This sequence comes from Etheostoma cragini, assembly GCF_013103735.1. Taxonomy (NCBI): domain Eukaryota; kingdom Metazoa; phylum Chordata; class Actinopteri; order Perciformes; family Percidae; genus Etheostoma; species Etheostoma cragini. The sequence continues at coordinate 8,948,472 of NC_048415.1, read as the reverse complement.
ATTAGTATTTGAATTATCCTTTTTAACATTTAACGTCCAGAATATCAAGAAGAGTTTAAAGAATATTACCAATGTTTATTTTCAGTGGATTTCTTTAAAAATGAAAATGAGGCGGACATCTTTAGTGCAAGTTTGGTGAGCACTAGTGGAAGCTCTGTTTGTGCAAGGTTAGAACATTTTGTTAGGATTTTCCGGACTATCCCCGCCACATTCAAAATTAATTTAGTCTCCCTTTGTAATCTTGTTATGTTTGCTAACACCTATAAGTTTACAATACTTATAATAATAATAATACACTACTAGTCTATACTTTCTTTGTGAATACCGTTCATACCTGACTGTATTACTTTCACTCAACTGTTCATCTATTAATGACTACTTTGGTTGTAAGATTTTCAATGTTTCCATTGATGAATGTATGTGCTTTGTCTGTTTTGTATGTCTATTTTTATTTATTCTATCACTCTTTTTTGTTATGTACTGATTGTGATATCCTATATGTTGGGACCCCCTTCACAACAAGATGGTAGATTTAAAGGTGTTTTATCCTAATAAGTTTAAACACTTGTATAAAAACATTTTGCACGACAAACAAACTTCATGTCAAAATAAATTAACTGAATGGTTCCTTTAATGTGACACGTCTCAGTTTGGTTCCCATGCTTGGTTTGTCCATGAATACAGAAATGGGGCCAAATTATTTCTTCCATTAGCAAACAGTGCTCTGGCTTGTAAAGGGTTACACAGAGGAGGTATGTGCGTCACAGGTAGGCCCCGTATATCACTGCAAAGCTTTGTGTGGGTGGATCACATGATGGACCCTGTGATGTCAGATCTCTCAAAACTGGCGGAAATGGAGGTGGGGGGGGAAGAGATATTTTTGTCAAAAAGCTGAGTATCAGTGTTGAGAGAGTGGGGGTGCTGAGCCTGCAGTCAAGAAAAAAGGCAGGCTGTAGCTGGAAAAGGATGTAGCACACACACACACACACACACACACACACACAATAAGGCACAAAAAAATCAGTGAATTTAGCCTTATGATTTTTGAAACACACGCCAATTTTGTTGCAGTAGCAGGTGAACATAAGAAAACACTTGTGAAAAATGAGTAATGACAGCGAAACATTTTGAAATTTAGATTTAGATTTTTCTTTTGCGTGTGAATGATGAAAATTAAATTCAAAATGTAAAAATGTAATTTAGAGTTCCTGCCTGAGAATGCATATTCGTTTTGTCGAAGTCCAACATATTGATAGAAATGAGCATTCATCTTCTTCTGTCAGAAAGAAACTTTAAAGCTTACTTTCACCTTAATTTCTATGAATTCCATGTGAACCTGAGGTTTGTAAACTAAATAAGGGTTGTATGGTGTTGCTGGCAGCTGGTTTGGAAGTGAACATGCATTGGATGCAATTTGATATTGAATAAGCTTGCAAGGCATTCTTTCAAAGTAGTTGATAAAAGATAAATACCAGGCCAACAATGATACAGTGCCTGAATAGCAGGTATGTGACTTTGTGTGTGCACGTGTGCTCAAAAATAAAACACACGTCAAATAAAACCTAATCTTAGATCTCATTTCAATTTGCAGCACTTATCTTTCACACATGATCATTGTGGGTTCATAAAAATACATTGCTGCAGATATGGTGATGTAATCTTAAACCTCTTTGGTGGTAATGTTGATGATGAATGACACATGACTATATGTATTTGTAGAACAATATTAAGCCTTAAAGGCATAAACATGCTGAAACCAGTGCCCTCCCCCTACACCAACTTCAAAATCAGAACTTATTTTCTAACTTTCAGAAACCTTCACGTGACGTTCACCTCCCCTTCTGACACGACTGGCCAGCTGTGTGAAGTGGAACTCAAAGCTCTCCATTTTCTTTCTTTACACAACTATGCGTTACTTTTCATGGTCACAACTCAGTGCGACACTATAAATGCCTTCCAGGAAAGACTGAAAAAATGCACTGCTTTCCCATTTGCCTATGTCTTGCCTCTATGACGGCCATCTTTTTTACCCTAATTTCAAGTGTGGCTGTTTGGAACAGCAAATACACAACGCAGGCTTAAGTCCCCTTCAGTCACCATAAATATGTAAAAAAATAAAGATCAGATCATGAAATACCTAAAATGTTAAAAAGGTTCTGTGGTTCAATGTGTACACATGAAGGAAGGACTGTGTTGTGTCTTCACAGCATGGACATTTTGCCACGCCTCCTTTCTTCAACGGGACGAGAATGGGATTAGGGCAAATGATATTTTTAGAATTTGATGATCTGTTGGATATTTTGAAATTAAGATTTGTTTTTTTGTTCAGCACTATACATTCAGTGGTAAATATAGTAAAGAACAAGTGTGGGTACACAAGTATTTGTCCTACTAATGTGCTCCAATACGCCTGATGACTAAGTTTCAAAGTGGAGGAAGTTCCACGTTCATGGAGGACGTAGGAACCCCGTGCACAATGTGAGTGCGTGAGTGTATGAGTGAGAACTTGCTGTTGGTTTGTACCGAACCCTATTATACACACATATACCCACACACACACACACACACAAAATTTCACACACTTAACCACAAAACCTCACCAGGCCTACACCAATTCATGGTTAAACATAAGCTGTTTTAGAAAAACAAGACAAGAGCACACACTTGATATTTTGTTTTCTAGAACATGTTACTGTACACATGGAACAAAATAAAACATCGTATTAGAACATTATTAAGACCTGTACTTACAAATTAACACTGAATGACACGTTGACACCAAGTTCACACTGGCATTTTAATATAACTAATCAAATTCATTTAGTACTCATTTTTATTTTATATTATTTACATACATTATGTTTATCAGTTTAGTTGTTTATTTAACAGGTTTAACATCATAGTGCTGAGAGTGTATACAGTGCTATAGCCTGCTTATCTTTTTTTACATTATATTTTTATATTTTGGATTTTGGAGCTACAGCAACAGTCCCACAGAATCATTGATATTAATGTTATTTTTCCAGTGTTGAGCAAGGTGCTTCATTAACCTCAAATGGAGGTTTCTATCCATGTTCCATCTAACTGTGAAACAGAAAAATGTTAATTACAATTTGTGGAAAGTTTTTAACTGTTTCATGGCAATGCACGCTTGAGGCTGTTGGTCTTGTCTGGTAATTAATGCTTATTGCTACCACAAAGACACAATGTATACACATTTATATATACAGTACATTAAGAATGTGTTAGAAAAATGTATAACCTCCACAGTAAATAAGTAACTGTAGGAGGACAACAGGTTGATCTGTCGCATCTGCACAGTGGCTCATTGGTTAATACTGCCAGCTCACAGCCCAAAAAGTGGGTTAGGCTGTAGGTTGTACCATGAATGTGTTATATTGCCTGGCCTTTGCAGGCCACACCCAGCGCGAGAAACTGTAACAATTTGTAATAAGGAAGACTACACAAGAATGTAGGTCCTGAATGACTTGGACTCAAGCTCCAGTGAAGAATTGTGCGTACCTGCAAATACAGTAGTGCATCATACAAAGTAGTTAATATTAACAAAAAATTACATAACCATTAATTACCTTAAGTGAAGCATTGTGCTTACCTGCAAATTAAGTAATGCATCACACTGAGTGGTTAATCATTAACGACTGATTACTTAACCATTAAGTAGCCTACTAATAGCCTACTGAAAGTGAAGTGTGATATGATATTGAAGGAGATAGAGCTCAGCTCTAGCTTGCTCCAATTTAAACCTGGCAAAGAAAAGAAAAGAAAAGAAAAGAAAACCTCAGCACATGTATTCTATTGCAAACATCCAGTGTCCATTGTGTTGACTTTTTCCTATTCATTTTATTTTTTCCATCTAGCACATTCCCGATATGGGGTAATATGTGGTTGCTGTCTACAAAAATTACGGCATAGTTCTAATAGTAAACTGGTTTCAAAATGACACATGACATACTGTCATCTCAATTCAAGAAATAAAAATAAGCATTTGAAGGAACAGCATTTACGTTAGACGAATGGAGAGGGAGAGAGAGAGATGCAGAATGTGGGGGTAGAGATGTATTTCCAGACAGGTTGGGATTAGATGTGGTTCCATAAATATGTTGGGCAGCTTGGTATACTTTGTGCCCAGTGGTAAAAATAGGCCTTCTTCCTAAGGGAAGTGATGATGTGTGCAGCCTGCTTGCATCATCAGCCACAAGGCAGCTTCAAAGAGTCAGAGAAACAAAATGTGGGGGGAGCATCGGTGATCACCATGGCAACACATGCAGAGTGACGCAGGTTAAAGGAATAGAAAGAGAAGGAGGTAGTGATTGGCTGGCGCCTGCAATAGAGTGTCTGTGGAAGAGATGTGTGGGTGGTAAAAAAAGAGGACTAAATAGCTTATCACTGTGGTTAGCCCCCACACCCCAACACACGCACACACACACAAACACACACACTCACAAAAACACACACACACAAACACACATACACACACACACACACACAAAGTCCAATCCTGTTAGCACGGCCAACAATTCAACCCAGCAATGGCAATTCAGTGGCAGTGGAAAATTGTATTTTCCTCTCTCCCAAATGCCATCTTAGATATTGTGCTTGCCTGAATTTTGGGAGGAAGTATTCCTCTCATTCCCCCCACATAAACTCAAAGCATCCCACCAACCCTAACCCATCCCACTCATTTCAGTGCCATGAACGTAAAATAGACCTTTTGGCAATTCACCTGCTTTTGCAAAGCCTTAGTTTTTAATTAAACTTCAAATGTTGTTCTGCTCCTCAGTCTTCTCCTTTACTGCTATTTTTCTTCCAGTGGTCCTGTTCTATCTAATTTAAAAATCCAGTATTTACAGGATCTGATAAGTCAGATGGCATGTTTATCTTGGACTGATAAAGCTTCTGGTTAACATTTACTCCTTGCCTACAGTGCATTTTTTAGCAAAAGCTGGTAGTAGAGCATGATATGCACTAAGTACAGAGACCAGCTCATCCAAATAATGTGCTGTAGAGCTACTCGTTGAAATTGCCACAGCGCATCTTTAAGTACAAAGGCAAATTGTCTTGGGAAGAGCTTTGTCAGACAGATAACTGTAAAAGATGGCTGAAATTGGCTCCATCCATTATAAAGTTGTTGCTTAATTGCACTGTGTTCACAACATTCCAATGCACAGACGGATGTGATAACAATAAGGATTTCAGAGTTTAAAGGTATAATTGGACAACTACATCCCAATCTGTACACATGTTAGAATAACATAAATGATAAATATAGACAACGGAGGCAGAATTGGATTCAAAAAAACATTTTTTACTCCTACAAGTGTCCAGCAAAAGGTCGGCAACGGATCAGTCTGAACAAGCCACAGTACCAAGAAGACTAATGACCGGCAATTGGTCATTGGTGCTGAGACGGGCAGACCAGGCGGAGTAATAGTTGGAACACTATGCTGATAAGTGACTGGGGCTTCACTATAAATCACTTTTTTTATTGTCATTGCGACATCAACTTGTGCAATTACCCCACATCATAAACGACTGTGTCACATCACAAAAGACACTAAGGGATTTTTTTGAGTATCAGTAGAAAACAATGGAATTCCAATTTATTCAATACTAAATAAATGAATAATAAGTCTACACAAATAAATAAATATGCCTATAAAATACATTCTGAAATAAATTAAGGCATATAATATATACAGCATAGTAATACAAATTAATGTAAATATAAAAATATAAATGAGTCAATGTAGTTCAACAAATAAACAAATAGGGTTTACATTTATATATTTTAGGGGACTTAATAAAAGGTAAATTTCACAATTTCAAATTTCAATTTATTCATTTGTTTATTTTAGGATGTATTCCATAGGCATGTGTATTTATTTATGTAATATTAAATCGTTTACTATTTAATAAAATAGCATTCCATGGTAACTGCACTTTAAATGTAAGCAAACATTAAAATGTCTCTGTTTATTGCAAGTAGTATTATCGCAATATTCAACAATGTTGTTGCATATAACATATCTTCCTCATATCGTGCTGCAACAAAGACAAACTGTCAAGGTACTGACTGAGGACTGATACTGGGCTGCATCAGGGGGAATAGGGAATGGTGAATGGCTTTTGTGGCTGAGACAGTAAAGTTCTAGGGACAGCTGCTGGACAGTAAGGAAATGGCAGGGTCTAAAAAAATGAAAATATTCAATGCATGGAGATGGCATTTCCGTAACTTCAGGAGCTGGAGGCAAAGAATTAAGGAGTATGGCAGACTGCATATAGATCAGCAGCACCCATGACAAAATCATACGTGTGTCCCAAAAGGACCTCTGATTCAATTGTTTGGTCACACATTAGTGGGCCACCAGCCTTGTGTCATAAGTTATAAACAGCTTAAGGATGAAGGCGTACCTTGGCTTTAGCTATGGAAAGGAATCATTCCTGTTTCATCAGCAGGCCTGGCAGCTTTAGGGCACACATAAATGTACATATATCTCCCTCCCCTGTGTGTGTTGTATTTTTCTCATGTTTTACTCCGTTATTGTTAGAATTCAATGTTTTTGCAGTAATATAAATTTACTCAGAAGTTACAAGTATGCATAGTTAATTGTAAATACCAACTGCCTAAAACCTTGCCTTTTTAATCTGTGATTAAAGTGACAAATCAATCAGATTGCAATTTGGTAATATAGTTCCACATTCCATCAAGTTTACATGTTAGAGACAATTTGTAAGATTATGCTTCCAAAAAAATTGCTCTGTCCCATTAAAGATATAAATTTGTTTATGTGAACAAACAACTGCCGTGACTGCAAATTCCCAGGGGGTTTTAACTTGTTTTGATTGTACAGTACATCATCCACCTATGAAGCCTTTTTATTCATTACAGATCTGCTTTTTTGTTATGGACTTTAAACCCCATCATTAGTTAAAACCTAAATCAAAATTGTAATCTCAATATAGTTTAAATAACACTTATCCAAGGGAAGTGAAAAAGTGTAGTCAACACTGTTGTAAATAAGTACGACCGCTTTCACAAAAGTTGTTTTATTCTCATGTAAATAAATTACAACATCGTCTTTTGTTACAAAAATAAAATGAAACCCAACCAACACGACAGACATTTGACTTATCCATTTCAGACTTAAGAATATGAGAATGTTTTTTTTCCTTTCTAGAAATCCTAATAATCATAATGTGTCATCTCACAAACGCTTCAACAAAAGTGTACATTTTCAGGCACTGAATTCTTGTCCCAACTGCCAGTCAACTGGTCCACCTGCCATGATCGGACCGTACGGTGCAGCAGACACACCACAGAACGTCACAAACAACACAAAAATAAGGAGCAAGTTAAAAAAATATTCATGCAACAGAAGTTGGGGCTAGGCAGTTTCTTAACCATGAAAACTACACCTGAAGAGACCAGCTGACAAAAATAACTACAACTAAAAACCTCATTCCAGTGTACCAACTGATAGGAAACGTTTTTCAGACAATACAATGTTATTTATGATACAAAACGTTCTTGCAAAGTTGTGATGACATATTATGATGAGTGATTCTAAAGAAGGAGTCTGTCAGCCCTGACTGATACACTGGAAAATGGTCATACTAAAAAAAACTGTTAATACCAACTTACAGATGCTAAAAAAACAAAATTCAGTGCAAAAGCACATCTTCTCTTAACATCTCCCGGTGTGATTTTTGCAATGTTCTGTTGTGACAAACATCACAGCAGAAGAAAACACAAGAGAGTCAATTTAATCTTCATGTACTGAGGGAGAAATTACTCTGATGAACGGGGTGTGTTGTTAGGTGTTATGTTAGTGCTGGTTCTTCATTCCCTGTGGTTTGCCTGGTTTCTTATCCTGCTGCTGCAGCTGCTGCTGCTGCTGCTGGCCCCGACCAGGACCAGTCATTCCTCTGCCCCGACCGCCAAACAGACCTACACAGAGAAATACGAAAGCAAGATAAATATAAAAAGGAGGGTCTGGTAATTTTTATATTATTGTTATCACTTGCCAGAATTCTTTTACAAGAGACCTCCTACATGTGTTTTAGGCAAAACCTTTGATGCTCCTGAGAGTGTGTGGACTAGCAGAGAAACAACCAACAACTGTCTGACCATCAGAAGTGGTTCCACTCACCACGGCCGGCTCCTCCTCTGCCTTTGCCCTGCTGTTTGTTCTGCTGGGTGCCTCCACGTCCACGCCCCTTCGACACCACCTCCTCCTTCACCATGTCAATGATCTCGTCTGGGATTCGCAGGTATTTGATGGTGCTTCCTCTGATGTAGCACTCGGGCATCCTCCAGAACTTGTCTCCATCCTGTTAAGAGTAGAGTGAGGGTGTCACTACCCGATGTGAGTTGAGTGCAGATGTGATTTGTGATCATGCTCAGATTTAAACGGTTTACGCCATAACATGTCATACTGAAATTTGTGAAATCATGAAATAATTAGTATTCAGTTCTAATTACAAACAATAACAGAAGATGGAATCATTTCAAAAAACGTTTTAGCCATCTATGATTGTCTGATTGCTAACGTTAGCTCAGAATGCTAGTCAAGTGACAGTCTTAGTTGTGTTTGATTGTTAGCTTGAAGCCAGCAGTGAATGAACTATGTAGGTCCATTTTTATTGTATTGTTGTTATAGAAGTCTCTCGTTAGCATCTTGTAGGCTACTTGTCGCAAAGTGATGCATGCGCAACCTACATCGGCACTCGACTGACATCAAGTGTCAGTGCATCCCAAACATAATGTCACCTTGTCAACAAAGTAAAAAAGTAAAACTACAACAACAAAATAGGTGGGCTTAACAAGCTTCAGTTCGTAGAGGACCTTTAGACTAGGTTGCATGGTATTCTGTTGTACTGTTTAGATGGGAGTGATTGTCATTTGTTGCTGTCGGTTTTTCTTTCTTATATCCCAAATTGTTTGTGAAAAAAAGTTCTAGTATGTGTATATGAGAGTGTTTGGTTAAGTATCTGTAGGTATTGGTCTGTAACATTTTCAGAGCAGAGTATGCAGACAACACTGACACCTACAGCCTAATCTACTGAACATGTAAACACTGGACCACAGAGATGACTACTTTTACCTACTTCATAGTAAGAAGCCTATATCTACAGTTTTAGTAACAGCAGAGATGTGAGACCAGAGCTCAGCTTTACCCTCGAGGTACAGATGACTTCTCTCAGGTTGATGTTCATCCAGTTGTCACAGCTGACCAGGTGACCATTGTATGTCTCTCCGTTCTTCAGCTCCACCAGCTGAGGAGAGAAAGGACACAAAAAAAACAGCGTGCTGCTTTAGAACCTTGACGAGACAACGCAAGAGTGGATGACATGACAGAGGCTACAGCAGAAAACAACACACAGCTATTCTTATAGGCTACAGAGATATCAAGTTACAATAAATAATAACAGAAAAAAAACAAACAAACTGAACTTCATCCAATTCAATTAGGAAGTTGAGAAGGTAGTTAAGATTGGAGGTAGTTTTTAAAGCATTCTTAACTAATTTCACCTGGAAATGAAAGAGCCAGCAACAGCAGCCCATAGAACAGGGTCCAATATGTAGTATGATGATAATAGATTGGAAAACTGTTTCACATCAAATCTGAAACTTTAGATTATTTTTCTTTCAGTCTGTAAGCATTTTTCACTGATCACTTCTGATCTGATACCATCAAATTACTTTACTTATAATGATAAACAGTTTATAGGCTAAATATTAATCAATTAATGTAATTATCTTCGATGGTAAACTATGTCAAGTTGTAGCCCATCAAGTGCTAACTGCTTCAGTGTCTCCTCACCATAGGATGGTTCTGGGCAGTCTTCAGCAGAGACAGTGGAAGCTGCAAAATGACAGAAAAACAGCTCACATGTAGGAATTCCCCTTTCATCAACATTATTAAGTTAAACAATAGAGCAATGTACTGTAATAGTCAAGAACGTAGATATAGAATAGAAATATTACAATACACAATACCAAATATGTACAATACAACTGTTTTAAGGGTGTATGGTTTTGTGCAGGGTGTGCAAAATATTAATATAGATTTGTAAAAATCCAAAGTAAAAGTGAACGTTACATTGGATAACCAAAATGCGTCCTGAAGTGTGCGGAAAAAGCTGTTATTTGCGGTTTAACTTACTTTTCGGTTAACTTCGGTTATGTATTTTCCAAAAGGTCAGAAAAGGTTTCTGTTTATCCTCCACTTTGGACCTATAGCTTCGCGCTACTTCATAATCCTCGCAACACCGAACTTTCCACTTTGCAATGCAACACACTAGCTAGACTGTAAAGTTAAATAAGCGTAAATCACCAGCACGATATTAAGGTCTTCTGTGGCTACATATAAAGTCTGTACGCATTTGAAAATAACCACTTTGGGTCAATTATGTTTAATTTAGCTAACGTTACGGTAACGTTAGCTAGCTACTTTTATTTAGCATTATGTCACCCTGCGCTACAGTTAGCGTTAGATAAGTAACCGTTAGCAGGCGTGCTACAGAAAATCTAAAAGACAACTCTTAACGTTTTATCTGAACACCACAGTTAGATACTTACCATTGTGATAGAATAGCTTTATGATTTTATGTCTCACTGGATGCCTTGGCCGTTCACTGACACGATTTTGCCACCTAGCTTTTGTTCTTCTTCGTCTTTTTCTAATGAGTTTCCGGCGTTGAGGTGTGCACTCACGGCTGTGTTATAAGATGCTGCCATCTACAGTCCAGAACAGTCACAGTGGAGCGGTAATAAGTGTTATTGTGATCTATTTTTACAGTCTATGTATTTCACAAAATAAAAAAACTTTTATAGTCATTGTTATCATGATTATAATATTATCATAGTTATTAACTGGCATTTTAGTTAATAGTGTTCCAAACAACAATAAACCATTAATGAGGGATTTTACCATTCATATTTTGTATTTTGAAAGATTTGTGTAGAGTGATTGTAAATTAAAAAAAAAAAAATTGTGTACATATATCATTTAGTGTGTAGTGTACTTTGTTAGATTTGTTCATTTGCCTACTTTCAGTTTTTTTGCACACTATTTTATATATGTGTTGACACCCCAGAATTTTCTTTTTTTTCCAAGTTATTATTTGAGGAAAGGATCATACACAAAAATTCAGCACATAGGCCTATAGATGAAAATACAAGTGAAACAAAAACATATAAAGAACGCCTCCATTGAATAAACAGCGTCTCATTTCTGACGCATCACGTCACGTCTCACGCAGCCTGCAGTGAAGAGGACTGTTGTATGTGTCTGTCTAGCAGACGGAGCCGACAGCTCTGCGGGCAATTGACTCATTCCACGGTCCTGCTACTGGTCCATAAAAAGAACAAAAAAAGGCAGCGGATCCTCTGCAACAATACAGGAGATGGATAACAGTAAACGGACGGTGGTCGTTACAGGTCTGTCTTCTTTTTCCATCCATTGTTGATTGTGGTCGTCTTTGTCGGAAGACTGAACATCAGGGGTGAAGTGGAGGAAAAGTTGTGGAGATGACAGCTGCTAACGTTAATGGCGTCAGGCTGTTACTGCTTCAATCCGCTGCATTTGTAGACAGTTTAAAGACTCGGTCTGCTTATAGTTGTAATACAAACAATGTGACAGTGGTATTAAGTTATGTACTCTGTTTTTTTAGCGCTAGGCTACTGACAAGCTAGGTGAAATATTTTGTTGATGTTGTTTCCTGTCTTTCGCCAAAGGCCACATCAGACAAAACAGGGGTAAACATGTTACGCTGAGTACAAAGAAATAGCCAATATAACGTAATTTAGTAGAAATGCATTGCTTGTAGAATCTCTACAAATCCTCCAAATGTGTAATTCTTTGCGAAACCGAAACACGTAAATAAAATAGAGATGTGGCCGTCATTCATATATATATGAATAATACAGTCTAAGTTAACTCAAACATTAGTTTATGGTTATTATTATTAATATCATGACATCAAAGCTGTAGATTGAATATCTTAAGAAGGTATTTTGTAGTGATAGCAAACCGATAGTGAAAACATGTTCAGCGTTTTTGACAAAGAACGAGTGCCTGAGTGTTTCTTCTTCATGGCTTTGCTTTGTGAGTTTCTCAACAGTTGGACTTGTTCTCAAGATCAGGCCTCTGCCCAGACATGGTCTCATTGCAGAGCTATTACAAAGTGGTTAAAAGTAAATAACATTATTACAAATACAGTAACTAATGATTGTGTTACAGTATGTATGGAAGCTCATGCATTTTATTTGGGTTACAATAACATTGCTTTCTTACAATAAAAAGGGTCTGGGCCTAGAAGTTCTATTTTGACAGCTGCATCCTACCAATCTGTCATAGAGGCCTCTTTGCATGTTTAATTATAGGAAACACATTTTGCATCACTGTTAACTAAATAAGAAAAATTCCAAGTACTGATTACAGTGATATGAATATATCCTTAAATATTGATATATTACTCAGGGTTGTTCTCCTCAAAACTAGACTTAAATGCAACTTCACTTCCAGAAACGTAGATACATTTTCCAAATGCACAAACTACAGTCTGGAACATTGAATCAGTGGAGGATAAAAGAAGCAGCGACTTTTCAGACACAAAGGAGCGCAGAGGCTCGCAGGCCCAGCTGATGTGTCTTTGCCTGGGAACATCACCCTCACAATAGCGGGCCGGCTGGCAGCTGCCGGCCCCTCACTCTGCTCCTTTTCAGCAGCCTTTCAGACAGACTGATCCACCCAACCCCCAGGGACCCACTGACCCTTTGTAGGGTGGTGGAACAGGATCAGTTATAGATCCCCACATAAACAAGCCTGAGTGAATATCCATAGTCTGCTGCTGCAATTTTATAGGTCATATGGAGTGATGCATGGAAGGACCTTTAGTGATAGGGATTGATTTTAATTTAAAAAATTTAAGAAAAGGAGCATGCTGCAGCACTGTACACTTTTTATTTTATTCAAAGTGTTTTCTGAAAATGTAGTATTTTGGAAGTTTTATGTCTGTATACTGTTGACAGTTTATGTAATCCCATTACATTTTGTTGACAGTAGCTAGCAGTCATTCCATAAAACATTTAAAATGATCTTTATTCAAGTCTTACACTACATGCAATATCTACATAATAATTAATCCACAACGCTGTGGATGTACACTATCTGCTTCTCCTGAATTAAATCTATTTCCTCAGTTTTTTGTTATTTTTAAATTTTTTAGTTTAAACTGAATCCAGAACCGTTTACATATTGTAAATGCAGTCCAGCAACCAAAATAACTTGTTTTGCAGGTTTTGGGCCATTTGGAGAGCATGCGGTCAACGCCAGCTGGGTAGCAGTACAGGTGTGTTTTACGTGTCTTTTGCGGTTATAATGATTTATGTATCCTTTCTTTAAATATAGTAAAACTCGACTAAACAAGTCCTTAAGCTTTTCCAAAAAGCTTTATATTCATTTGGGACAGAAACATTGCTATTGATCACCTCTTAAAAATGGCACACCAACTTAATAAAGCTCATCATGTTTTTTAGCCCAAACTTGACAGTCTGCATAAATATTCTTCATGTTGAGTTGTTAGTAAATGTGATAAAATAAGAGCCGGTTACATGAGGCTTTGATAGTTACCGGCCAGTTTCTCACCGTGCAGCAGCCGCGTGTCCTGCTGGGGAAACTGCATGTGGGGGATGACGGTGGTTGTCAGGGTGTCTAGACGAACTTGATAAGGATATTAAAGGCAAACAAAAGGCCGCTTTGTGGCAGGTTCACTGACGTGGTCAAACAAGCCCCTTTTTAATACAAGTGGGGGTCAGTGTCCAGGGCTACTTGTCCTGAGGTTGGGGGAGGTGTTGGTCCACAGGCCGTGAATTTGACACAGATTTATCATACTTATAATATGTATGATTGTTTTTTTTTTTTCTTGCTTTTATAATTTTATGTAGGAAGACTGTTGAGTACTGCAGTTTTTTTTTTCTTAATACACCTTTTTTAAGTTAAGTGCAAAATAATGTTATTTGAATAGGACAAGGCAAGTGAGAGACATCTGTTCCCCAAGAAAACACAAAAAGGACTGACATGTACCTGTTTACTAAAAGTTAAATAACTGTTTACAGAAACATTTGGCCATATCATTGATTCTGAATAGTTCCTTTTAATTTATTCATTATTATTTTCATTATTATTATTATTATTATTATTATTATTATTATTATTATTATTATTAATCAGAAACAGAATAGGAAATAGAATTTGTCTTGGTAATTTTGTGCGTAACAGAAAACATCAGTACCATCAAGCATCATACATCTAAAACAGAAATTAACTATAAAAAATATAAGCATTTTAACTTTTTGTTTGTCAAGGTTATCTTCTACAGTTTCATAACTTGCATTATCTAAACTCAAAGGTCCACCTTCTAGCTTTAGCTATTGTCACCTTCATCACTGTAGGAAGCTTTAGATAAAAATATCTATATTAAAATGCAAAAAAGTATTTGAACTTTTATTTTTGTTTGTCCTGAAAGGAACTGAAGAAGCTCGGGCTGGGAGGTGAAGTGGACTTGCATGTTTCTGAGGTTCCGGTAGAGTACCAGACAGTCCAGAGTTTGGTTCCTTCGTTATGGAAGAAGTATCATCCACTGGTAAGAGGAGAACTTGGTGCGACCTCTCCACTTTATTCAGTGGTTTCCAATTCCAATTCTGACTGAACACCCAAATCCACCCCACTGAGGTCTTGACGTCAGGTTGTGTAATGTTATTTTACAGATCTCAAGTTCTGTGGTTTATTCATAGGTTTATCGTATATTATGGTTGCACAATTATTTGAGATAATATTAAGCATTGCAATTATTACCACAGACATTTTCAGGTTGAATTTAACAGTTTCCCCTAATGGAGTTGTGTTTTGAAGTAGTGTACTACACAAATATGGTATTCAATCTAATTTCTATATCCATTAATATTCTCTAGAGATAACCGAACAAACAGTAGATATTGTTGCTCTTCTTCATTTAAACTGTTTATAATACCTGCCATTTAAACTAATTTCTTTTAAAGTTTGCAACATTTCAAGACCAAACTTCTTTTTTGTGCAGCCTAATGTGTATTCCTTAACAAACGCTTTCTGTTGTCTTCATTAAATTGGATTTTATATAGAACTTTTTTTTAGAGCAATACAACAACTTGTGTCTGCCTTAGTTCCAGGTTAGGTCTGATTTTATTGCCACAGGTTTCAGGTGTTGTGTAAAGGCAAAAGAAAGTTATAATTGGATCTGCTTGGCCCTGAGAACAATTAGATAATAATAAATATGTGCAACAAATTACGGTCTTGAGTGTGGCTTTGACCCAAGTTCTATAAGGAATTGAGGTTTTATAGGGGTCCATGTTGGCTCTGGTTCTTTGGGTTCAGAATCTGTGTGTTGTGTTAAATATAAGTTAATTTCTGCTACTTTTTTGACACCTTGGGTCCAAACAAGTAGGGAAGTCAAAGAGAGCTGCCACTGATATCATTTTTTACTTTGGAGCAGTAATATTTCATGTATTCTGACTTGTGTTTTTTTTGTTTTCTTTGTTTTCTTTGTTTTACAGTTGGTAGTTCATGTTGGAGTCTCAGGTATGGCCACCACTGTCACGTTGGAGAAGTGTGGCAGAAATCACGGCTACAAGGGCCTGGACAACAGCAGCTTCTGTCCTGATTCGCAGTGTTGCATTGTGGGAGGACCGGACTGTATCAACTCAGTTATTGACATGGAATCAGTCTGTAAGAGAGTGACGGCCTCGGGTCTGGGAGTAGCTGTGTCTGTCTCCAAAGATGCTGGAAGGTAATGGATTTTCTATATATTTTACATTTTGAATCATTTTTTTCTTTTTCCTCTCACTATTAGATCACATGCTACATGTCCTGAAGGATAGGGCATTTATATCACTTTGTCAAACACACAAGTCAGCTGTACATAATATGTACTATCTGCATTATGAGGTGTATTTACTTTGACAATTTGCACTCAGTTTGACGGACAGCAGAAGTTAAACGGTGTGCAACAAAGTGTACAAAGTGTAGAGTAACGGCAGGATGTACCATTGCTTAAAGGAAAAGTTAGTTTTTTCTGAAGTGGGGTTGTATGAAGTACTTATCCATAGTCAGAGTATTACCTACAGTAGATGGCGGTCGGCATTGGAGAAGCAGGCAGGAGGACAGGCATGGAAGCTAAGCATTGTACTGCTGTGGACGGGGGCAGCATTTGCTGCTGCCAGGGCAACATGGAGCCCCAATAGTTGTCACTATGGCCTCACAGCAAGAAGGTTCTGGGCTCAAATCCAGGTCGTTCCAGGCCTTTCCGTGTGGAGTTTGTATGTTTGCTTGGGTTTCAGCCGGTTTCCCCCATCATCAAAAATCATGTACTAGGTTATACAGTCGGTACCCTTGATCAAGGCACTGGCTCAGATCTGGATCTGGAGTTGGTCTTAAATGGCTGCCCACTGATCCCTTGAGGGCTGGGTCAAATCTTTACCTTTTATATTTTAGCCACGTGAAAAAATCACACCTAAGAAAATCTATGTTGTAGGTATATAGAGACTTACTGTCTTTGATGCTCTGCTGTCTTCCCTAACAGGTATCTATGTGACTTCACGTATTACACGTCTCTGTACCTGAGCCATGGTCGCTCTGCCTTCGTACATGTGCCTCCTCTTGGAAAGCCTTACAGCGGGGAAGACCTGGGCCGTGCACTGCAGGCCATCATCCAGGAGATGCTGGAGCTTCTAGACCAGGCTGAAGAGAAAATCCACTGCCAGCAGCACTTCCACTAAGTGACCTCCAGATGCCAACCAGCCTCTCCGGCCCTCTCACCACAAGAGGAATTGCACTTAACCACAAGTAGCCAAACTTCCACAAAATGTAAACTTCAGCGTATCCCATGTTTCCAGCATTTGTTTCTTAAGTTTTTGCTTCATGTTTTTCTAGCCCTGACTCAGTTATGTTTTAATGTCTCCCGATGGTGAGAAGATAAAATCGGAGTCTCAAGCCAAACTGTGCTGTTTCACACTTGATGTTGAATTGTTTCTTAAGTTCTTTTTCTTTATAAGAAGTTGTAATTTTGCCTTCTTTTACAAAGGTTATTTAAATAAGGGAACAGGTTGGTTCCAGCTCATATTCCTCCCCAGTTTTTTTGGCCCAATTCTGACTGAACACCCAAATCCACCCCACTGAGGTCTTGACGTCAGGTTGTGTAATGTTATTTTACAGATCTCAAGTTCTGTGGTTTATTCATAGGTTTATCGTATATTATGGTTGCACAATTATTTGAGATAATATTAAGCATTGCAATTATTACCACAGACATTTTCAGGTTGAATTTAACAGTTTCCCCTAATGGAGTTGTGTTTTGAAGTAGTGTACTACACAAATATGGTATTCAATCTAATTTCTATATCCGTTAATATTCTCTAGAGATAACTGAACAAACAGTAGATATTGTTGCTCTTCTTCATTTAAACTGTTTATAATACCTGCCATTTAAACTAAATCTTTTAAAGTTTGCAACATTTCAAGACCAAACTTCTTTTCTGTGCAGCCTAATGTGTATTCCTTGACAAACGCTTTCTGTTGTCTTCATTAAATTGGATATAGCTTCTTATCTTACCTGAGGATTTGATTTGATAAAGTTGGTCTCTCAGATTAGTCAGAGTTGGGCCTGAAATTTTATTTCTGTAGCATTTTCTTTATTTTGTTATTACCTCTTTTACTTAATCTGGAATTTAGGCAGCAATTTAATACATGTGAATGCTTGCATTTTTATTTTCAGTCACTTTAACTTAAAATATGTAGCTTTCCAGGCATCCATTTTAATCTTTTTTTTGCCTCCCAATACTTTATGCGTGTGAGGTATGCTTTATAGGGGAGTTTTCCCTCATTCTCCTGAGCTTTGGTTTGGTTTGAACTGTTAAATGAGCTGCAGCAGATTTCATCACTGCGTTTGTGATAGCACCTCTTCCAGCCTTTTTTTATTTGATTGTCTTGTGTTTCTCTGTGTAGACCTGCATTTCCCTGGGGCTGCTGAGACACCAGAACAGCCCATGACATCCAACACAGCTTCAGTTGGATCAGTTTTAGTAGAATTCTGTTTATCCCCAGATAAAAAAAAAACTATGTCTGTTTTAAACTGTCCCAGTTAGCCTTAGCAAACTAACACTGTGCTTAGGTTTGAAGCAGTAGTGGTGCCATGGCCTTTCATTTAGTTTTTAATTAAACATATTTTCCTCAATTAAGCAAGTTGTTGCAAGTGAGTTTGAGCAGATTGGCATTCATTTTAGCAGTGTATCATTTTTATTGCTATTTGGAAAAAATGGTTTGCACCACAAAGTCGCATCCTGGGGCCCAGAACGGAACTTCATCTCACACCTACATTTTTTAAACTTAATTCTTAATTGTGTGTGGTTTAAAAATCTCTTGTGAACTTGTCGAAATGTAGGGCAGGTTTTGGTTCTAAGTTTCCAGGTGTGTGGCTTTGTGAGTGCTGAGAAGTAAAAGGGGTGTGTAGGAGCTGCCCAGAAAATGTCTGCTTACAAAAGTGAAATCCTCAAGTTTACATGTGAGGTGACTTCTGACTCGTGCCTTGCTGTAGTTTATGTGTGTTATGAAAAGGCCTTAAAAATACTCAGTGGGTCAGTTCAAATATATGTATTACTGATGCTGTCCTGTCAGATGTGTGGCTACCTCAACATTTTTATCTTGGTGTGCTCTATTGTACAATAACATTATGGCTTTATTGGGATTTTCTCTGTTTAGGGAGAATCCACTGAAAGGTGTCTGCTTCTGACATTAACAAAGCACTTGTTACAATAAATAATATTGACTTTTAAAATGAAAGGCTTTGAAAAACGAGAATTAAATGATTATAAGTAACATCTTTGTGTCTTTTATTACATCTCTGTTTTTCCACAGTGTAGTAGTTGTACCTTGATTAATAATAATATAATATAATTGCCAACTGTGCTAATATAAGGCTGGTAGAATTGGCCTAAAAGGCCTATCAAAGATCACAGATGTTACCAAGAAGCACCACTGTGTCGCAATTTATTTGCCTGTCGTCTCCTGGTTTAGCTCATGCAAAACAAATTTAAAAATTGTCTTAGCAAAACCAATATTGTATTTCACAGTGAATGTTGTATAATACCAACAAAAATGCCTAATAAAGGTGCTCTAGCTGATGGATGCAGCAGTGCAACTTTGAGGATGCCAACTGCCTTAACACTTAAATGAGAAGATCAATTATACCTCAAACTGCTAATGCAGTACAGTACTTAAGTGAATGCACCTAGGAAATTTCCAACATCGTATTTCCCATTTGCCCTTCAGAGGTTTTAATACCCGGAAATAAGATCTGAGTGAGAGCTCACTCCCTATTGATGATCGGGCTCCACAGCCTACAGTGTGAACGTCACACGTTGAACGGCGCAGGGAAGTTCGTCACCGTCGTTGTTGGACCTGCTGGAGCTTTCGAGGTTCTGCTCGGTTACATTTTTGTTTTGGTTCAAATGCCGACTTTGAGCGTCAGCCTCTAAAGCAGTTTTCAATAAACAAATACCGTGAGGATTTTCATCTTTAGACAAAGACTGGAAACCGCTCAGTAAAGCGAAAGTTGAGAGTCGAGATGAGTGTGGAGGCGTACGGGCCGAGCTCCCAGACCCTCACCTTCCTGGACACCGAGGAAGCGGAGTTACTCGGAGCGGACACCCAGGGCTCTGAGTACGACTTCACCGACTTCACTCTTCCCAGCCAGACGCAAACTCAAGGCCAGACGCAGAGCCAGCTGGACAGCCAGGTCGGTGGCTTTCAGTTTTCTAGGAAGGCACAATAAAGCGCGGTTTACTAACGTTAGCTTGGTTAGCTCACCCAGAGATGCATGCTAGCCCGCTATTATTGGATCTAGCGTTACCTAGCTTCGTGTTAGCTCGCTGCTAGCTAGCAAGCACGTTAGCTCAACTTCTGAAGGAAAGTTGGGTATTTTAGCACGTTTGTTTGGAACAGTTCGAAGCAAACCAGACACACATGTGTAACTTCAAATACTGAAAATAAGAGCACTGACAATCTTATGATTAACTACATTTTCCGCGCTGTGTATTCTAGCCACTATCAGCTAGCGGCTAATCTTTAGCATTTGGTTTATTTGTGAAGAAAGCTTGTGTTGTGCTACAGGTAAATGGTCCTGATGAGGGTCTTCACAACGGTGGAGTGGATGACTCCGTGGCCAAAACGAGCCAGCTGTTGGCCGAGCTCAACTTTGAGGAGGATGAAGAAGACACGTACTACACCAAAGACCTTCCTGTGCACGCATGCAGGTAACGTTACACTGACAGGAGTCACACCATGCAGGATGTCGGTAGATCACTGAGGAAGTCATTACCGTACATTAGTGGGGTTTTTCCTTGACGATAGCACAATTCTATATTTATAGTTCATATTGTATTTGCAGTCCCTGATTTTCCCACCACAAACAGGGCATACAGAATCGAAAGTTAATCAATGTTCATTATCCTCACTAACAGTTAGCCATTTTGTAAAAAGCACAGCATATTGTCAAAGTTTACAAATGGTACTCAAGACTTGCACATATCACTAATGATGCAATAACACACCCAGCTAGCTGCATTGAAAGTTTTCAGATAATTATTTGAAATAAATTCTGGTGCCCATTTTATTGAATCTATTAGAAAATTATCTACAACTTTCATAATTTGCATTCCTGTAAGCATGCAAAAACATGATACTAAATATTCAATAATACAATGTGGGAAATGGATTTGAGCTTTACAAGTTTTTGAAAATGATGTAAAATGTTAGTACTGTATTTATGTTATTACTGTATTTACAAAAATATTTGTTTTTCAGCCTTGGGATACTCAGTTTTGATGAAAATCCAGAATTTCCAGGCACTTATTATTTTTGAAGATAACACTCAAGTTTAGGTTTTCGACAAACAATTGACTTATTGAAAATTAATTGGGAGTGTGTAAGAGTCCTGCACGGTTGAAGATAGCCCTGAGAATTTTTTATGTGTCTTTTTGACTAAATACTGCAGTAATTCTGATGCTGTTTTGATACATTGTTGTTTTTTAGCTACTGTGGAATCCATGACCCAGCGTGTGTGGTGTACTGCAATACCAGCAAGAAGTGGTTCTGTAATGGGCGTGGCAACACATCTGGCAGGTGTGTAGGCTTGTCCTCTTCACATGATTACTTTAAATATAAGTACCAGAACATGATGCTTCCCGGGTAGAAGTTAAAATGTAAACACCTCACTTAAACTTAATATAATAATAAAAAAAACATTGTTATTCTTATTTTCAACCACATCACAAGCAGCCAGACTTTTGCCTCACATGGTACATGAGAGATATCTGTACAATGTAGTGTCTACAGACCTTTTAATTGCAGTTGCATTAGTAGGACAAAGTGGAGGTCCAAGTTTGTCCTGTCAACTTTTGACATTTGCAAGCAATGCAATGCGAAATATACCATTATGTGTTTGGAACTGGGAAGTAGTCTATTTTGTCTGTCCTTTTTCTGTACTGTGGGTTAGTATTTGTTTTTATGCAAACTATCAATAGATTTCTGCAGCACTGGTAGCAAACAAATGTCACAGAGATCAAAGTGTTTGATTGTTTTCTTAACCATTTGACTCCTGCTCTTTTACTTCCAGTCACATTGTGAACCACTTGGTGAGAGCCAAATGCAAAGAGGTGACGCTGCATAAAGATGGTCCACTGGGCGAGACGGTGCTAGAATGTTACAACTGCGGCTGTCGCAACGTCTTCCTCCTGGGCTTCATCCCGGCCAAGGCCGATTCCGTGGTGGTACTGCTCTGCAGGTAAGGGTGGCCTTGTACATAGACCGACCGTCCTGTAACCAGTGCCCTCAAGGCAGAATATACTGCAGATGTTCTATCAAAAGTGTCCTAGAGGACAGCACTGAGAAAGATCGACAGTCATTATCAGCTACTCTGAAGCATGAACTTAAAGCTAAGTATACAAATTCCTGCTTTGAAACAGGACGTCTGTTATGAGATTTGTTCAAGTTTCAGACCTTACGTCCCTGATGCTTAGGAAACCGATGCAGAGTCCACAAAATGCCTAAATAATCAGCCAGATAGAAAAAATTACCAGTTGATGAAAGATTATGGCAACAACAAAAATTCGCTCATCAGTGATAGACAATCAAAATATAAAATGAATAAACATTTTTAAATCAGCTGTAGGGCAAGCCTTCTTAATTAAAATGAGCTGAAACATTACAAAATACCAAAATATATATTTTTTTATAGGACAGTGTGGTTATGATATGACTGGAACTCGACAGATTTGGATTTTCTGAAAATGATTAGTTTAAGTTTAGTTTTTATTAGTTTTAGTTTTTTTTTTGGTAATATGTGTAATTTGTCAGGGGCAAGATTCTAAAAAAGTCAGAAAAGTATTGTGTAATAACAACATCATACAATTTTAGAAATCTGTATTCAACAGAAACAACAGTACATACATTGCACATATGATGAGCGCAAATATGTAAAAAGTCCACACAAGACGCAGCAGTAAGTGCAAAATGTGTAGGTGACGTGTTCCAGGAAAAAAACTAAAAAGCCAATAGACTAAAGAAGACATACATGACCAGGTGTTTTTAACTTTGGTTCGAGTAAAGTGGCAAACTTTTTAAAGTCCATCGACTCATACAGTTATGTAGACATCCCCGTATCAAAACACATGTTAACCCACGCGTCATGGTGTTCCTGCGTATTTACTAACCAGCAGCTACCAGGTCACCGTTGAAAGGCCACCTGAAGTGTTCTCTGTCCCGCGGTTTTCTCCGTCATGCTACCTGGCCCTGTTGTGTTATATTTTACAGGGAATGTTAGAATTTCTGGGTTTCATTTTGGGAACTATATAAGTCTACAACATAGACTTTATAAAACAGGTCAATGGTCAGAAATGTGAACTCTGAAAGATATATTTGCTATATGAGAGACATTGACAAAACCTAAACCATTTACTCGATCATTTTATTTTAGTTCGTTTTGAAAACAGACATTACAGTTTTAGTTATCTTTTTTTTTTATTCCTCATTTGTATTTTTATTTGAGTTTACGACGATGTTTATTCCCACCTAGTTTTTGTTATTTCGTCAACGAATATATCCTTGGGTTGCACTGATCAAAATTACATTTATTCAAAAACCTGTTTGATTCACCCAAAATGTAAGTGTGTGTGTTAGTCTGGAACTGTTGCACCAACATTTAATGCTTCCTGCTCTGTGTAAATAAATTTCACCCTTTCTGGGGTCACATGGACATGCAGCAACAAGCATTGTGAGAAATCAACTTCAGCCAGTAAGACAAATAGCATTTTTTTATATCCTCTGCAATAGTTTAATTATTCAAAAAACTATACATAAGCTAATTTTCTGTATGTACGAACCTTGTATCTCCATGCAGGCAGCCCTGCGCCAGCCAGAGTAGCCTGAAGGACATCAACTGGGACAGCTCGCAGTGGCAACCACTGATCCAGGATCGCTGCTTTCTGTCCTGGCTGGTGAAAATCCCATCGGAGCAGGAGCAGCTTCGGGCTCGTCAGATCACTGCCCAGCAGATCAACAAGTTGGAGGAGCTCTGGAAGGTATACAGAAGCCTTTTCTTCTGCGTTACATGCTCAAAACAGTGTTGTTACCAGAAGATTGTGAACTTTAAGTGATAAGTACAGGCTAAATGTTTGTAAGTGACAGCTGCTTACAGGGATTGGTATCCACCTGTGGCATACCAGTTTAAAAGGCATCTGCAACTGTACTGTGGAATTTTTGGGTGGAACATGAGTTTGTGATAGGATGTGTGATGTACATGGTTTGACGGTTGCCTGACTTTGTTTCCTCTCAGGACAATCCCACTGCCACCTTGGAAGACCTGGAGAAACCTGGAGTGGATGAGGAGCCCCAGCATGTTCTGCTACGCTACGAAGACGCCTACCAGTACCAAAACATCTTTGGCCCTTTGGTTAAACTGGAGGCTGACTACGACAAGAAGCTTAAGGAGTCCCAGGTACCTGAACTGCACTTCTAAGTAGGACACTTTGTAACTCAGAACCAGGTTTTCTTTTTTTTTTAAATGTCCACGGCTGTTTACATGCAAAGCATTTTTGGTGCCAGGCATGTTGCTTAAACTCTGTTTTTTAAATAGCGTCTTATTTAGGTTTACAGAAACAATGCCTGTTAGTGTGACGCGTCTTTGACCTCTTTAATGTGAGATGCTGTAATATTTCTTTGTTTTTAATTTTCCTTTTGCAGACCCAAGACAATATAACAGTCAGGTGGGACCTGGGGCTGAATAAAAAGCGGATTGCCTATTTCACTCTGCCCAAGACGGATTCAGGTGGTAATTCTCTGAGTTTGATTTCCTCCCAGTGGTTCTGTGGTACAGATAGAGCCCCTCCCCATCCCCCTTCAGTCCTGAGAATTGCACGCAACCTTCCCCAACCCTGCATCTTTTGGTAGCATGTGTGCTTGGTTTTGTCCTTGCCTCTGTTTTTGTAGTGTTTTTTGTGCGCACACGGTACAGTATCCTTTGATGTATGAAAATGGCCCATCCTCCTTAGTGTATTTTTGGGTCATTTTGAGCATAGAAGGGTGTCTAACTTGTGTCCTTGTATCAATCCCAGATATGCGGCTGATGCAAGGTGACGAGATCTGCTTGCGGTACAAGGGAGACCTGGCCCCACTGTGGAAAGGCATTGGTCATGTTATCAAAGTCCCTGACAGTATCCTTTACCCTGTTAGCAGTTGCATGTGTATCACCTATTGCTTTACAGTGTATTTAAGTTGGGCTCAGTACTGGGCAAGATAGCAGTGAATGTATAGTCTTATAAAACTTTTAAACTAGACTAGTATAGACAGCATAATGTTTTCTTCCTTAACAGCCTGTGTTTAAAGACTATGGAGATGAAATTGCTATTGAGTTGCGGAGCAGTGTTGGAGCACCTGTTGAAATCCCACATAACTTCCAGGTTGACTTTGTGTGGAAGTCCACCTCCTTTGACAGGTAGGCTGAAATTGCGTACCCCCAAATCCCAAATGTGATGGAAAGATTCAATTTTGCTGCCCTTAAATCAATGTAGTACTCCACATTACAGAATGTGCTTTTTTTCTCTTAAAGAAACAGTGCACAGAACTAAATTATTAAATTATTTGCATTGTTTACAGGAGGTACTTTTATGTAAATCTGGCATGTCTGTCACTTATGAAGTAAAGATGTCAACTTCACCCTCTTTGTAAGGACAGAGGTTCACTGATGAATAAGTGAAAATAATTCACATTTGTGTTGCTGCAGGATGCAGAGCGCCCTGAAGACGTTTGCAGTGGACGAGACCTCTGTGTCTGGTTACATTTACCACAAACTGCTGGGCCACGAAGTAGAAGATGTTACCATCAAGTGCCAGCTGCCAAAGCGCTTCACTGCCCAGGGCCTGCCCGACCTCAATCACTCACAGGTCTGACCTCACTAAACATTGAGCCCCTGTGGTTCCTCTTATTATTTAGTCATTTTCATTTATTTTTATGTCTTCAAGACACAACAGCAGGAAAAAGTATATGTTGAGTTGTTCCGTTTTCTGTGATTTTTCATGTACATCAGTGCATCAATATAGTTCAACTGTTTAAATGACTTTGAAAAACAAAGGAAGCGAGTGATTCGGTAGGTCAACCCTTAAATTGCATGAGGAAAGCATTTCTTTTGTTTTGGCTTAAATGTGGGATTTGGATCTCCTCTCACCTTATTATTGCAGTAGATTCAGTGGAGTCTGTTCTAAGAAATATTTGATGTCTGTATTTGCAACAGTCACCTAGGTAAAATCCTCTTTTTTTGTTACTTGTATGTTCAGGTGTATGCTGTGAAGACAGTGCTGCAGAGGCCTCTCAGTCTGATCCAGGGTCCTCCTGGCACTGGGAAGACTGTCACCTCTGCCACCATCGTCTACCACCTGTCACGACAAGGCAATGGGTAAAAAAATATCTTACATTACTTAAATACTTTAGAGGTGCCTTGCCACACAAAACTGTTTTTATTTGCATTGTTTGAAATATTTCATGTCCATATGTGTTTGTGCAATGTCATGAATGTAAAAATGAACTGCTAACTTGTCTGTCAGCTCTAGTCACTGAAAGGAAATAAGAGGAGAAATCAGGCCAATTACCTAAGCTGGTCAGTCTGATGTCATGTTGCCTAAGCTCATTACTATTCATGAGCTTGCCTAGTTGCGCTAGAGAAAGAATGATGATAGTAAGGCTCTCATTGGCTAGCCGTTAGCCAATCAGAGTCAAGCAGCTTAGCACGTTGAACATTAATGAGAACTGTCACAACTTGAGCTAAGTCTTCTTGCAGGCTTTCTATACCACTCTAGAACGGCTTCAAACAAGGTAACCAAGGCATTTTGTCCACAAAGAAATGTTAGAGGGTCCATGGTAGAACTTCAGACATTACCACAAAGTAATGAAATATGTGGCAGGGCATGTTTTAATTTCATGATTTTTTTACATTCCAGCAACTTTGTTTTACACTACTGTTCCTGTCCTAACGCTCTCTGCGGTGTGTATGTTTGCAGACCAGTTCTGGTGTGTGCTCCCAGTAACATTGCCGTGGATCAGTTGACTGAGAAAATTGACAAGACTGGATTGAAGGTCGTCAGGCTTTGTGCCAAAAGCCGGGAGGCCATTGAGTCACCAGTGTCCTTCTTGGCTTTGCACAACCAGATCAGCAACATGGACAGGTCAGTGGCATGTGTGGGAATTTACTCTGGACTCAAACGTTATTTATACTTGCTTGCTGCTTCGTACAAACACTCATGTCATAGCTTGTCAGCAAAGCGGCAGCAAAATGGTAGTTTGGCCTGCTCACCAATAGTCAGCAGCAGTGATGATAGCGTCACAGCTTAGTTCACTTTTGCTACAATTTTTGTCAAAATTTGAATTTGAATTTGAATTTGAACGGAATAACTAGTCTGAGGAGAAAGATTTCACACACACTGAAATAATAAAGGTCAAGTTGCAGCCTGCAGCTAATTAACTGACTCCATGGCAACATTATCCATACTGTTTACATCCCCCAAAGCCCCCCCAAATCACCCTGATCTGTAGTCACCCTGATGTGTCTTTGACTCCCTAGTATGCCGGAGCTTCAGAAACTACAGCAGCTGAAGGATGAGACCGGTGAGCTGTCGTCTGCTGATGAGAAACGCTACAGGGCTTTGAAACGCACAGCTGAGAGGGAGCTGCTCATGGTGAGGGGAAGCTTCAAAGTGTTAAACCAAAATAGCTCAAGGCTGAAACTCCGCTTACAAAGAGGCATGCTACAGCTTTTCAGGCACCGCTAATGCAACAACATGTTTCTGCCAAACAATTAAAAACAAATTCTGACTGTACTAATTATCATGTACAAGTGCTATGACCTTCTCAATATACTTTATATTATATTATACACAAGAGTTGTGTGATAACCAGGAAACTTGTTGCTAATCTTTTTTTTGTTTTCTTTTGGTCAGTACAAACGTGTTAGTATTCTCAGTATTGAAACCCTTCCACCTGACAGATTGGTCATTTGTCATCTTAATCATAGTAGAAGTCCCCCTATTTTTCACAACTGTATCCTGGCTCCCTCTTCTGTCTGGTGATTGTAAATTGTCTTCCTCCGTGAATGCGTCTAGAATGCTGACGTTATCTGTTGTACCTGCGTTGGGGCTGGAGATCCTCGTCTGGCCAAGATGCAGTTCCGCTCCATCCTGATTGATGAGAGCACCCAGGCCACAGAGCCGGAGTGCATGGTGCCCGTGGTGCTTGGGGCCAAGCAGGTAAACATACACTTTCACAGCTAAAAAACATCTCCATCCCTACAGCTCGAGGAAAGAGGCAGATAGTAAAACTATGTTGCTCAGCAATAATATGACCCCCCATTTGACCATTTTTTATTTTCACTAAAACAGTGAATTAAAAAAACATTTTACAATTGAAGGAACTTCCCGATTTCCATTGAAATCAGGCAATTGAAGCGGCAAGAGACAATTGGGAATACTGGCACAGAATTACATAGGAGCATGTTTAATTGCTACTCATTAGCATTAGGGATGTAGTGATGCATCAGGCATCGGTTAAAATTGATTTAAATGCGTAAAGACTGACTTTATTACACTGGAAAGATTCCAACACCGGGACTACAGCAGTCTGCAGGAGACTAGCTGCACTTTCAGACAGCATGGACACTGCCTCTGGGGATCTACAGTGTTGCATTGGGGTCTTGCTCTCCAAGCTTGTGTTACGTTCAGTGTTATTGTGATATACCCTTTCAGCCATCTGATGTCTTTTTGTTGTTCAACAGCAAATGACTGGTGGAAAAAGGTGTTATTACATTTAATACATTTGACTTAATAAATCATTTAAATTTAACCAAATGGCCATAGCAATAAACAAGCCTTGCTTTAATCTTTCAATTTCTTATTTATTTTTGTTATTTAAGATAGAATACTATTTCAGTTGCACTTTCGATAGAGGTTACATCTGCTGATTTGCACAGTTTATATAATTAAATGAATATTTGTAATTTAATTATGTAGGTAAAAAAAAAAATACATTTACAACAACTTTTAATCAACATGTCAAATCAATTTTTGTGGTTTACAAAATAAAATACATATGTTGAGTTAAGCAAAATTATTTTCCCTGAACATCCAGAAACTGAAAAAATTTCTTACGCTGTTTTATTAACCCGATTTGTCACACTCGTCTTCCTTCTCTTAGCTCATTCTGGTGGGTGATCACTGCCAGCTGGGTCCTGTGGTGATGTGTAAGAAAGCAGCTAAAGCAGGTCTGTCCCAGTCCCTGTTTGAACGCTTGGTGGTTCTGGGGATTCGGCCAATTCGCCTTCAGGTTCAGTACCGCATGCACCCGGCTCTCAGCGCTTTCCCCTCCAACATCTTCTATGAGGGCTCCCTGCAGAATGGTGTCACTGCAGGTTGGTCAATATTTAGCAGTTCATTATCTGGTTTGATTGAGGAGCATGTTAAATGCTGCTGTTGCTGTTACATTAGCAGGTAAAATGACCAAGGACTGAAATTGTAACAAAATCTTCATGTTCTCCTCAGCTGACCGCATCAAGAAAGGGTTTGACTTCCAGTGGCCACAGCCGGACAAGCCCATGTTCTTCTATGTAACTCAGGGTCAGGAAGAGATTGCCAGCTCTGGAACCTCCTACCTTAACAGGTGACATCACACATTTTCTTGGTTTCGTTTGCATAATTTATCTTGAAACTCTGAAAAATACAGTATATTGTACACAGTTGTTGGGTGGGAAAGGGCTTGCTGATGCCAAACACTAGGACTCTTAGCCTTCACATAAAAACCAGTATTGCAGGCTGAAATAGTTGCTTAGTGTACCTAATGGCCCTGACACACTAACCTGACAGCTGACGATTGGCAGAAAAGGCAGTCAGACTGACCCGCCCTGACCCACCCGAAGTGTTTGAACTTCAGTTGTCCATTGTTCATTTCTAAAAAAACAAGACTATGTATAAAAGGCTCCATTACCTTGTTTCTCACGTTATGGCTCCGTAGCTCCGAAGTTTTTGTAAAAATAGGCTCACAATTGTATCATAACCACGCGACTTTCTGTCGCCTAGTTGACAAATCAACGTATTGTCAGGACAAGCACGCAGACAGTTTGGACTTCCATTAGCTGTTTGGGTTTAATCGCAAATGTTAACTAGCATTTTAGTTAGCAATAATTAGCCTGTGCCTATTTTGTAGGGCTGCACGATTATGGCCAAAATGACAATCAGGATTATTTTGATCAATATTGTGATCACGATTAATTATCATGATTTATTTGTTGATTTGAACCAAAACATATTTTGTCAAATAGGCTATTTATAACTGCTTTCACATCCATATTATGCTACAATCTTGATTTAAAGTTGTATGTTGTATAGACATACAGCTGCATGTAAATGAAAATTTTGCTATCTGATCTGAAATAAATAGCGTAGGATATATATAT